>NW_027510148.1:1869314-2175177 GCF_048772815.1 Callospermophilus lateralis
CAGAAACCTAAAAAGTGAGGCTAAGATCTCCCCCATGGCAAAATAAATAAATAAACTAACAAAGGTTACCCATTTGGCAAAACATTCAATGTACTCGGGAAAATATGGAAATCCTAGAATGTATTCGCCCATTTAGCTCCATGTCAGCCCACATGAGGAGGAGTGTTGATTTCCCTGCAGAAACCCTGGAGTACGGCAGGTTCCCTTAGCTCCTCTCTTTCCTGCCACCGCAGTGAGTATTCTGCCCACAGCACTATTCTTTCTTTAGTATCTCACCTTCCCCAAGCCTCAACATATTTTTTGAATGTTACTTTTTATTGACATGAAAAATCATGTAGACCTACCTAACATGAAGAGAAAGATTTCCTAAAGATTAACTTGGCAATGCAGAGCATCACAGTGGAAATACCTGTGCCAGAGGCACTGGGTTCAAGGTCTGGGAGATTGAGGCCGGGGAGATGCTTGGCAGCACAAAGCAGAGCATGTTGGCATAAATGCTGGGACCACTCTGGTTAGTGCCACAGCTGGGCAAGTGCTCCTCACAGAGCATCCTGTACAAATGGCTGCATCTTAGGAACATAAAAGACGAACATCCTGACAGAAATAGGTGTATCACGCGAGGCACACAGAACACAGGATGCACATAGAACAGGAAGGCGTTTCTCAGGGGGTTGGAGAAAATCTTTGAGAAAGTATTCATTTCAGATAGGCAGCCATAAATTGCCCCCTTCGTAGCTTCCTGGTTATGATATTGTCTGGGAATGGCA
The DNA here is from genome assembly GCF_048772815.1 of Callospermophilus lateralis. Lineage (NCBI taxonomy): Eukaryota > Metazoa > Chordata > Mammalia > Rodentia > Sciuridae > Callospermophilus > Callospermophilus lateralis. The sequence goes on from NW_027510148.1 coordinate 1,870,082, forward strand.
AGATTTTATTCATCTTGTATCAGCGCTGGGCTTGCAGGCTCACAGGAGCCCGACTTCCACTTTAGGAAGAAGAGCCATGCCATCTTCCGTGAAGATGTGTGCCTTCCCACCGACAGTGTGCAAGGGCCCCTCCCTCCACACGCCCGCTGCCCTGGCTGTCTGTAAATAGCAGCTGCTCTAATAGAAGTGAAGAGATATTCATTTGGGTTTTATTTGCATTTCCTTGATGGTCAGTGCTGCTGGAGACCTTTACATTGACCTATTTGCCATTCATCTGACTCCTTGTGGGAAACGTCTAAGCAGGTCTTGCCCATTTTTAGTCTGGTGCTGTACTTTCTTGCTACTGAGTACTTTAGTACCTTTTCTACACTAACCCTTTGTTGGAGGGACAGTTGAAAAGCTTTTCTTCTATTCTGTAATCATCTCTTTACTTTGCTGTTTTCTTTTTTGTGTGTGTGTGTGTATATTTTTTAGTTTGATGCAATTTCATTTTTTCTCTTTTTGCTTTGTTTCCTGTGCTTTTGAGGCCACTTTCCCACAAAAAATCATTGTCTAGACCAACGTCATGGAGATTCTCTCTGTGTTTTCTCCTGGTAGGTTCATAGCTTGGGGTCTTATGTTTTAACCCTCTCATCTATGGGGGATAGTTTTGCATGTGATGATGGGTACTGGTCTATTTCCACCCTCTGTGTGGATAACCAGTTTTCCCAGTACCATTTATTGAGGAAACTATTCTTTTCTCTGTGAGCCCTTGACAACTTTATCAAATACCAGTTCCTGTAAATGTGTGGATTCAGTTCTGAATTCTCTACTCTGTCCATTGATCCATGTGCCTGATTTTTTCCTGGTATCCTGCTGTGTGGGTTAGCACAGCTTTGAAACGTGTTTTGAAGTCAGGAAATGTTATGCTTTCAGCTTTGTTGTATTTTTCACAAGATTATACTTGCCATGGAGTTTAGGTTTTTCCCAGCTCTTGAATACTAATACAATCAACATTTTGATAATGAGTACATTGAATATGTAGATGATTTTGATATAGATTAAGTGGAATGTTTCCTCATGTATTTGCTATCTGGATGATCTGCACACACCAAAAGTAGATGTTAAAATCTATAGTTAGTTTCTACTACTCCCTCCAGACCTGTTAATATTTGCTTTGTTTGTGTTCTGATTTTAGAGGAATAATGCATTTACAGTTGTTTTGTCCTCTTGCTGGTTTGACAGTTTTATCTATTTAACTTGGTCCTGTTTTAGAGTTCACCTGTTTTTATAGATTTTTTAAATCTGGTATGTGTGTAGCTCCTCCTGTTTCTTTCTGGTTCCCGTTTGTGTGGACTGTCTTTTCCCCTGGCTTCCCTTTCAGTCTGAGCACATCCTTATAGGCAAGGAGAATCTCTTGTAAGCAGCATGTGGTTGCAGCATGTGGGTCTTTAAAAAGAAAAAAAAAAAAACAGAAAACACATACTGGTGGTGTTTGCATCGTCTACACAGGGACTTTACCTGTGAGTTAAATCAAGTGACTGCAGAGCCCACCAGCAGCTCGGCCAGAATGCAGAGCTCGCCAGTTCTGCTGGGCAGCAAAGCCTGGCCTACTGCTCTGCCGGAACTCAGAGTGAGGGCAGCAGCCCAGCTTCCCAGAGTATGGAAGACAGGTGGGATTGCTCAGGGTCGTTTATGGCTGGTCCACCCAGAACCACGGGAAGCCTTCACAGTGCAGGTCCAGCCTGCCAAGGAGCCTCTGTCAGACCAGAAGCTGGCTGTCTCTGCAACTGCATGAACAGCACAGAGACATAGGACCCCGAAAACACAACAGCAGCCAAAGACACCTTGACCAACAGGCCATAGAGCAAGGGAGGCCCACGACACTCCAGAAGTATCCAAGCAGCTTCCTTACATGTTCCCCTAACCCATATTTATCTCTTGGCAATGACAACAGTTTTTCAGAGAAGAAAACACACCATTATTCATTTTCCACCCCAGGATCACCTACAGTTCCTATGTGTCTAATCTGAACATTTTAAAAACATGTACATCCGTGCATGATAAACTCTCTACCTTCAGTGGTCAAAATGGAGATGGTATATAAAGCTCCACACTCTGAGATAAACACTTGGCAGAGTCAAGGATGGACCCAAGGAGGTGCGAGAAACACACAATTTTGTATTGAAACCTGAAATCCCAGCCCTGCTATGGGGCCAGGGCTATGGACCTATATGGATGTGTCCCCAGAGGCCTGCCTGTGCACTGCTGTGAGGGGTGGGGATGGTGGGAGGTGGGCCACTGGGGTGTGCCCTTGGAGGGGTGGTGCAAGCAAGGCCCTCCCTTTTCTCTCTCACTTCCTGGCTGCCATGAGGTGATGAGGCTCCTCCACCAAGTGCTCCCTGACAAGATGCCCTGCCATACCACAGGCCCAGGAGCACTGGTGCCAACAGACCATGGGCTGAAACCACGAGGCAATGTCTCTGCTAGTGCCTCAGGTCTATCTTTCCAACAATGCTTTCAGGAATGCCAACTTTAATTACTGTACGTGTCACATAGTATATGAGAGATATTGTTTATGAATGATTCAAAACAGTATATTTTGGTTTAAATCTTAATTGCTTTTAATTGAATGTGAAATATTAATTTGAAAGTGAAATCCCACCACCAGCAATAGACAGTTTTGTTGAATACTCTAATAAGGAACAATAGCCAGTTCCATAAATAACTCAAAATTCTAAGAGTATTGGTATGCTAGTAATCACAGATTTTTAATCTTGTAAAGAATGTCTTTTATAAACATCCTTTTTATTGATCAACCATAACATGGCAATATGTGTAGTCACTGTTCCTGAAAAATTATTCAAAGGCTACATCCAGAGATAATGAGAAATTCTTACAGAATTTTGTAATAGTATATATGTTGGGTTAAAGAAATTTCATAGTTGTTGGAGTGCCATGAAATTAATACTTGCAAATCCAGATTGCTGCAGTTTATACTTTTTCTGTATGTTTCACATCAGGTGTGTACCATTTGTACTGAGAACACCACAGAATGAACTATCCAAAGTCCATTGATTTTAATATGTGTTTTGGTTTGTAAACAAATTATAGTAATTTCTTGCACATTTTTGGAAATTAATTATATGAGTTTATGTATCTGCTCATAGATACAGTATGTAAAAAATTCATTCACAAGAAAATAAATAAATAAATAGATTAATTATTTAACCTTTCCTTCTTTTAAGTTGATTACTTCAGGATTTTTGTCACAGTGATGGACAACATAACAACACAGAAAACTAGTACTGAGAAGCCAGGTTATTGCTTTGAGTACACCTGGTAAAGTGGTCCAGAGCCTTTGGAACTATATTGTGGGAGGATTTGGGAAATCTGAGAGTAACAGGCTAGAAAAAGCTGCACTGTTACAAGCAGATCTTAATCTGTGATTCTGGTGAGGGTTTAGAAGACCAGGCAACTGATGGCAATGCAGACAGTAGAGGCTGTGTGCTCGAGGTTTCCCTAATGGGGACCCTGCTGGGGAATGTTCTAGAGGCCATCTGTGTTACATCACGGCCTCCACACACACCAGAGGTTCAACAGGGTTAAAGTATAAACTCCTTTTGCCTTTTCTTGAGAAGAAACCCCAGAGCACTCTGCTAGCACAAAGCTGCCTTGGGAATGTTCCCCTGGGATCCATGTCCATGTGTTCGGCCAGCAAGGTGCTCAGAGGCCAGGGCAGCGATGAGCAAGTGAGGCTGTGGCAGCAGCAGTTGGGAAGGCCTGCTGAGGGAAGCCAGAAGCAGTGAGCCGAGGCACCCCAAGCAGAGGACATGTGGCTACAGCCAGCACAGCCACAGGGCGTGACTGCCAAGCCCTCTGGAGCTCACGTCCTACCCTGCGTGCCCAGTGGTCAGGCACGGAGACTCACGGCAGTCCTTCCTTGTACATCCCTGTTCCTCCACCTGAGATGGGAAGGTGCACTCTGCCATTGTATCTTGGAAATTCGTAACTCATGTTTTTACTTTTTATTTTTACAGTGGTGTACAGCAGTTTTCTTGAGCCTCAGAAGAAGTTTGTGAGCAATGCTGGGACTGTCAGGACTTTGGGGACTCTTGGAGATGGACCGAGTGTGCTTTGCATTATGAGATGGACATGCACCTTTGGGGTGGAAGGCAGAACGCCATAGTGTGGATAAATGTTCTCCCTGGGCTCTGTGTTGAAGGCTTGGTGCCCAGGCTGTGGTGCTGGTGGGAGGTGGTAGAGCCTTCAGGAGGTGGAGCCTCGTGGAAGGAACTGACATATTCAGGGGCATCCCTTGAAGGAGCTATTGGGACCTGAGTTCTACTTTCTTTCTGTCTCTCTTTGTTTTTCTTTACAGTTGGCACCAAACAGGGACCATTCCAGACAGACATGTTAATGGGGAAGGGAGTTTGATGTGCATCTTTCATGGGCTGGTATCGGCCCCTAATCAGTAAGCTATGGGAGATTCCCTATCTGACACTCATTGTTGTCATCATCATCAGGCTGAACTTTCTGATTTACTCTGCAAGGCCGCACATATTATAAGTAATGCTAACCTCGCTGCTTTGCTGGCAGAAATAGATTCTTTTTGCCCCTGATACCCAGGAAGTGGTTCTTTACATTCAAAAGATTGGGAAGATAAGGGTAAAAGGCTTCATGAGGAGCCACAAGCTCCTGTGCTTGTGCTGCAAGCTTGGTTTCTTTGTCAAGATGCCATATCTAAACTTAAGCTCTATAATTCTCAGCCCATGCTCTCTTTCCCTCCCATGCCCAAATTGCTGCCCCTGCCACAGGCAGAGCCTCCTGGGTGCATGGCACCCTTTAAATCATCACTGATGCTCCCACTGTTGTAGGCAGCAGCCATTAGCTCACCCTTCTAGATGCCGATTTAACTAAAAGTTCACAGCAAATACAGGAGGAAGGAAAGTCTCATAAATGTCTCATAAAGCTGTTTGTCCTATTAGGTTGGATTCCGCTCACACCAATTAGAGCATGAACAACTTTAAAAAAAGAAAAAGAAAAAATAGTAACTCTCCAAGAAAAATTATATAAATTGCAAAAATTATATAAATTGCTTTAAGAGAATAATCTTACAAAAGAAAAAATGGTCACAGCAGTTTTCCTTACTTCCTGTCTTCTGCTGGATCTCTGGCTCTCCTAGCCTTATATTTAAAATGTGAATTACAGGACTACAAGATTTACCAAGCTTATGAAAAACCAGTTTAGACAAAAGACAAAAAGTGTCCCTTTTAAGTCCAAGCCACTTGGCTGGCTCTTATCTCTGTTCAGCCAGCTTTCTTAACCAGCTCCTCCCTAATGTTACAGCTCAGAAAGAGGAAAGTAGAGAGATTCCAAATGTACAAGTTTTCTTTTTCAAAAAGTATTTTTTTTCCTGAGAATTTCACAGACTTCCACCTGACTCTTATCTGAGCTAAAGGTGCACTTTTATCTGATGAAGAAGTTAGTATTGAGGCCATGTAAGTGTTTTAATACTCTGCATAAGTTAATGTATTTTTCTGATCAGTTTTATCTAACTATAAAGGTTTCTACATTCTGTCCTTGTCCAGAGGCCAATTTCTACAGGGTTAGTTCTCAAATACATTCAAAATTTTCTTTTAGTAAAATCCTTAGGAGGATCTAGACATGGTGATGTTGGGGATAAATCTGATAACCATCAAGGACAAAAATATATGGCTATCTGAAACCTTTGACTTCAGTGTTCATCATGGCTGTTGGATTTTATACCCAACATTTCCAGTTGTACAGACCTGCCCTATGTCTATGTATTAGGTACTTAATATCAAAATTGCCATTTAGACAAATGAGCACTCATAAATGAAAATTTAAACAAAAAATGGATACAAATAATTTAATTCAAGTCAAGTAATCAAATAAAAATATGGATATCTTTAAAATTCCAACTCCCAAATTTTTTCTAGGTGGTTAGACAATTAATAAAGTGTTAATGTCTGTAAATCTCTAAGATGTAATGTAATATTCATTGCTTCTAAAATTTTTCTTCAATGGGAAAGAGATGACTAATACTGTTAATTACATTTTTCTGATATTTTAATTTTTTAACAATTAAAATGAGTATATTAAATTCAACATAAATGGGACTAATCTTCATAAGTATTGTTTCTTAAATAAATAAATTAAAAATTACAGCTTATGCTTAATGGGTCTCTCCTTTTTTTCTAGTTGTGAAAGAAACAAGACCCTGCCTCCTTTCATTATTTAACTCCTTCTTTAAAACAGATTTTACCAAAAAAAATTTTAAAAAGTTATTAACAGTAATGGTGGATTGACTTCCTGTATCTAATATGTTATTGTTATTAATAATCTTTGTTAAAACACCTTATGATTTTTATAGCAGTTATTGCTAATTATAATACAAAATTACATATATATATATATATGAAAATGATTATATTCTCCTCATTTTTTTAGGCTGCAATGTTTTGCCTTTTGCTAATATGTATGCTCAACTAATTGCTGATGATTATATTAAAATTTTAGCCTTAACAGGCAAGGACATTCACATTTTATACCTAACTTATGAAAAAACTTTACTTCTCTAAAACTTATAGTTTTCCTCTACTATCAAGGTGTATTAACAGATTTTTTTTTAGCACCAATTGCTTTTCACCATCTCTTGATGGCCAATTCTCTTTGTTATATCAGGTTATACATTTCCCCTCTTCCTTAATTTTTATCATTCCTCTTATACATGGGTTAACAGATACAGATGGAACTAAACAAAGGGGAGTAATATCTATTTTTATTAATGAAAAATAACTGTTATACCCTGCCTCAAACCTCTCCATAGCAAGCTGAATTAGTCACCTTTATCCTGATGCTGAGGTTATTTTCTACTACTTGAAACATTATCACAGATTCTCAATACATAGCTAAACTTGTTCCTCATATTTTTATAGCTGTGTTATGCCCTCATTTGGATTCCAATTTACTGTGTCTTTTATTTTTACCCTTTAAACTCCTTTATAGCACCATACATCTCCTATCTTCCTTGCTCATATACACAGCCACACCTCTGTCACACACTGACAGAGGGTAACACTCACATGGACGAAGCATGAGATTCCCTTTCCCTTCATTTCCAGATGCTGTAAAATCTCATGCATTTCTTCATCCAAACCCTTGCTCACTAGTAAAGATGTTTCCATTTCTTCCCAACAAGCTCATCTGTGGTCAGTAACTGTTCCCCCACCTTCCAGGCTCCTGTGTGGGAGTGTATAAATCCATGGGCCTGTGTTCTAGTGCTCTTTGATGAGTGGATGTGACCCATTTCCCTCCTTTTCATCCTTGAACCTTTCTTCATCTTTTTGTTGATAATCACTCTGGGTTTATTGGGGTAGTACACACAGGTCTAAAAAAGTATCTGCTTACCTTTCTTATTTATTACTCTACTTTGCCACTGTGGGAAAGCCTAAAAAACAGATAATGCCCCTGCATACATATCCTATGGTTTTGCACAATCTTATACTCACTAAAATATAATTTAACCTATAAAATTCCTGACAAGATCTAATTAAGTAAACATGTTTTGCCCTGAAGACATATCTCTTGAAACAAAAACAAAAAAGGGATCTAGACTCTCTCATGTTAATAATGCCTTGAATATTGCTTTATTTACAGTTAAAGCACTCAACATGCAATACAAAGTTACTACACACAAATGCTCAACTGCCTTAGATTAAACATTTTATTCCCAAACATCCATTGCCAAAAAATTTATGTAAAATATAGGATTCCAGAAGACCCCATGCCTCTCATCACATGGGGAAGGATGGACTGCTGTGCCCACACCAGCAGGTCCTGTGTGGACTCCAGCTCAGTGGGTGAGACTTGTCAATCATGAGTTGGCATCAGGGACTTCACAATTCGATCCCCAAGTTCCATTTGGATGAGGAGGATTCCAGTGAACCAAAAGACAACCACTGTCCTCAAAAAAGAAAGAACAAGAGGACCCTGTTATATTCAACCTCCAGTGATTTGGGGAGATAAAAAATCATCAACAACCTCAGATCAACGGCTGTTGGCTAAAAAGGGGTTAAAACACACTGCAGAAAATTTGGTCACTGCTTTGTTTGCCAAACTTACACACAAAACTCTGTAAATGTTTTGATCCTTATGATAATGTTGTTCTGTTGATGTACCTCAGCTATGGGAAATCCAGAAAAAATCAGACTCCTTGTTCATAAGTGGATGTTTCCCAATACTGGGATTGTTATGTTCGGCTTGATACTGTTAATACCTACTCTATTTTTTCTGCCTCTGCCAATATTAAAGAGAAAACAAATGTTATTCATCCAAAAGGCTATACAAAACAAGAAAGGCAAGCTGTAAGGATTCTGGCTGTGGAAATGTACAAGGCGCCTTCCTCTGGTGGGTAACAGGCGCTCTGTTATCCACTTAGGAATATTCTACAGTTTCTCCCTGGAACTAGTAAGATGACTAATACATGCTCAATGCTAGCTGCTATGGCAATGTCCTTGGAGAGGGGGCTCTGTGCTAGAGTCTTATCAGCCTTGACCTTGATCTCAGACACTCAGCTGAGAATACAGGAACTTTCTTAGACACCACTGTGTCGCTGCACCTAAACCTGCCCACACAAGAGTAACGTCACACAATGAGCAAAACGAACGGATGATGTCAATGACCTAATGTAACCTATGGATATGAGTAAAGCTGGCAGCTCAGATGAGCAGCCCCTTTTACTCTGCTCCTGCACCTTGCTCGTCTGTGTGTCTTTTAGTTTTTCTTTGGTCTCTCTCCTTTGTCTCCCACCCACCATGAGGCGAGCAGCCTCCTCTAGCTCAGCCTCCCCGCCATGATGATCTGTCTCACCACAGGCCCCGCAGCAGGGAAGCCAATCAAGCATGGACTGAAACCTATGAAACCATAACCCTTTCCCTGCCCGCTTCAAGGCCATCCTCTCAGGTGTTCTATCATAGCAATGGGAAGCTGAGAAATGCAGTGAACCGCCGTTGTACTGAGACAGTGAATGTTGGAAGTCTTTTTGGTTACTACAAAGACTTCCCTTAATAAGGTTAAATATTTAAAGAACATCATGGATTCAGAAGATTTTAAACAAGTCACAATAATTGAAGTGACTAATTAAAGTATCACTCAAGTAACTTGTCATCATTTTTGAGACAGATTCATTAAGTTGCCAGGCTGGCCTTGAACTTGTGGTCCTCCTGCCTCAGTCTCTCCAGTTGCTGAAACTGCAGGTGTACACCCCACACCTAGCCTTCCAAGTGAATTAATGCAACTCTTTGTGGAGAAACAAATCCAACTTACACACTGATCCTCTCTATTCCTGTTCACATAGCCACAAACAAATGGCACAAAGCACTCAAACCACGCTGACCCTTACCCGGAAAGTTGAAATGACCCCCTGACCCAACAGTATAGATGGATGTTTGTGCAGTTTAAGGTGTTAGCCACTGTGTATAGAGGGAGTAAAGATGGAGCTCCAACTCCACCCAGCCGACACAGCCTGTAGGTACATATCCAGGACCCTGGGCAGATCCGACACACCTGCAGGTGCACACCCAGGACCTTGGTCAGGTAGATAGCAGCGATTAGCCTCCTCCTGGGCTTCACCAATGCATGTTAGGTGTGACGGGCTGCTGAGAATCACATAAGAGCCTAAATACAAGGAGTTGCCATATCTGTATTTACATATCACATAGCACATGACTCAGTGCCCTCTGTGACACTGACAGAAAATAACATGGAAGCAACAGTAAAAAGTTCTGAGAGTTGAGAAAACATCCTGTTTGAAAATTTTCCACTTTAGTGTTTTCTTGAGAGGAGCTGATAGTGAACCCAGGGCCTTGTTCTTGGTAAGCCTGCACTGCACAAGCTGCTCCCCGTCCCCACTGAGGTGTTCAAACACTAAGGGGAAAAAAAAGACTGTTTGGAGATCTATGGTGAGGTGTGGTGAGGTGAGGTGAGGTGAGGTGTGGTGTGGTGAGGTGAGGTGAGGTGAGGTGATGAGGTGAGGTGTGGTGTGGTGAGGTGAGGTGTGGTAAGGTGTGGTGAGGTGAGGTGAGGTGAGGTGAGGTCTGGTGAAGTGTGGTGAGGTAAGGTGAGGTGAGATGAGGTGTGGTGATGAGGTGAGGTGTGGTGAGGTGAGGTGATGAGGTGAGGTGTGGTGTGGTGAGGTGAGGTGAGGTGAGGTGTGGTAAGGTGTGGTGAGGTGAGGTGAGGTGAGGTGATGAGGTGAGGTGTGGTGTGGTGAGGTGAGGTGAGGTGAGGTGTGGTAAGGTGTGGTGAGGTGAGGTGAGGTGATGAGGTGAGGTGTGGTGTGGTGAGGTGAGGTGAGGTGAGGTGTGGTAAGGTGTGGTGAGGTGAGGTGAGGTGAGGTGAGGTCTGGTGAAGTGTGGTGAGGTAAGGTGAGGTGAGATGAGGTGAGGTGTGGTGATGAGGTGAGGTGTGGTGAGGTGAGGTGATGAGGTGAGGTGTGGTGTGGTGAGGTGTGGTGAGGTGAGATGAGGTGTGGTGTAGTAAGGTATGGTGAGGTAAGGTGAGGTGAGGTATAGTAAGGTGTGGTGTAGTAAGGTATGGTGAGGTGAGGTGAGGTGAGATATGGTGAAGTGTGGTGTGGTGAGGTGTGGTGAGGTGAGGTGAGGTGTGGTGTAGTAAGGTATGGTGAGGTAAGGTGAGGTGAGGTACGGTGAGGTGTGGTGTAGTAAGGTATGGTGAGGTGAGGTGAGGTGAGATATGGTGAAGTATGGTGAGGTGTGGTAAGGTGAGGTGAGGTGTGGTGAGATGAGGTGAGGTGTGGTGGGGTGAGGTGAGGTGAGGTGTGGTAAGGTGAGGTGTGGTGAAGTGAGGTGAGGTGAGGTGAGGTGTGGTGAGGTGATGTGAGGTGAGGTGTGGTGAGATAAGGTGAGGTGTGGGGTGATGTGGAGTGGTGTGGGGTGGGGTGAGGTGAGGTGAGGTGAGGTGAGGTGTGGGGAGATAAGGTGAGGTGTGGGGTGATGTGGAGTGGTGTGGGGTGGGGTGAGGTGAGGTGAGGTGAGGTGAGGTGTGGGGAGGTAAGGTGTGGTAAGGTGAGGTGTGGTGAGGTGTGGTGAGGTGAGGTGGGGTGAGGTGAGGTGTGATAAGGTGAGGTATAGTGAGGTGAGGTGAGGTGAGGGGTGATGTGGTTTGGGGTGGGGTGGGTGTGGCGATTATGGGTGACAATAGCTTTGGTGACTGAAAGTTGCTGAGAGCAGATACTGAATGTTCAGATAGATGGTGAGTGTGAGGAGCCACGCACACTGCCCAGCTGGGTGTGACCACTTCCCCTTGTGAGCATGCAAAGCCTCAGGCTGCTCACCACAGCTGCATGGCTTCAGTTTGCTGTAGCAGGGCTGGGAACATGCTGGGAATAGGTGCCGTTGCACTAGACAAAATAACCGCGCTCACAGCTCTTCACTCCAGACAAGGGGCGCGCATTCATGCGATTGTCTAGCCTGTTCTTTCCTGCAAAGATGGGCCTGTATCAGTCTGACTTGTGTGTTTGGGAGGATAGCACAGTGGAAGAGGGTGCCTGTGATGGACTGAGGGACAGCTGTCACCCTAAAGAGTTCAGAGGTGCTGTTGTCCTGGTGATGTTGGGTCAGAGAACAGTGGGAGCAGAGCTGGCCACTGATGTGGAGGGAAAGAGAAGCAAGACCCTCCATAGACACCATGAGCACAGATGTTAGCGGGTTGCCCACACCTCAGGAGCGAGCAGGGTCCTTTGGCAGAGACAAGAACCGCTGTGTCTTTACCAATTACTGCTTAGTGACCTTCCCCCACCTGTGTCAAGTCAACTGCCTTCCCATAGCCACTCAATCTAGGGGAAAACCCCCATTTCCTTGGTCCTTCACCAATTCGACCCACACAATCCCAAGTAAGTTCTCTTCACAGCCACCGTGTCCCATAGGCTGGTTGTGGCCTCCCATAGGAGCCTGGTCGGTGGACCCACGAACCTTCACACTGGCCTTCACTGCAGGGTACCATGCGATTCACCCTCTCGCCATTGGGTGCAGGCTTACTAAGAATTGATGTTAAGAAAGCAAGCATTTTTAATGATAATTTACAGTTCTTGTATCCAAAATTTCTATGGCAGACAGCAATGAAATGATGGTATTATTTTAATAACTATGGATAATTCATCTGCATATACTTAAAAATTACTGCCTCAAAACCTTGACTGTGACATGGATTTCAAGGAGGGAAAGCTGTGCTGTTCCTGTGACAAATATTTTCCACAGTGACAAAATATATTTCTCTGCTGTGTAAATTGGGGTTGGCTCATAGACTAGTGCATTCTTTCCCATCAGCGGTGACATTCATCATGTATGCACGTGGGACACATGGGCTGCTGTAAGTCACTGTGTCCATGCACAGTGTCCATGCACACAGGAGAATTGTAGGTGTGCATTTTACACACACTGGGAGAGTGCAGTGAGGTGTGTTTGTGAGTGTGCTGTGCGTGTGGCACCATAAACATGTCCACAAGAGGAGAACGGAGTTGGGGAGAAGACCAGTGACCGGAAGAAGCATCAGGAAGGGAAACTGGGGACGGAGCTATGAAAGCCCCTCAAGCCTGAAACACGTGACACCTACTCTGGAGGACAGAGGTGATGCCCCCTGAACCTGCTAACACTTCAGAAGCACCTTCCTGACTCCCGCCTGCATCTCCTTATTGCGGAAGCTGTACACAATGGGGTTCAGTGTGGGTGTCACCAGGGTGTAGAGTGCGGCCACCACCTTGTCCTTCTCGAAGGTATAGCTGGAGGCGGGGCGGATGTAGGTGTAGATCACGGGGCAGTAGTAGAGGGATACCACAATGAGGTGGGACGAGCAGGTGGAGAAGGCCTTCTTTTTGCCCTCCGTGGAGCGGATGCGCAGGATGGCCCTGATGATGAAGCCGTAGGAGATGCAGGTCAGCGTGAAGTCCCCCACGGCCAGGGTGATGTCAGCTACGTACACCATCACCTCGTTGATCCTCACAGGGCTGCAGGACAGGGCCAGCAGAGGGGGTATCTCACAGAAGAAGTGGTCAATGGTATTCGGCCCGCAGAAGGTGAGCCTCAGGATGAGACCCGTGTGCACCCAGGAGTTGGTGACGGCAATGGCCATGACAAGGCTGAGCAAGGCCACGCACGTGCAAGGGTTCATGATGGTGCTGTAATGAAGGGGGAAGCAGATGGCCACGTAGCGGTCATAGGCCATGGTGGTAAAGAGCACCATCTCGGCCTCCAGGGACCAGGTGAAGAAGAAGAGCTGGGACATGCAGCTGCTATAGGAGATGGTGCTCTCCGTGGACAGCATGGCCACAGCACCTCGGGGATGACGCTGGTGGTGCAGACGATGTCCACGATGGCCAGCCCCAGCAGGAGTATGTACATGGGCGTGTGCAGCGTGGCATTGCTGATGATGGCGACCACAATGAGCATGTTGCCCAGGAACGCAACCATGTAGATGAGGAGGAGGACATAGAAGAGCACGCTCTGAACCTCAGGGTTCTGGGTGAGCCCCAGCATGATGAACTGAGTGACCACGGTGTGGTTCATCCTGCCTGGGACAGGTGCCAGGGGCTACTTGGTGCACGATAGGGGTAAAGGACCCGGGGATGTTGCCAGGGCACACTGGGGAGGGGGTTGTGCCTTGCGATATGAATATGGGTTGGTGAATGCTGCAGCCCGAATCCCTTAGGATGGAGCTCTGGTGTCCAGGCAGGGTCCTCTACTCTCCAGGCGGTTTCCACTCTCTGGTGCGTGGTCTTCCATGGAAGACTGGAATAAACTGACGACAGAGATTGGGGAGAAAATACAAGAGAAATAAATGGCTTAATATGCTCCAGTACTGTGGTTCTGTGGCCTCAGCCACGCGTCTGAGAATGATTTCCACTTATGTCCTAATACACACATCCTGTGCAATGTAAGCCAAAAACATGCACCTCGGTCATCCCGCTGACTGCACGCAATTCAGGTCTTACCTGAAACACACCTGAGTTGGAGTATCTGCAACAGTGGAAGCTGGCAGGCCAATCATACTGGCAGCCTTTTCAGGGAAAAATTGCCCAGTATAATATTTTGAGGCTGTATATTCATGGAATCATGGGCAAATCTATTGTAATCCAAATGATAAGCAATTCAATCAAATGTCTGGGTTGGCATTTTTTCTCCAGTTTGATAAGTAAATTACTAACATTGAATGAACTGATTATGTGTTTTGCTGTCATATCATGTTAAAGGAATTATCCTTAAAAGTGTTAAGACCTAGATTTGTGTGTTTGTCATTACAGCTGTAAATTAGCCATTTCACCTCTGTAAGCTTCAGTTGCATCTTTCTAAAAACTGCATAAATTTATATGATATTCCACATTACGTAGGTGAACTTCTGAAGGACACCTGAAGGATAGGGGCAGCTGCAGACACTTCCTGAAACAAGTCATCAGGACTCCGGACGACCTGGTTCCATGCTATCCAAACATCTCCAGCATTCTGTCTCCTGCCTGCCCTTAGGCTGTTGTATACCTTTCTTTTTATGCACTGACAGTCACTGACATGAGCTCCCATCTTTCAGCACTAGAGCAATCCGGGGAAACTGGGAAGAGTGTTCAAGCAGTTGTAAATTCATTCTTTTCTTGTTTTACCAATGTCCTTGATCTTTCCAGAGATTGGGCTGTATCTCTGATATCTAAATTTAAAAAGGCTTAAATAAAATCATCTTGCAAGGACTCCACCTGTATGGTTGCTGCCTCAAGCCTGCAGTCACCTGTGTTAAATAAACCCAGAGTGCTGAGGCTCCGTGTGTAGCTCCTCAGACTGGAATGCACAGGTAAAGCCCTGGGAACCTGCCCCTGTGCCAATCACTTGTCATGGTGTGACGAGCTGTGGGGGCCACTCCAGACATGCTATCCTTTTGTTCTCACAACATAAGGGGCCTTTAAATCTCCTGTCTCTGTATAGTGAACACAGAAACACTGTAAGAGAGAGACAGTAACCGTGACTGGGAGCACCAGTCTCCAGTGGAAGGGCCGAGATGGGCACCTGGGTTGTCTGAATCCAAAGAAGTTGCTCTTGACCTCTGTTAGACGCTTTCAGGCAAAACCTCAAACAGGGTGACGAACGCACACAAAACCTAATTATGCAGAAGTCTGAAGGCAGAGGGGTGCTGTGTTAAGCATGAGAGGGGATCCTGAGCAGGAAAACGCAGACAGGCAGTTTGTACTTGGCATTTAATTCAAATATTTGGATATTACAAGGATATGTAATGTATATGATGACAATTAATACTTAAGATATCGAGAGCTGAATGCTTTCAAGTGATGTGAAGAAGTCTTGGCCTGCCTGTTTCACTTTAATAAAAAACAACACATCCACCAACAGAACAAGGCAGAAAGCCCAGCAATAAATGCAAGTACCAAAAGTCAGCTCACTTCTCAGGGTGCCAAGGTATGCCCCGGGGAAGGGCAGTCTGTATGACCATGTGAAGGATGGAGCTGGACCCTACTGAAGCCCTACTCAGAAGTGGATGAGTTGGAACCTGGAATAGGGGAGCCTATGGAACCCAGCCTCGGGGGTCTGGGACGCCAACTGGGTGTGTTTGGAGAGGATGCCAAAGCTCAGGCTCAGGGCCAGACAGAGGAGTGTGGATCCCTAAGAGCACAGAGCTCTGCAGGGCAGAGGACACAGTGGGCACAGTGGAGGGACAATCAGGCAGTCTCATGATTTCGTGGAATATTTTTCCAAATTTTTTCCCAGATTACCAAATAAATATGTTAATAAAAGAATAAGCAGAGAGGTTTGGTTGATAACATGATTTAATTAACTCTAGTTATAAAGGTGTTTTCATTCAACAAGTATTCACAGGTCATATTTGTGCTCATCGCTGCGGGGTGGGAGTGGGGTCCAGGACTGTGTGACTCAGTGTGGTGTGCCAGGCACCTGGGGCCTCCTGCTCCATCAGCCTGGGTCCCTCAGTGCTCCTTGTGCCTTACCCATTGTTCTCCCTCTCTCCTGCTCCTCAAGGTGGCACTGTGTGCACCTGTGCTTACCTGCATTCACCTGTGCTCACCTGTGCTCACCTGTGCACATTGTACTCACCTGTGCTTACCTGTGCTCACCTGTGTGCACCTGTGCTCACCTGTGTGCAGCATTTGAGGAGTGTGAAGGGAGAGGGCAGAGAATGCAGGGACCACTCTGGGAACAGTGCTGACAGGTGAGAAGCCTGGAGTAGGACATGGCCCTCAGCTTCCTCAGAGGATGGGTCAGTTCCTGGGCTGGGGTGCCTGTGCAGTGTGACAGCAGAGGTGTGACAGCATAGGACTGGCCCAGACCATGACAAGCTGAGGCCTTGGCTGTGGACAGGTGGATGATGGGGAGAAGTACCAGTCTCTGAGGAGGAAGAGGAGGAGGCAGGCTGTGTGCCCAGTTTAGGAGGACAGCCCTGAAAGCAGCATAGCGGATGGGCTCAGGGGAGACAACAGGGTTCAGACAAGGCTGAGCCTTCAGTTTGTGGAACAATATCCACCCAGTTAAATTTAATATTAAGGTTTATTTATAATTACTACCTGCTGGAATAAAATAAATATTTTAATCACATAAAACTACAGACAGGGAAATGTAAAGGCTGATCTGAATTCCTTGCCAGTAATCATTAGCCACTCTGCAGAGGAGGGGACCGAGGCCCAGCATGCATACCAACATGGAAGACACACACCAAGCAGCAGGGCCTCCGTGCACCCGCTGCCTCACTCAGTCTTGAGGCCAGGGCCGAGCACCAGGACGGTTAACATTCATCCTCCACATGAGCTGAGGGCTGAGGTTTGATAGACGCACTCACTGTCACACACACACAGGCAAAAGGGAAACCTAAAGCCAAGGAGGCTAAAGACAGAAATCCCTCATGCTGTGATCTTACAGCCACCACAAACTGCTAGAGCTCAGCACTAGCTCCATCTTTATCACCATCAGGAGCAGCATCACCACCACCATTATCATCTTCATCAAAACCATCACTATCATCACCACCAACATCACCATCATCATCCATCATGATCATCACCACCGTCACCACCATCACTATCAGCACCACCATTACCATCATCACCACTATCACTATCATCACCACCATCATCATCATCACCACCATCACTATCATCACTACCATCACCACCATCACTATCAGCATCACCATCAGTACCATCAGCACCATCAGCACCACCATTACTATCAGCATCACCATCATAACCATCACCATCAGCACCACCATCAGCAGCACCACCATCGGCAGCACCATCATTATCATCCCCACAATCACTATCAGCACCATCATTATCACCATCACTATGATCCACCATCATCAGCACTCACTACCATCACCAACATCAGCAACACCAGCACCATCATTATTAGCACCACAATCATCAGCACCATCACCACCATCACTACCATCAGCACCATCATCATCAGCAACATCACCACCATCAGCATCATCACTACCAACACCAACAGCAGCAACACATCTCCATCATCAGCACCTTCAGCACCATCACCATCATCACCCACTGCTATCAGATGTGTTTACCTGTGCCATCTCTGTGAACAATAGAGAGACTCTTGTGAAGGGCTGCATGGTGCAGGTAAAGAGATAACAGCACACCACAGCCGCTACTGGGTTCCGGGGACAGGTGGGTGCCCACTAAGCTGTCCCCCAGGCTCCTGAATGACTCTGGACAGCCTGCCTCTGGGCAGCTCTCAGAGGTGATGTGAAGTCAGTTAGTTGAGGCTTGGTCTAACAAACGTGTTACCTTCTCTCCAGCTTGGCTTCCCTCGCAGCTCAAGTACTGGGAGGTGAATGTGGGGTGTTTCTCAGTTTTATAGGGTTCTCAGTGATCAAGGAGAGGAAGGCATTGGAGATCAGAGCACTCGGGAAGGCAAAGGAATTACAGAAAGAAGACGTGTGAGTGCCAAGGGAGGGTGCCAGTGCCCGCACACAGGCCCAGGCTCTACAAGCAACAGCCTAGGAACAGTCCAGATAATGCTACCAAGCGTCCTACATCCAGATGCTGCTACCAAGTGTCCTACATCCCAGGGAGCCCCTCAGTCCCTGCTTTCCGGCCACACATGAACTGTAGAGCATTGTGGTCTCCCAGGCTTGGCAGAGACAATCATTCAACTGTGACTCCCCACTGGCTATGTGGCAGAGCCAGCCACAGACTTGGGTAAACAGAGGGGAGTACACCCAGGTCACGCGGAGCACTGGCACAGACCATCCCTGGAGTGCGGAGGCCCGGGTAGCCGACCCAGCCACAGGTGCTGACCGGTGTAAACAGCGGCTCTCCCCCAGGGGTTCCCCAGCTGCTCCTGCTACAGTGTGCTCCCCTCACCTGGCTTCCTGCCAGGCCCAACCTGTGCTGGCCAAGGGCAGGGATCCCGGCCTCGGAGCCGCACCCCCAGGCAGAGGGATAAATAGGCTTTGGGTTATGTTACAACCTGTGGATGGATTTTGTCTCATGCTGCAGCTGAAAAACTAAGTGAAGTGTTGCTGGTCCCTGCCATCCCTGCTCAGGCCATTTCATGTGACCGTGACCTTCAGACAGCACGTCCACACACACTCACCGTGGCTCTGTGCAGCACACCGCCATGGCACCAGGATTCAGATGGAGACTCTACGTGCTCTGGGACACTAGTGTGAAGATAGCGGGGCTAAGTACCTGCCAAGGGGGTGGGTCCCAGCTCCCTCATGCCCACGGCCCTGATCCAGCACTGGGGCCCCAGGGAAGGGCACTTTGGACTGGCTGCCAACATGGCAGCCCCAGGACTCTCTGAGGAGCAATCAGCCGCCTGCACTGATCACCAATTACCGGAGGACTTGGCCTCGGTGTCAATACCTGCTGTGAAGACCAGAAGCCTCCCAGGGAGATATCCTCATGGAGCAGGAGCCTGAATAATGAGAGACCCTGGGAATGCTGGCAAGGGACTCAAGGAATGAGTAGGTGGACATTGTTAGGAAAGCAATTACTTCTGTGGGGTCTCCTCCCTGTCCCAATAGAAATTAGAGAGGAGCTCAGTTGCAGAGCACTTTCCTAGCAAGTGCAGGGCCCTGGGTTCAATCCCCAGTCCCGGGGTGGGGGTAGGGGCAAAGAATAAAAAAATTAAGAGAGAAAGGGTGGCAGGAAACGAATTCTGAGATGGAGGTTGCAGTCACATTTGTAGAAGTTCATTCTGTACTGTGAGGGGGCGGGCATCTGCAAATGAACTGGGTTACAACCTGGCTTTCACTTGGTGAAGGCAACAAACAACCTTCAGCTAAATTTCTTTCTAAAATGAACTATTTGGAAGCCTGTTCTGCTTGTCCTTTTGGTGTAGTTTATGTTTGCCACATACAAGTCCACCAAGCTGTGTGACACACTCATGATGAAGGGACGTTCATGCTGTCCCTGGGGCTGGATGGACTCAGGTGTGCAGGTTCACAGGGCACACAAGGTACATCTCCATGTTTTCCATACAGGCTTCCTTGCCCTGTTTGTTGGTTGAAAGAAAAGCTCTGTGGGCAAATGCTAGGCACTCTCGCAGTGGGGGGGGGGGCTTTGCCCTGTCCTCAGCACTTTTCTTTCCTCCCCTGCCTCATGCCCAGCTAGGGCTGCCGGGAACATGAGGAACAGAAATGGCGAGTGGGCCTGCTTGTCTTGTTCCAGGTACAGAGGAAAGCCTCCAACGACCCAGCCTCCAGCATCCTGGGATTCATGCCTCGATTGTGTTAAGGACATTCTTTCTCTAGTTTTCTGAGTTTTCAAATGGAAGAATATTGAAACAATTTTATTGAGTGCCTTTTCTCTATCTATTGTTTAGGGATTTTTCCAAACTATTTCTGCAATTACAACATTCCTGTGTGTGGTCACTGAAGTTCCGTCAGCTGGCCACTGAGCTAATTGACGTCTCCCTAAATTTAAGCATTCAGATAGGCTTTGTAGAGTGGTTCCCAGCTGGGCACTCCTTCAGTGCACAGTGGGGCCCTCTCCTTTAGCAGAGCCCAAGCGACAGCCTGGGGGCTTGCCTAGGACCTGTGGTCACTTCCTCAGTATCCTTCTAGCCACAGATGCGCAACCCCTACCCATGATAGTATGCAGAATCCCCAGTAGACCTCCTTCCCCAGGGCATCCTCCTCTCCACAGACTCCTTCTCGGGCCCTTGCCCTGTCCCCTGCACCCCACTCGCTGTCCCAGGCTTAGTGTGCTGTAGGTGGTGTGTATCCTGATGCTTTCAAGGGGCAGGAGGTGACCAAAGGCCAGCCTCTGGGCCCGTCTCCTACGGCACTGCCAGCTGGCTCAAAACACCAAGATCTCATTCTGTTGAGAAGGAGGGATGCGCTGTGTGTGGCCGACCCACAGCTGCCCCTGGGCTGGGCCTGGGGTGAAGCAGACGCTGCTCCCTTGGGGTTGACCTGGCACTTCACTGAGCAGTGACATCACTGTCACAGTTTAGATCCCAGTCCCTCCACTTTCCTTCTGACAGTTTTGACAACAGAGTGGTCTTCTGTGTACGACAGGTCCCGGGAGCTCCCCGTGCCACAGGCCCATTTTTGTGACATCACCATATGTTAAGTGCTTGACTAAAATATTTTTGAAAACAAGTGAAAGTACAACAAAAATGCACTTTTATGTGGAATGGCAGAAATTTCACTGTTGATCAGAGAACGATTTGAAGGTATTTTCTCACCTTTTAATGACCAAAAAAAAAAAAATAAATAAATAAATAAATAATGAATTAATTATACAAATAAACATCTGAATACTCCAGGATCAGACTTGCAGGATGGTCTTGTGAGGACAGTATGGAGGCTTTGTCATGGAGTCACTTATGTTTATTCACCAAGGAAAGAACCCACTGCGTCTTAAACACATCTCATTGGTAAATGCACGGCGGAAGAAGCACGCGTCCAGACAACACCCCAGAGTCTGGAAACATCATACATTTTGCAATATGACAACCTGCTATTTGGAAAAATAAATTTGATGAGCTAAGAAAAATCTTGTTGGTTGGGACATTTAGCCTTTTACTTAAAAAATATTTTTTAGAAGAGTTTCTGATTTTCAGAAAAAAAAAATGGAAAGATAAAACATTGAAATCCGTTTCACCCTAAGTTCTGTAACCCCATTAGTCATATCTGATTAGTGTGGAAATAAGCAAAGTGATAAATGAAGGCATTGAATGAGGCCTGGCTGGGTGCTGCTCAGTGGGAGAGGCCCCCCACCACCATTGTGGGTGAGAGGCCCTGGGTTTGGTGGTCAACGACACAGAAAAGACAAACACACCTGCAAACACGCTGCCAGACGGGGGAAAAGCTGCTCTCCCCAGCATCCTCTGTATTTTCTGTGACCACGTCACATTTCAGGATGGTCACCTTATCAGATTTTCCTTGGTTTTGATGACCATGATAGTCTTGAGGGCAGTACTTAGTAGAAAGTCCCTCAATGGGATTTGCCAGTTGCTCTCCCAGTTAGACAAAAGCCTATTTCTTCAGTGAAAACCACAGAAGCAGAACAACCCCACTGCAGGGTATGAGAATGTGAAAGGGACACTGTCTACGGCACAAGAGAGAACAGCCTTCCCACAACATTCCCCTAGTGCCCATAGCACTGGCCTTGCTCAGGGGTGAGGTGGCATTCCCCAGGGCTCCTGGCCTCTCAGTGCTGTCCCCTGCTGCCGTCTCCACAGGAGGACAATGGGCAGGTCTCAGTGGGGAGGAAAGCACCCACGTCCCAGGGACAGGGTGTCTGGAGCAGTTGGCACATTCAGGTGCAGACATGTCTCCCGCCGGTTCTCCCTTGGTCTTTATTGACCTCAGCGCACTTGGGGACCACTGTTCCACACTGTGGTTGCAGAACGGGACACTTTGCCACCTGTGAGGAACCGTTCTAGTCTAGGCCCAGGGAGTTTCTCATCATTACTATAGTTAATATTATCAGCACTGTTTTAGTTGGCAAATCACAGCTGTGTCAGGGCGTGAATGCGATGTTTTGATATATGCATACAGTGCAGAGTGGTTAAATCAATCTAGTTAACATAGCCCTCACCTCATCTGTCATTTTTTAAAAATTGTAAATAACATTGTTATGTGTTTGCTAGTGTATTATAGTTATACATAATCTTGGGGTTTATTTTGACGTAATCAATGTGCAAGAAATATAATTTGCTGCACTTTATCTTTTTAACAGTGAGATTTACTCTTTTAGTTGTTTTGAAAAATACAGCAGATTATTATTCCATCTAGTCACCTTGAAAAATCTAGATGAGTGTGTTTGTTTGTTTTTTCCAATTCCTTACTTTCTGACACTTTAGGAAGCTCTGTCCTCCTCTTTTATAATCCAGTCCTGGAAGCCACCTCTCCAAGGGTCCCTTTGTGCCCTCCTGGAGGGTGGTGTCAGACCTCATGGCTGGGAGCTAGGTGCTCTGGGTGCTCTCTGGGCACCTGTGCGGCCGGGTGGATCATCTCGGGAGTCAGAGGAGGGCACGTGTGTGTATCCTCACCTTGAGAGCTCGTGTCTGCACGTGTTTATGAGTAGAATCATTCACGTCTGTACTAGGGTCACACCAATGCTCACTCAACTGGCAGGCTCTCCTCTGGGACATGCAGATGACTCCCATCTCTGCTGTGAATGGTGGTGAATTCCCACGGGGAATGAGGGGACAGCTGCCGTCTTCCTTTACCCACTGACTTCATGATGCAGCTCCAGCACACACACAGCAGGGTCTGGATCATCAACCTTGCCCACACGGCATGCAGTTTCATCAGCTAGCATACCGTGTTACCGGTTCTCTGAAGTTTAGTTTCACACCCTATCAATTTGTAAAGTGTTGCTCAGCATCCTTTCTCTCAAGATTCTTCCCTGTGTGAGTAACGTGCAGAGATGGTTTTGCAACATTTGTTTTCTAACCTCACGGGCACAACTTCTGCCAACTCCCGTGAGATATGCAAGGGAACATGGGGAAGTTATGGGCATCTGTGACAGCACTTCCCAACATCTCACTGGACGGTTCATGACCTTCATGTTGTTGGTGTTCCTGGCCCTAAAGTCAGCCTTGACTCCTCTGTCTTTTGATGGGGACAGTGGTCATGTGAAGGGCTTGTGCCTCACACAGCTTCTAGGAAATCGGAGCCTTTCCTGAAACAAAGTCATATCTGATGAGTATGGAAATAAACAAAGTGTTAAATAAAGCCATTAAATGAGGCCTGGCTGGGTGCTGCTCAGTGGGAGAGCCCCCCCCCCCACACACACACACAACTTATTGTAAAAGTTAATAAATTAAAGATTTTTTCCTGTTCTCAATACTTTTCTCTGGACACCAATGGACTGTCATGCCATTTAGTACAATTGTGATGGTATCTACCCATCTGGAAAAAAAAAAAAAAGAATAGAAGAAAGGAAGGGATCTAATGGATGATAAATTTCTTTTAAGTATATGGGGTTAAAATAATTCTACAGCCATTTGGCAAAAATAACAGGACATCCATTCCTTGTGCCAGTCAATGGAAAAAATGATTCTGAGATTACAATGTAACAGTTGAAATGCTAACAATAACTACACTACATGGAAAAGTGGGAAATGTTGTCTATCACCCAGGAGGAGGGACTGGCCTTCTAATAGACTCTCCAAATCGGTAGTGAGTCATGAGTGGAGGGCCACATCCCAGGTGAACTTCCTCACTATTTCTGAAAGAACAATCAAGGCTTGCCTTTGGAGAAAAAATGCCCCTTTATTGAGGCAGCTCTGCATATTTATAGAGCGGGGGTTGGGGTGGGGTGGGGGTGGTGGTTTGACAGTTGAAACAGTTTAACAATTTAATGTTTTTTTGGCAGCTGGCTTGGGGTACGTTCTAATTAGTGGGTAAGGATCATGTGAGCCAGCAGGGCTCACCATTGGATGGCTCTTCTTGGGGGATGGGGAAGTTAGTCTTTGGAGCCGGGGCGACTCCCAACAGTTTCTATTCTACTGAATTGGTAAATTTGACCAAGGAGAATGTGTTTCAAATGTGTGGGGGAAAATACAATGAATACATTCAAAAGGTCCAAATTAACTGAAAAAAAAATTTTTTTAATGAATATCATAAGGAGTTAATGTCCATAATTACAAAAATAGTAAAAAAAAAAATGACTAAAGAAATAACAAAAAGCCTAGGAAAAGAGGCAAAACCCCTCAGCAGCTCACATGGAGAGAAATACCCACACTTCTCAGGTGTATCTCTCACTGTGAGCTCCACACCAGTAACACAGAGGCAGGTTGAAAGGGCCTCCTGTGACTTCCTCCTTGCAAATCTGTGGATGCTGCAATCCCGCCCCACCATGGTGAGCCTGGGCAGCAGGGCCCCTCAGACCCCAGCCCACAGCCCACTGGGAAACATGGCACATGGCAACTAAGCTCCTAGTGCCTCCACCTGGTGTGCATTTCTAACCTGAGAATGCAGAAACCCACAAACTGATCCATCACAGCACCACTGCAAAGGTAGGTGATGGAAACTGCTGCAGTATCCAGCTGAAGAGACTGAATAAAGTCATGGTGTGTGCACAAGGGGAACGCTGTGCAGATGTGAAGGAGGCCAGGAGGTGGGTGCCCCACTGGTGCTGGCAGGAAATACCACTAAGTGGAAAAGTCAGGCACGGAGGCCAAGCAGGGCATACTCCTGAGACAAAGCAGGGTAATAGGGAGATGGATCCTGCATCCGGAAAAGAGATAAGAAGTGTTTCAAAAAATTAATGGGTATATCTTCTTAGGAGATAAGTCAATTCAAGGCCTTTTCCCATTTTAAATCTGGGTCATTGGTTTACTGTTTGTTTTCATTTTTTGCTGTTTTTGTTAAATTGTGGGAATTCATAACATATTTTCTATATTAATTCCTTGTTATATTTGATTTGCTAATATTTTTTCAAATTAAATAGGATATTTTTCACTCTATTTATTTTGTTATTTGATGCACAGAAGTTTTAATGTTGGTATAATTTATCGTGTCAATTTTTACTCTTCTTTCCTTTATCTAATTATCAATTTTTGTCTTTATCAATTCTATTATTTTTTTTCTTTGTTATGACTTTTTCCTTTCTTGACTTTGTTTTGTGATTCTTTCACACATTTATTACAGATTTATATCTAACTCCTTCTCAGTCTTTTGGGGCACCTTCCAATATAAACATTTGAGACTATAAATTCCATGCTTAGCAATACTTTATTTGTATCCAACAGTCATAGATACATAGCATTGTACAATTCTAAACATGTTTTTTAAATTTCTATTGTAGTTCCTTTGGATTTCTAAAATTAGTCCATTGGTCCATGCATCTCTTAGAAGTGTGTTTCTAAATATATCTATTTAAAATATACATAATTTGCCTGAATTTATATGGCATATTTGTAATTTGTCAAATGTCTTATTTTGTGCATTATATTTTTGTCACTTTTCTATTATTTATTTTCTCTTAAGTGCTTTCATTTCTAAAAAGTTAGCATATTTATACTTCAGAAAATTTAACATAGAAGCACATATAAATTTTAACACATATAGTAATGTTTTAAAACTTAATTCTTATTAATACTCTTCTTCTGAAAATTCAAAGACCTTAGAATTTTTAATTTTTTTAATCCCCTTGTAAATTATGAGTCTACTGTTTATATTTTATTCTTTATTAACAAAAATATATTTATATAACCAAAAATTGTTAAAGCTTATACTTTTGCCATTCATGAGAGATTTTCTTTTATTCAGGGCTAAAATTCAGGACAGACCATTTTTCTTTTGTCTCCTCACAAGCAGTGATGTTTCTAGCAAGCACATAAAATGAAATTAAACATCACTAATCATTAAGGAAATGGAAAATCAAAACTAAGTTTTACCACATAATAGTAGTTTAGATGACCAAATCCTAAAAGAACAACATCAAACAAAACAAAATAAAACCCAGAAAATATCAAGTATTGATAAGGTGCCGCAGTCCGGCTGCAGCAAAATAACCGGGGGGTGACGAATAACTTGTGTACGTTGATAGAGCAGGAATGAGAGCCATTGATTGTAGGATATGAGCGATATTTATACATTTTACACAGCTTATGTAATTAGCATAAAATAGATACAGCAGTCAACCAATAAGGAATCTCCACACTTAATGGCTCGCTTTTGTTACTTCACAAACCAATCCCTCTGGCATTTGGCCAGGCGCCATCCAGACTTGTTTACAGACTCTAACATTTCTCTGGCAAAATAACAGGTGCCAATCTGACTTGTTTACAGACCTTAACAATAAGGGTATAAAGAAATTGGAACTTTTGTGCTCTCTGGGGATGTAAACTGGTTGTTCCATTGCAGAAATTGCTCTAAAAATTACCATGTGATCTAGTAATTCTACTTCTGTATATACGTCCAAAATAATTGAAATCATGGTCTCAACAAAATATATATACATCCATATTAATAACAGCATTGTTCAAAATACCCTTATAGTGGAACACTATGATTAATTAATCACATATCCCTCAACAGATGAGTGGATAAACAAAACATCATATACATAAACAGCAAAATATCATTCAGGCTTAATATATTCTGTTGTATAAATGAATCCTGAGGCTATTATGCAAAGTGAAATAAACCTTTCACAAATGAAAAAAAAACAAAAACAAAAACAAAAAATTAAAGGGCCACCTAAGATAGAGGGGGTGGAACAGAAGGTGCCTGGCGGGTCCTTCCTGGGTGGAGTTTTGTGCAGTTCACCTGGAAGATGCCCAAGATCTCCCTGTTCAAAGCCATGAAGCTAAGCTGTAGAGAAGGGCACTCTGTGGAGTGGAGCCCTCACCACCCGTCAGCCAGGGCGCTCCTGGTGCCTTCCATCGACCCCTACTGCTCTCAGAGGTGGGACAGACCCTCCTGTGTGTCCCCAGCTCGACACCTCCACTTCTGAATACCCTCACACTGCCCCCTCACGCTGCTCATGTCCCTTCCTCCTTTATTTCTCCACTGTGTTCAGAATAAATTCCTCATATTTGACTCAAATGATTTGCTTCAGATTTTTTTCATTAGAAGCAAGTTGCGGATGAAAAATTTTATGTTCTGCAAATCCAGTCTTCCTCTTTCCCTCCCTCAGCACAGCCAGAGTTCCATGAATCCGGTTTGCATTCAGTCATATTTGCATGTTTTCTATATTCAAATGCACTCTTAAATATCATAATGTTTTCTGTTTGTTTGTTTGGATTTTTTGTTTTGTCTCCTAATTTTTTTTAATTAATTCAAATGACTGACTTGAAAACATTTCCTGGGCTAGGCATGGTGGTACACACCTATGATCTCAGAAGCTGGGGAGGCTGAGGCAGGTGGATCACAAATTCAAAGCCAGCCTCAGCAGTTTAGTGAGGGCTTAAGCAATTTAGCAAGACCCTGTATCAAAATAAAAAATGGAAAGGGCTGGGGATGTGGTTTGGTGGTTAAGTACTCCTGGGTTCAATCTCAATCTCTCTCTCTCTCTCTCTCTCTCTCTCTCACACACACACACACACACACACACACACACACACACACACACACAAATTGTGTCCTACCGATGCATCTGTTCCAGGGCACTTATCATCTTTGAACACATTCATAATCTCTCATTCTTTAGTTATGTTCTGTCTCCTCCCAGCAGAGTGTAAGGATACATTTTTCTCCATCTTATTCACTCATATGTCCTAAGTGCATGCCAGCCACAGAGAAGACGCTCTGCACTTGTTGTACTTCCACACTATTTGGGGATATTGTATTTTCTGCATGATTCAGAATTCATTTATCCATTTTGTACCAAGGTTTATTTGAATGCCTTCTGATTTTTAATATTGTAAATAACATTTTATCCATAGAAATCACCTGAGGATATTTGCTTAGGCCGACCTCCAGATGGTGGGGACGGCACTATGATGTTGACTAGGTGTTACCAGGTTCCCCTCTGTGAGGCTGATACATGGCATCATAAAAGATTCTTTTCCCAATCAAACAAACGTAAAATGTTGTCTCAGTTTTCTATGAATTTACTTTTGCTGATCATCTCTTACTTAGTTTAATTGTTAAATATCTTGATTTATAAGTAAACTATATGTTTGTCATTTTTCAAAAAAATTTCAATTCCTTTACGTATTTGTGTGCCTCTGACCTCTGTGGTGTCCGTGTTTTTCTGGGCTCGGCTTTGTCATCTGCAGCCTCCCCACTGTTGCCCCCTTGCCGTCCAGGCAGAAGAGGGCGACCACAAGCCCCGCGTTGTGAAATCCTGTGGGTCAGTTATTACTTGTGTCTGTGTGATCGTGGGGTATCGGGGTCCTAATGCTACTTTAATGGTGACTTATCCTACTTTAATGGTGACTTGGGTCTTGAACTTGTCTTCTGTGCATGTGGCATATGCTCAGACTCCAGGTCTGCACATGACGCTGGACTGGAAGTACTCAGTCCTCTACAGGTGACATGTTTACATTCAGGGGCTTGGCTTACAGGCAGGCAGTCACCTGCAGGTCTCCTGGAACCCAGTCCGTGCTCCCCCAACCTCTGGGGACTTCAAACCTCTGTGAGTCCCACATGCCTGCTGCCAAGGCTGAGCCTGGCAGCTGTTTTAGTTGCATTCCATTGCTGTGACCAAAACACCAGACAAGAACATCCTAGAGCAGGGAAGTTTATTTGGGTTCATGGTTTCAGAGGTTCCAGCAGTCGATGACCAACTCCACTGCTCTGGGCCCGGGTGAGGCAGCTCATCCCAGCAGAAAGGAAGCAGAGAGGGGAGAGAAGGGGCCCAGGAAGATGCACCCTCCAGGTCTCGGTGACCCCTCCTCCAGCCTCACCCACCTGCCTGCAGCTACCACCTAGTTGGTCCTTTCCATCTAGGATGGGCTGCTTAGGTTAAGCTCCCACCATCCAGCCATTTCCCCTCTGCTGCCCCTGCGTTAGCAGGAGCTTGGGGAGACACCTCACTTCCACACCATAACAACAGCCCAGCTTCACAGTGACAACAGCCAGACCATATGTGACAGTGGGACTGTGACTCACACCTGTGAAACAGGAAGCCAAGCCTCCATGACCCACACCAGACAGTTGGCCATGTCAGCACTTAACTCAGAGTTCGTCACTGTGAGAGGTTCAGCTGCCATCAGTGTCATTTGGCAGAAATCTAGAGCAGGCAGAGAGCAGGGCCTCTTAGTTCTGCCCGCAATGGCGGTGCTAGGCATGAAGAATGGGGAAGCAGCCTGGGAGGGACGCCCTGCCTCCCAACACTTGCCTCCTGAGTGGCAGGGGTCACCTGGCCTGCTTTGCTGGGCATGAGGTTTGGCAAGGCCCCCTTCCCTCTGCATAATTGCCCCAAAGTTTATAAAAAAAAGCCAGGGGAGAGCTAATATAATGTATGAGGTTTAAGATCTGTTTTAAAGTCTTGAAAGCTGCTGTTCCCATTGTGTATGGATGTATGGCCAGCAGGCCCGCTTTGTGTGCTTTGGTTTGGGTCTTCAGGGTTTCTGTCTCTGTGTCCCCTCTTTCCTCTCTCTCTCCATGAATCAATGGCTGTTTGCCTTCAAGCCTCTGCATTCCCACCTGTTGCCCCCAGCAGGTGGCGGGGGGCCGTGACAGGGCACAGGTGTGCTGCAGAGCTATTTTCTCTTCCACTTCTTCCGCAGAGTCTCCCTGACCTCCTGGTTGCGGAGGGTGTAGATGAAGGGGTTGAGAACCGGGGTCACCACGGTGTTGAGGACGTGCACGGCTTTGGTCAGGTCCAAGGCGTCCTTGATGGAGGTGCGCACGTGGAGGAAGATGGTGGAGCCGTACCAGATGAGCACCACGGTGAGGTGGGAGGAGCAGGTGGAGAAGGCCTTGCTGCGGCCACTGGCCGAGGGGATGCTGAGGATGGTGCGGATGATGTAGATGTAGGAGACCAGGGTGATGAGGCAGGAGCTCAGAATGACCACGGCAGCAATCACAAAGGCCACCAGCTCCACCGCCTGCGTGCTGGTGCAGGCCAGGGCAATCCAGGGCGCGATGTCACAGAAGAAGTGGTTGATGGCTCGGGGGCCACAGAAGGACAGGCCACTGATGAGGGCCGTGGGCACTGCAATGGACAGGAAGCCACAGACCCAGGAGCCCAGGGCCAACTGCAAAGAGAGCAGGCTGCTCATGATGGCCCCGTAGTGCAGGGGGTAGCAGATGGCGAGGTAGCGGTCGTAGGCCATGGCGGCCAGGAGGAAGTACTCCGTGCAGCCCAGCGAGAAGACCAGGTACATCTGCAGGAGGCAGCTGATGAAGGAGATGCTCTGGCTCCTCCCCAGCAGGATGGCCAGGGCTTTGGGCACTGCGGCCGTGGTGTACCAGACCTCCAGGAAGGACAGGTTGCTCAGAAAGAAGTACATGGGGGTGTGCAGCTGGTGGGAGGTGCTCACTAGCAGCAAGATGGCCACATTGCCACCCACTGTGAGGATGTACATCACCAGGAACAGCAGGAAGAGCGAGAGCTGCAGGGCCTGGGGCCCCGGGAAGCCCAGCAGCAGAAAGCCCCTGCCCTCTGTCTCATTGCCAGCATCCATGGCAGGGCCTGCAGACCAGGAGACAGAGGGCCACTCAGCCTTGACCACCCCTTGGAAGGACTCACAGAGAAGCACTCATGAAACCTGGTGACTGCTGACCGCTGTCTTCACACTGGAGCCAGGCATGGTGAACATGATAGTAAAGCATAGAGGAAAGCATCACTCCAGTCGACCAACAGCCCAGGAAACTCCACTTCCATGAATCACACCCGTCTGGGCCTCCTGCCGTGCTAGCTGGGCCCACCAGCACTCTGTTACCCTGGAATAAAGGCACGGGCTCAGAAGGCAGCCCCCAGACATAAGTACTGACCTTAATCACCCATGGTAGGCTTGGCTTCTCAACTGACTCTCTAGGTTATAAGCTCCGTCCCCATAAAGAACATTCAGAGGTCAAGTTTAAGAATTCTGATCTGTTTTTTTTTTCATATTTAAATTTATTAAGACAATGCATTCTTCTCACAAAAAAGAAGCAAAAGTCCATATTGAACAAAGCTCTTAACAGAACCAGGACATCCTGACCCTCCTGGGGAAGCGGGAGCAGGGAGCTAGTTAAGAACAGGATGTCATTCTGAGTGTCATTTTCATTCTCTAGTGCACCCTGGACACCACTTTACATGCGTTGGTAAGCTGTTCCTGTCAGGCATGCAGGTGACCGGAGCCTGCACTTGGGGGCAGACTCTTGAGCAGAGACCATAGGATCAGGGTGGCTTCACTCCACAAGCTCTCTAGAGAGCAGGAGCTTTCCTTCCCCAGTATCACCCTCCTCACCATACCGTGCCACACTTCCTCCAGGAAACTAGAATTTCTTGCACATGTCCTGTGTCAACAAGCACATGAAGAACCCAGGCTGGGCGGGTTGATGTGTCCACAGCATGGGTCTACCTAACGTCCAGCAGAAGGGTCTCTGACCTCCTCCAGGCAGTGCTTCTCAGGCCTTAAGGGGCACCTGAGGGTGGAGTCCAGGGCAGGTATAGTTCATCCTCTGGAGGTGGGGGTGGTATCTGTGGGTCTGCACTTACATAGCTTCTGGAAGTGGACACTGGCTGGAACACACCTGAGGAATGGTCTAGCAGCCTTCTCCTTTATAAAACCATCCCATTGTACCTGGACTTGTACAGTTATTATAGACCAATTAATGTTCAAAGGCAAATACTCTGAAGCTCAGAGAGTGACGTGTTTTGCCCAGGTTTGCTTGGCTGGCTGAAGAGAGGGTACAGAGCACGTGACCCCCAGATATGCTCCTCTGGTGATAGGATTATTTTTGAGCTGAAGGCTGCTGGAAATAAATAGGAGCTATAAGGAAATCTCCCTGGCTGGTGGTTCCACAGAGACAGGGTGACCCGTCCCCAAGGCAATGACTGTCAGCCCAGGGACCCAGAGGAGCCCCGATGACGAGCCATGCAGAAATGACCCTGGCCTTCCAGCAGTTCTCACAGTCACCACACCCAGAAGCTGGGCTTTCCCTCTGCCTGCCTCTGCTCTGAACACTCACTCTTTGTAAAGATGCTGCCTGAGTCCACCTTTAGACCCCTCCTCGGAGCTACTCACCTAAGTGCTCCCAAGTGCATGGATCTTTTTAATAGACTGAAGGGTGCTTTTCTTTTATAAATTTGTGTTTTTCTAATTGGCAGGGCTCCAGCCAGTGAGTCTAAGAGAAGTGGAGGGGAAAAGATTTCTTTCATGCCCACTGTAGTTAAAACAAAAAACACCTAGATTATTAATTATCCTAATGAAGAGAAAATTGATCTATATATCAAGGGTGACTCAGACAAGAAGAAATACAGAGAAAAGATACTCTTTAGCAAAATGTGCTAAATAATATCTTTCCCTAATTTCCCAAAGCTAACACATTTCAGCGCCTGTGTCATTCACAGGAAAAGTTAGTCTGCAAAAGTAACAACCGCTTGCAGTTCCAGCACTGAGCGCACAAGTTCTGTTCTCCTGGGAAACAGGAGCCCAGGAGCCCCTGGACTGTAAACTTAGGCCAACCTGTGGCAGAGATAGGGCTCGGTACCCATGCCCCAAGCATGGGCCTCGGGGTGCAGATGAACTAGGCACCCGAGCACAGGCAGAGGCACAGACCTTTTCCATCCTCCCCTGTCCTCCTCTTCCTCCCCCTCCTCTGGTAACCCCAGGTGGCAGGTACCTGCCTTACTCCCAGAGGGAAGAGATGCTGCACAGAGAACAAGTGCCCAGCCATGTCCTCCTGTTCACCACCCTCACTCAGATCATGTCCCCTTGTCCTCTAGGCACCTGGTGGTTGCCCAGAAGCCCTCAGATTTCCAGCTTTGGGTCTGAATCCTGAGGACTCTGGGACACAGCACAGACTCTTATAGACGAGGAACAAGCACAGGTGTAAAGAACCTGCCCAAGGTGGAGTGGTGCTCACCAGCCCTGGGGTCCCACGGCAGAGCACAGCTTTTAACATAGGAAGATTCGTTTGAAGCTGTGATTACGTCATCTCTAAAAAACTACCTGTCTATTGCTCTATAGTTGAATGGGTTTTGAACTAATTCTAAGATGTTCTTGGCACATGTTTGAAGAGTTTTTAAAAATCAGAGAAAGAACATTGTTTGATTATTACTTTTGAGTAAAGTTTCATTTTATTTTTAAAATTAATTACCAGGGTTATTCATTTTATAAAAAATGCATGATGATTTACTGACTAGATATGATATGTAATTTAAATACCCAGAAAGTTTCAATGAATAAAGATAATAACTGTTCTCATACACAAAGCAATGTGTCATTAAAAATGACTGCACTCAGGTTGTTTCTGTTGCAGGCAGACAGGAGGCCCCTGGAGGATGGCCACAGAGCTCAGCTTGCGGAGTGGAGTTGTGTGGAGTGTGCAGACAGTGGCCCTCCCAAGACCCTGTGGCATGTAGTGCCTTCCCACACAGAGCCACTCCACACTCACCTGTCCCTGCTCTTCCCATCCATGGTTTTCTCCCCGACTTCGACCACCCTCTCCCCTCCCTCCTGACTTAGATCACCCTCTTTCCTCCCAGCCTCTTATTATTCCATGGGTGCTTTTCCTGGTATGCGGAATGCTTTGGTGGGATCTTCCTTGGTCCTCAGACCTCTCAGGCTGTTCCTTGTTCCTTTGGTCCTATCCTGCCGCGTCCCCTTACAGCCAATCTGCCTCCTGCTATCTTGTGTTTTCTCCGCCTCCTGAGAATTCAGAGCCTCACATGGAAATGCTTTGCTGTTGAGTAATTAGGTGTGGGGAGCCCTGTGGGAGGAGGCTCCGTCTGGGGTACTTGGGGTCAGTTCACCAAGACATGGCCTTCTACTAAATCTTCTCAGATCCAGGCTTCAGAACCTTTCCAGTCACTTGAGAGAGAAATCTAAATGACAAAGTTACCAAAGAAGAAAAAGGGTATTTCTCTGGCTTTATATGTTAATCATTCATAAAATCTGAAAAGCAGAGAGTAGTGTTTTTGTTTTGTTTTGTTTGTTTTTAGAATGAATAATACAAATTGAAGACTAAAGGAAACCTAAGCATATCTCCAAATCAAAGGTGGGGTCTGGGCTTGACATGGGTGAGGCCCTGGGCTCTGTCCACTAAAATAAATCAGACAGGAAGTTTGAACTAACAGACAAATTAGTAATATTTCATGCCCAGATATTGTCCCAAAGCACCAACTATAGTGTCCTCATTGTATTTTTATTAAATCTTTCAGTTTCATGGTGTTGGGACCTCCTATGACTGAAATAGAGTTGATTGTTCAACAGTGAAAAGAAAATTAGAACTTCATGTTACAAAACACTATTGGTGGGATAAGAATTAAACTATCCTTGTTAGGAAGCAATTTCTTTTTATAAAAATTATGGGGCAGTTGGCTCAGAGCACAGAGCCCCCCTCCCCATATTAAACTGCGCCAGATGGGTGGCATGTCTAGGAGCACCAACATTTCATGAATTTGTCAAACTCCAGTTCACAAGAATCAGTGGTGTCAAGAATGGGAAATGGGAGTTTTCTCTACTGCCAGATTCCTTGTTGGTGCAGATTGTTCCAGGAGTACAATTACTACCTGCAGTGATGCCTCATGGTGCACAGCTGGAGGTTGCTATTCCTGCGCTCTCCATAACCCTGTAAGTTCTGGGTTCAACCTAGGAGTCATCATGGTCTGTCTTACAGCCCCAGGCCTGGCTGCCCCACACCCAGTATCCTGCAGGAGCATGGACCCCATGATCTAAGAGTGCACTTGCTCTCTGGAATCCACAAGGACCCAAGTCAGTCCCTGTCTTTGCCCACAATGTTGGTGGCACTTAGTATTGCTAGAACTTGAAAACGTTTTCTAATAACTATAGTGGAGTGTCTAATTTGGACTTTACTGTGGGTCTTCTTTTTCATTCCTGAATTTGATCAAATTTTAATGTTTCTTTGCCTTCTGGGTATTTTCTCTAAATTGCACATGTATGTGCTTTATTATCAATTCATTTGTGTTTTTAAATTATTTTATGTTATCTATGAATCCTACAAACTGATGGTTACACATTGTTGAAATATTGTCTGAGACTATCTTTCAACATCATGTATTTGTTGTTAAAAACAAGTCCAACTCTTACTTGGTCACACTTACCAATATTTTCCTCCCAGGCTTTTGCTTTTAGGGTTTGTTTAAGCCATTTCTTATGCCAACATATCTTTGAATTCTTTTGGAGTTCTGACTAAAAAATTTAGGAATTTTATGGGGTTTTTTTTAGTGATTTATACATGATATTGGGAGTCCTGTGATGCAATCATGCAACAGTAAATATAATTTATCCCATTGCAGCCCCAGTACCTTCCCTGACCCTCCCCCGTCCCTGCCCTTCCTCTGTCTACCGGACATCCTTCTGTCTGTAGTCATTTTTTAATGCATGCTTTATAGGTATATATAAAGGTGGAAGTCACGGTTTTCCCCCTGTGCTCCCTGATCTCCTTTTATTTTCAAGAGATTTCCCCATTCCCTTATTCTCCTATTTTTATCCAGCTTCTGCATATAATAGAAAACATTCCACCCTTGACTTTCTGGGTCTGGCTTCTTTCACTCAGCACGATGCTCTCCAGCTCCATCCTTTACTATCAAATGCCAGAACTTTATTCTTCTTTGGGGCTGAGTATCTATACCACAAATTTCTTTACCCAATTAAGGGCATGAAGAGATTGGAAAGAAGATCTTTGCCAGCTGCTCCTCTAACAGAGTATTAATATCCACAACTTAGAAAGGAAAACAAAAAAAAAACCCCACCAAAAACAACAGCAGCAATAACCTCCACCAAAACCAAACAATCGAATTAATACCTGGGCAAAGACCTAAAAAGACACTTCTTGAAAGAAGAAATACAAATGGCCAACAAATACATGAAACATGTTCACCATCCCTAGCCACCAGGAAATGCAGATCAAAAGTATGTTGAGGGCCGGGGCTGGGGCTAGTGTAAAGTG
This sequence comes from Callospermophilus lateralis, assembly GCF_048772815.1. NCBI lineage: Eukaryota > Metazoa > Chordata > Mammalia > Rodentia > Sciuridae > Callospermophilus > Callospermophilus lateralis. Next base: position 1,906,112 of record NW_027510148.1, read on the forward strand.
TGTGTAGGTACTGGAATCCATCCTCAGCACCACATAAAAATAAATAAAGATTCTGTGTGTCCATTTCCAACTTTAAAAATACTTTGAGATTCCATCTCACTCTAGTTAGAATGGCAATTATTAGGAATACATATAATAATAAATGTTGCTGAGGACGTGGGGAAAGGTAAGTTCCCACCTTGTTGGCAGGACTGAAAATGAGTACGAATGCTCTGAAAAGAAGTACGGAGGTCCCTCAGAAAACTGGAAATGGAGACATCTGCTGACCCCGCTGTACCACTCCTTGTTGTTTATCCAAAAGAACTAAAGTCAGCTCCACAGGCACTTGGTGGTCATAGCCGCACAATTCATCCCAGCCAAGTTACAGCGTCAGCCCAGGTGCCATCCACAGATGGATGCGTGAGGAAATGTGGCACATCTACACAATGGAGTATTACTCAGACATGAGGAAGGACAAAGCTGATGTGCATGAAGGGAGAGAGGAAAAGAGAAGCTCAGTGGCTGTGGGACTTAACACAGCCCACACGACAGACCCCACCTCCAAGGACTGTGGGTCAGTGTCCCTCTCCACAAGAACTGAGCTTCGTTAGGGCAGCCAATGGGAAGAAAGTGGGCATACAGATATAAATTAGTTGTTACATGCTTTAGAAGCTAATGGGTGTCTTAGGACATGATTGTCACCTACACACAGCAAATAGGTAAGGAACTACTAAGAGCTACCCTAATGAGACCCAGAGGGAGCTCCCCTCTGCAGGCTAGAGGAGAGGGCAGTGGGCTGGGCTCAGTCTGGGGGTGGTGAAGGCCTGGCCTCCTGGGCTTGGGGTGTGAGCACTGATCTCAGCGCAGCCAGGAGCACCTCGGGGAGCAGCCCGGGCAGTCACACAGGCCTGCTCTCTATGGCTTTAAAGACCTGACCCTCCTGGACAAGTGCCCGAGACCAAGGCCACTAAGCACAGTTCTCCTGCCCCAGAACTGGGAGCCTGACAGTGGGACCACACTTTGCATGTGGAGGACAGCCTCAGGGCCACAGTGAGTTGAGTGGCGGAGGGGAGGGTGGGACTTTTCGCAGGGCTCCGCTCTCCCATGGGAAGTTATGGTGGACACTTCTGGGCTCTGGAAGCGTTTCTAGGAAGCACAGGCTCCAGGGGAGCAACCGCTACCCTCCAGTCCTCCGCCCTCACTTCTCTCCTCCATCCTGTCTGTCCCTCTCCTGCTCTTCCTGCCCAGAGTGGGAGTTTACTTTAATGTTGTATATGAACAGTAGCGAGATGTCTGTACCTGGCCCTACCCCAGCTCTGTGGGCGCAGCAGACCCTCGGAGACACAGGGATGTTCCGTGCCCCAGTTCTGTAGGGCTGGATGGGACAGCTGCACGTTTGCCCCATCGCGTGGAGCTTCTCTGGTCCCATGAGTGTCTTGGCACAGTGGGGCACAGCCTTGCTGTGCCATGTCCTCTGTGAAGCAGAGCCCACAGAGGCTTCAGCAGGCTTTCCAGCGCTCACTTCCTACATGGCCATGAAGAGTGTGGTTCAAGCAATCAAAGTGAGCTCCAGGGTGGAGATTTGCCCTCCAGGGTGTAGCCCTCCAGGGTGGAGATTTGCCTTTGAAGCCAAATGTGGTGTGGGAAGACTCCAGAGGCTTTGCTTCTAGCTCTGGACACTGGAAGCCCAGGGAGGTGACATGAGGGAAGCTGGCTGGCTGGGAACCTGCCCTCAGAGCTGCTCCAAGCTTGGCATTCGCCAGAGGAGAGAGGAGAGTGTGGGGTTGAGCTGCAACCTGAGTCAGGCTCCCCACTGCTGCCTGCACTGGGGCCAGTGCTGCCTTCCCGCAGCAAGCACACCTGAGTGTGCAAGGTAGCTGGAGGTTTCCTTTGCGGATGGGTCTTTCAACTTTAAGGTTGGAAGAGAAATGCATTCTTGGAGAATTTAAGTAAGCAATGTCATTACTATTGAAACTGAAAGGACTTGTTTCTCTTGATATGAAGACTATGAAAGCCTAGGCTGATTTTCAGAGCACACCTTCTGGAAAGCAGTGTGGAAAAGTGTGTGCATGTGTACCTGTGTGCACCTGTGTGCATGCTTTGTGTGCACATGTGTGCATGTTTGTGTGCATGTGTGTATGTGTGTGTGCATATGTGCATGTGCTTCTGTGCATACTTGTGTGTACATATGTGTGCTTATGTACATGTGTGTGCTTGTGTGCATGTGTGTTCACAGGTGTGCATGCATGTGTGCTTGAGTGTGCTTGTGTGTGTGCATGTGTATATGTGTGTGCACAGGTGTGCATGCATGCATGTATGTGCGCTGTGCCTGTGTGTGTGTTCGGGTGTGGGGTAGTATTGTCTGTAGTTCTGAGTGTCTTGGTTGCTGTTACAACACAGCTACTCACCTTCTAGCTCCTTAAAAGCACCTCATATGAGCCAGGTGCCATGTCATCCCAGCTGCTCTGGAGGCTAAGGCAGGAGGATGGCAAGTCTGAGTTCAGCCTGGTAACTTAGCAAGACCCTGGCTCAGTGATAGAGCACCCTGGGCTCAATCCCTGGTTCTACACCAATCAAACAAGAGCCCCATGACATTTCAGTTTACTTTCTCACTCTTTGATTTACATTATTCTCATCTGGTTTTCACTAAAAATAAAATAAATTTGATGCCCAATTTTACCAATTGCTCTTTCCTCCACCAGCCTATTTAGTTTTCTCCTATTGATTCATTATCCATGAAAACAAATGTGAACCAAGAGCATTTGAGCAGAGGGCCTGGGGGCTGGGGATGTAGCTTGCGAAGCCCTGGGTGTGATCCCAGCACCAGAACAAGAACACACGAGAGAAAGACATCTTGTAGCAACCTGCTGGAAGTCCAGGTACGTCCAAGGGAGTGAGAGAAAGCCCCACACTGTTGAGTGCTTTGTGGCTCATTTTGTTATGTGCACGTTTTTAACATCAAAGTATGACTAATCCTCACCAACACCCTAATTTGTTAAAACAAAACAACTTCAAAGCATTTTTTTTGCATAGTGGAAATAGAATTATTAACTTTTTTGGTTTTTAAAATGTTACTATTCCAAATAACATCCTAATATTACACTACAGAATTTCTTACTTAAAATGTTCATTTTGTTTTATTGTGAAAGCAGGGGTTTTATTCTTGGCTGGGAGTGAAACCGGCTGCTCAGATTGCACACTTGTCTAAGGTGAGGAGTGACCACACTGGCTTTGGTGGGTGCAGAAGCCAGAGAAAGAACAGAGAAGACGGACACATGCCTGTAATCCCAGAGACTCAGGAAGCTGAGGCAGGAGGATCACGAGTTCAAAGCCTGCCTCAGGAAAAGCAAGGCATTAAGCAACTCCGTGAGACTCTGTCTCTAAATAAAATACAAAATAAGGCTGTGGCTCAGTGGTAGAGTGTCCCTAAGTTCAATTCCTGGTTACCCACACCCTCCTGCTGCCAAAAAAAAAAAAAAAAAAAAAAAAAGTGAGACTCTGAGCTGAATCTCCAGGTGGAGAGGAAGAACAGAGGCTAGGGACAGAGAAGCATCCTGGGTCGGCCTCCTCCATGGAGACTGCCCTGCCATCCTGGAGAACTAGGAGAGCATGTCCCTCAGCTCAGCTGGACGAGCCTTGCCAACACAGACCAGGCCAAGCAGGACAGCAGTTAGGAACCCCGTTCTGAACAGCAGCTCGGCTGAAGCTGTCTATCTGGGGTGAAAAGCAGTGTTGGGGACAGGCACCTGTCAGAAGGCCCAGGAGCAGGACAAGGCTGGGGAAGCCTTGGGTGGGAGGAGTCCAAACCAGGAGCCTGGAGGGCAAAGTCCACTTCTCTGGCATCAGGGTGCATGGGAGCAGCCTCTGACTTTGAGAAAACATGTCCCTGAGGCAATGCTAAAGCAGAATCCAGGGCTCTGGGCAAAGGACGATCCAGGGGCAAGAACAGGTACAGGCCTCCCTACCCTGGATGTGTGAGTGGCCTCTGGTAGAGGCCCCTGGTCCTGGTAGCAGCATGTGTGCTGCTCTACTGAGTGCAGAGAACATGTCTAACACGTGCTGGTCCTGGTGCTAATCACGTCAGGCCTAGAATGTTATGACTATCACCTGGCTTAGTCTTAGGAGTTGCTGTTGTCATGAAAAATGTCACTGTGTTTTTGAAAACCAGTTTTTTTTCAAAATAATTTGTATGGCTTTCTAATTTTTTTTAACTATGCTAATATCCACATTAAAGAAGCAAAATAGACACTAAAATAGCACTTTTGCCAAAGAATTACACTATGTAACGAAAGTATAGGGGGAGGAATCAAGGTCGGCGTTACTCCCCGGTTCCTGGTTTTGTTTCCTTAGCTCAGGGGTTGTGTTGAGAAAGCTGGTGCTGTGCCAACGTGTTGGAGCATTGGGTCTCAGTTTGTCTCAAGCAGCTTCGCTTTAAGTTGATTTTCATGCAGGGTGAGAGGCAGGGATCGAGTTTCATTCTTGCTCATGGGGTATCCAGTTTTCCCAGCCCTACTGTCCTTTGTCCACATTATGCTTTGGGGACCTTTGGTGAGTGTCATGTGGTGGTATCTATGTGGGTTTGTCCCTGTGCCTTCTATTCTATTCCATTGGTCTTCCTGTCTGTTTTGATGCCAATCCCCACATTTTATTCTCAGTTCCATTAATTTGGGCTGTGATGATCTTTTCCTGTCTTCTGCATGTTTGGAACTAGTTTGTTCCTGCTTTTCTGGGCCTTGATGTGCAGCTTCAGGTTGCTTACTTGGGATCTTGCTGTTTTTAACACAGACACTTAACGCTGTAAGCTTTCCTCTAAGAACCACCCTCGGAGTGTCCCAGAGGCTCAGGTATGTTGTAGCACTATTCTTGTTTGAGTCTAGGAATTTTTAAATTTAATTTCTCAGTGTCCTTCAAAGAAAAAAGTGAACAATAAACAACAGCATCACTTAATAATAATGAATATTTCCTTTTTTAGTTTATTTTTATTTTACTCTTCCTCTTTCTCGATGTCAAGTTTCTACTGAATTGGCTGCTACATTTCTCAAGATATGAAATGGCCAACTATAGAAAGACCTTCCTGTCTTTCTTTCCTCCTTCCTTCTTCCCTCCCTCCTTCCTGTTTTCCTTCCTCCTCCTCCCCTCCCTCCTTCCTTCCTCACTACTCTCATTTCCTCTTTTACTTTTGTGGTGCTGGTGATTGAACCAGGGCCTTGCACATGCTGGCCAAGTGCTCCACCACTGGGCCACACCCTACCCCAACATTTCTTTAGGATCCTGCTTGAAACCAACAGCTTCAGCCAACTGCTGGTCTTGATTTAGGTCAAATTAGCAACTATTTAAAAGATTGCAGTGCACAAGAAGCAGAAGTGTTATTCAAGACTTCTCAACCACACAAAAATTTAAACAAGTAGGATGTTATTTATATAAAAAGTTATTACTCTGTTACAATTATAATTATGTAGCCAAACCTGCAATTATCAGTGGGAAAAATTACCCCAAAATCATTTCGTGTTATCAGGGAAGAATCTGTAATTCTTATGTTTTTTTGCAATCAACTTGAGTCCAGGTATATTGCAGGTTTTTGTTATCTGACACATGGGTCCAGTAGAAATGCAAATGCCTTGGCATTTTAAAGCTTTCTCCCTCACTATGCTCACCTCTACTCTTCTCAGAAATTAAGGAGCAAGTGACGTTCTAGCTGATGTGTTGCTTTACCTACTTTTTTCTTAACCCTGGCTCCTGACTCAAGTTATGAAGAACCGGTCGCTGGTGGTGGAGTTCCTGCTCCTGAGGCTGGCTGAAGGCCGGATGCTGTGGCTGCAGGCTGCACTTTTCTTGATGATCTACCTCATGGCTGCGCTGGAGAATGTGGTTATCCTGCTGCTCACGCTTGTTGACCGCCGTCTCCACACCCCAATGTACTTTTTCCTTAGGCATTTGTCTTTCTTGGACCTGTGTCTCATTTCTGCTACCATGCCCAAGTCCATCCTAAACTCCTTCACGCTCTCAGACTCCATCTCCTTCCTGGGGTGTGTGCTGCAGCTCTTCTTGGTGGTCCTGTTGGCTGGGTCGGAGATTGGCATCCTCACAGCCATGTCCTACGACCGCTATGTGGCCATCTGCCGCCCTCTGCACTATGAGGCTGTCATGAGCAGCGTGTTCTGTGTCCAGCTGATGGCCCTGTCATGGATCAATGGGGGGGCCTTGGGAGTCTTGTACTCTGCTGGGACATTCTCTCTGGAGTTCTGTGGTTCTAATAGGGTACACCAGTTCTTCTGTGACGTGCCTGCCCTGCTGAAGCTCACCTGCTCTGCAGAGCACGCCACCATCGAGGCCAGCGTGGCCGTCGGGGTCTGCTATGCCTTCTCGTGTTTAGTGTGCATTGTGGTCTCCTATGTGCATATTTTGTCCACGGTGTTAAAGATCCCATCCAGGCAGAGCCAGTCCAAAGCCTTTTCCACCTGCGTGCCTCACCTCATTGTCGTGAGCGCATTTCTGGGAACAGGTGCAATTGCCTATTTAAAGCCAGCGGCTGATGGGCCCCCCGTTGTAGACCTGCTGGTGTCTGTGTTCTACTCCACTGTACCTCCAGCCTTGAACCCCCTCATCTACTGCCTGAGGAACAAGGACATCCGGTCAGCTCTGGGCAAATTCCTCAGGAGGGTTAGAAGCAGTCGGCAATGGGAACAGGACTAAGTCGAAGCTGGCACCCAGAGTTTCAGGGTTTTGTTGTTCTGCATCTACTGAAGTGTTTAAATTTCTACTTAGAGATTGAAATGCTGCACAGCCTTTTAGCAACAACTTCAGGGTGTATGTTTTAGTAGACAGTAAGCTTTTTCTTACCCCCCTTCACTTTATATCTTACTGTTATGGAAATTGCAAAGGTTTCCTACTACACTCTTGATTTTGATTCTTGTTCCTAAGTTCCGTGAGCTTTCTGAAGTTCTTATCTCTTCAACACTTCCACGTTTCCTGGGTTTCACTTTATTTAGCTAATGATTTATAATTTCAGAGTTTTCCTTGCCTCTGTTTAGGGATTCGACTTGACTATATAGCCCTTCTGATTTGCACTATTTGGTGAAAATCATTTAAACTTAAAATCATGACCTTAACAATTTTGCAGTTCAAAACAAGGTAGTTAATTCTATCACAAGTTTCACTTTTTGCTCCAATAGATGCTTGATATATTTAAGGTACTAGAGATTGAACTAAGGAGCACTCTATTCCTGAGCTACATCTCCAATCCTTTTTATTTTTATTTTGAGACAGAGTTTTACTAATTTTCCCAGGCTGGCCTTGAACTTCTGAATACCTGGGATTACAGGTGTATACCATTATACAGTCTGTTTGATGTACTTTATATCATTACAGATTTAAGCATATGATTCCGTCACATCTGTGTTTCTTTGCATGTAAATTATATTTTTGGATGCAGGCACTTTTCTCTTAACCAAAATTTGTATCTAATGTGCAAATTCCTGATATTGTGGTAATAATATTCTGTAATTTATGAAAGTAACATCTGGCATGGCTTCTAATGTTGTTATAAATCCCACCTTCTCCAGACTTTCCAGGTCATGTAACACTTCCAGAACCCTACAGGTGCAACCTGCAATTATCAGTGGGAAATATTACTCCAAAACCATTTCATATTATCAGGGAAGGAACTCTCACACCAGGGAAGAGTTCATCTCCCTCTCCAGTCTGCTCACGGCCTCCTTCCTGAAGATGGAAGCCCTGCTTGTTGACCACCTTCACTGTGTGCAGGCTTTACATCCACCCCTTCTGTTGGTCCTCACAGCCAAGGGGAGGTGACTATAGCGCTCAGCATGCAGAAGGCAGGCAGTGTGCTCGGTTGCCTATATCACAACACAGGGCTGTAGTAAACACCCCTGCTGTTGAGTGGACACACCTTTCAGACTGGATGCTCAGCACTGCATCTCTGAAACTTTCTCCTATGACCCACCTCAGGAAATCTTCTATTTGTTTATACTCTACCAAAATTTCCCAGTCCAGCCTGATTCTGGCTATAAAGTACTTAGTTTCCCATTTCCAGTCTATGAAGCCTTGTATGTAATAGACAAAAGTAATTAAAAAATTTTTTTTGTAGTGAGACTTGTATATATATTGACAGAAAATAAGTTAAGTATCTTGTAGAAATCAAGCTACAGCAGGAACACTGGCCTATGAGGCCCCCCATGAGGACTTTATGGTGTCGTTCACAATTCAGAGTCTTCAAAAGCTTGACCTTTAGTAGACATTTGACCCCGGGTCAGTTTATTTTATACCATCATAAACTTATCTTTCTCTGAAATTTTTTGTATTCAATGAACCCATCAATTTTTAATTAAATCCCTTTTACAGAAATGCTGAATTGAAATATGGAAAACATGCACATCTGGGAATGGAGGGCATTGGATGATGACAAAACTCTCAAGGGGGAATCAGTAAAGTGACCTGTGACCAGCCTCACCTAATTAAGTCCCACCTTTCAAAGTTTCTAGCATGAAGAGCACCAGCAGCTGGGGACCCAGACTGCAGCACAGGGGCCTTTAGGGACATTCCAGATCCAAGCTACAATCCTACCTGTAGTCATGCCAGGTCCCGTCTGCTTCACGTGCACCTTGATATTGTGTGTTAGTGCTCAAGCACACAGACACACACAAACACACACATACAAACACACACATTCATGACTGGGTGAAGAATTTCCTTTTGGAATCTGGTCAGACACAGTAACTGTCTCTTTGGAAAACTCCATCTGTTGCTAATTAGACCTACAGTCCTGGCCATAGCTGTGTCTCTGTGGAGATGGACCCCTCGGCCGTGGGCGGTATTCCAGTAGGCATGGATGAAGACCTCATGTGAACAGAGGCAAATGGGCTTCAAACATGTTCCTATCCCAGGCTGCAGGAGGAGGAAACTAACGTAGGGAAGTGAAACTTTCAGAGCCTTCACAAAAGAAAGCAAGCCAACAGGACAGGAGAATTGACAGAGGACCACGTGTGTCCAGGCCCACGTCTGGAGAACACCAGGCGGGCAGCAGAAGTCCTACTGCAGAAGTGGTTCTTAAGTAGAGAATTCTGAATGCTCCCAATGCAAATAACTGATCCATAAAATGGTGGAAATGCTAAATACCTTTGAGTGATCTTTATAAAACATGTTATTGAAACATCACAGGGTCTCCATAAGTAAATATATTATGTGTGAAGAGAACTTTAGAAGGTAGCACCAAGCAAACTGAGAGGGATCTAGACTCGTGCCTAGGCACCACTAGACACTTGTCTGCATGTACTTCAGCATGTGACCAGCAGGCCTTATGAACTCCACAGCTGATCGCTGAGAGATGGAGAACCTGATCCCTGACTCAGTTTCACTTACTGGAATATTTTAAGGCTGTTTGAAACAACCTATGTACAGGAATCTCTTTTTCCCATAACAAACTTCATGATTTTTAAATATGAATTATTTCCAGTGAAAGCTTTGTGACCAAAATGAATAATTACATAAGTGAATTTTAAACACCTGATATGAAACCTACAGTCTCACTCATACTTCATGTTGACATGATCGTGTTTTAGATCCTGTGTTGGTCAGTGTCACTTTCTGTCACTGTGACACCACACCCAAGACAACCTCCTTACGCATGAGAAGAGAAGACGGAGTCATGGCTTCAGAGGTCCCAGCCCATGGTCCGTTGGCCTCAACCATCTGTGCCTGTGGTAGGACAGACATGATGGAGGGAATGCACAGAGAGGTCAAGTCTCCCCTGCTGCCATCTGGGAAGCAGAGAGTGTGCAGGGCTCCCCACCTGCCTCTCCAGGGCAGCTCGAAGACTCATTCCCCCCACAGCCTCCAGAGGGCTCCACCATCTCCCTGCAGCACCACAGCTGGTGCCCATGCCTTCCATGGGACACTCCAATCCAAACTATGGCAGAGACTGGGTTAAACTGTGTCATTCAAAGTGATGGGCACTAGTTTCTAAAATTACATCTATCACTTGTGTTATGGTCATGCTTGACAGGGGTAATTGGGAAGAAATGTGACCTCTGAGTGTGTGCTGCTCTTTGCTGGGTGCCATATGGCTGTTCAGAGACTTTGTGGTGCATAATTACTGCTCATAGCAATCATGAGCACCTATGTGCCAGAGGTTCCTCTAGGGACTTAATACACGTTCCGTTCCTCATTTATGAAGCCCTGAGGAGTTCTCTACACTGTGGACTGCTGTCTTTATTTTACACTGAGGAGCAGGTGAGACTTGGTTCAGATGGGACTCTGGTAGAAAGCACTATTGTGACTGATTCCTTCAGGGAAGGGGAGAGAGAGACATGGACAAATGAGACGGAGGTACAAGTAGACTCCCATGGTCACCTATGGAGAACCAGTCAAGGCGAAGCAACCACTTCAAAGCCCATGTTCAGAGGGCCCCCGAGCCCACATCTGTGATGAAGACTCAGGCCTAAGCCTTGACAGCATTGGGATCTGGTGAAGCACCTGAGTTTAAACTCCATCCCTAGCCAGGTGTGGTGCTGCACCCCTGTAATCCCAGTGGCTTGAGAGGCTGACGCAGGAGGATTGTGAGTTCAAAGCCAGACTCAGCAACATAGTGAGGCCCTAAGTAATTTAGTGGGTCACTGTCACTAATAAATAAATAAATAAACAGACTAACAAATAAAAATGTTTTTAAAAGGGGTAGGGATATGGCTCAATGGTCAAGTGCCTTGAGGTTTAACCCTCCATACCAAAACCAACTCACCCATTCCATAACATTATGGAAGCACAAAATTGCCTCCTGCTGGGTTGTCAATGTATTGGTGTGTATTCCTTAGCGTGGGTGAAGTGACTGTATCAGCAACTGACCTTAAATGGAAAAAGGATCGCGCTATTCTGGCTTCCATTTATTTAATGCAAGAAAAACAAATTCCTTTAATTTTCTGTGTGTGATTTTTAATGTTCACTGAAGTAAAGAATAACAGAGTGCCTCCTTCTTTTCTGAATTTTTATCCAGATCTGCATGAAGGAACCAAGCCACACGCACAGAGGTGGCCTCACACAACTTATTCCCACCTTATTCTGACCCGTCTGCACACCCAGTCCCCCACTCTCCCATAGGAGAGTGTCTGTGCACTTGCTGTCCCTTGAGGCTGGTGGTGACACAGACTCTACAGGCCCATGGACCTCCCTGTGGTAGGCCAGGTGCTCAAGCGGGCTGGCAGCTGGGTGTGGTCCCCGGGGTCTCAGGGCTGCTCAGACAGGGACTGGCACCTCCAGTTGAGCATAGATCCGCAGGCCCCACCCTGCTCTCTCATGTTCCCAGATCTTGGAGTACCCCGGTGCCACGTGCCCTCCTCCTTTCATCCCTCCGCCCAGGAACCCCATCTAGTCAAGGCCTCCACAGGTCCTTTTCTATGTATGGAGTGGTCGGCACTCTGCTGAGGATCTTGCTCTTCACTGGTGGAAACTGAGTCTTGGCCCATACAACACTGCCTGCCTCTGCCCTCCTTTGTTGCAGGTAAAAGAGGGTGTCAAAGATAGAAAGTAACAGTGACCTGCTCTTGCATTCTCCCTCTTTAATTTTAAATTCATTTGGTATTCCGAGCCCCTGTCATGTACACCGCCATGTGCCCAAGTTTGCACGCACTGTGCTCACAGAGTTCCATTGCTGGGGTGAGAATGCTGACACCCCCATCTGGTCTTCTTTCACTGCATCATGACTGTAGCCAGGCTGTGAATAGAGAACACAGGATTACAGCTGAATGGGCACTCCCTGTTTGGCCAGTCTAAAGCATCCATGCCTGTGATTGATCGAAGGACCACAAAAAGGCATTTTAGAAAGCAAAATAGAGACAATTACATCAAGTATGTGTGGATTTAGAAGTAGATTTTCCATGGCATTAAAACAGAAAGAAACGGCTTTCTGTGGCACAGGAGTCTTGAGCGTTGTCTTCTCTTTAATGTGTGGTGCACGATGCCTGTGGCAATCTATTTGCATTAAAAATACAAAATTCCATACTTCCTGTAGGATCTCCTGGATAGTTTGCTAGCTAGACGACAAATGCTCCTAGATTTTATTTTCCTAATCTCCACCTTAAATGGAAAGAGGATCGCGCTATTCTGCAACATTCACCCAGGAGCAGAGGCTTTGCGAGACCAGCAGGTGACTAGCCCTTGGAAAAGGATTCCTGTTTCGCGGGACGCTGATGGAGATATGCCCCAGAGACACCTGGAGGCTGGCTCTGAGACATCCTCTCCTTTGGAGAGCTCACCCAGGTTCTGTGGGCACGTGCTGTCATGCCCTTGGTGGGCACCTCGCGCTCCAGGTCAAAGTCGAGCAGTTTGTATGCACCTCCAGCAGAGCTGGAGCTCTGCCCGGAGATCCTCAGAAGAGGGCCTTCCAGAGACCAGGAACCAAGGGCGCCTTGCTTGGTTCACAAAACGGAGCGAGAAGCCCGCACAGTGCCCTGCTGCTGAGAGCCATAGCCAAGTAGGAATGACACATGGCAATTTCTTTGTCAGCCTACCCAAAGTAGCTTAGAGGGTGGACTTTCCATTGTGGAAATGGGCTTGCCTTGGACCTAGGTCATTTGCAGTGACATTGCATGAGTGTTTGAGAAAGGTGACCCTGCTCAAGGACCAGGGCGGATCCAAGTGTAGGGAGGTTCCAGGTTTAGGGTGTATCCTGCTGGGAATAGGGCATATCCTGCTGCCTCAGGCGCCCGCTCTACTCCTTGAGTTCCCATTGAGTTCTCAAGGGATTCGGAGAGTATTTTTGGATGCAGAGCCCGGTGGAGGTGTGGAATTTTCCCCAGAACGTGCGTGTAGAGTGCCGGTGACAGTTCGAGAATAAAGAGTTGCTTTTTGCATCTATAAGGTGTGTGGTGCCTCACTTATTTTGTGCCCAGCCAGACTGCTGCACCCTGCGGCTGACCTCAGGCGAGCATCCATGTGGCCTTCCTCCTCTTCACAGACTCAGTGTGGACCTCAGCGTCTTCCTGGTCCTGGGAACCTGTAACCTTGGAGCAGCCTGGCTGCCGCTCTCCTGACCCACGCGCTTGGGTGCTTCAGGTGATGGGAAGAGCGCAGTCTGTTGGGTGCAGAGACAAGACGTCAGGCACAAGTCCAGCGCTCCTGGTGTTCAGAGATCTCAGAGATTGGGCGGGGCGCTCGGATTAAACTGAATCTGGTGATCTGAAGCCTGAGCTGGCATCCTTCTTGGCAGGAAGCTCCTTTTCTTCTAGAGTCTTGCATATGCTGCTCCTCTCCCTTCTGGCTGGTGGAGTCTCTGCTGAGAAGTCTGCTGATAATACAATGGGAGCTCCCTCCTATCTGCCCAGTCACTTTGTCCCTCTTTTAGGGTTCTCTGTGTGACTTTTGGAAGTTTTCTTATAAGGTGCCTTGGTATAGGGTTTTTTTTTTTTGGATTTATTTTATTGGATTTTCACAAGTTTGTACATACATTTCATTCTTAAAACTTTAAAAGTTTTCCACCATGATTCTGTTTTAGCACATCTGGCTCTTCCCCTCTCTTCTCTGGGAATTCCCTTGATAAACAAGCTAATGCCCCATCAGTTCCCTACTTTCTCTTCACTTTGCTCTATCTAATTTTTCTTTCTTTCTTTCTTTTTCTTTTTTCTTTTTTTTTTTTGTTTGTTTCCCCCTTTGCCTTGATAATCTTAAATTACCTGTATTCATGGTTGCTGATTCTTGGGTTTGTTCAAGTCTGCTATTAAATAGCTCTAGTAAATTTGTCAATTCAGTTATAATATTTTTCAAATCAAAATTTGATATCTTCTTTTTATTGACAGCATCATTTTCCGGATTTTGTTTAGTTATCTGCATGTGTTATTTTTAAGTATATTGAACTTGATAGTAAGGTCGTTCTTATTTCCTCCTCAGGGAATTCACAAACCTCAGTGCCTCTAGGGTTAGTTTCTGGAGATTTATTCTGTTGCATTTATTGATTCATGTTTCATGGTGTTTTTTTTTTTTTAATTTTGTGATTTTTCTTTCTCTTGATGTTGGTATATGGGCATTTGCAATGAAAATCAAACACGTCTTAAAGTCCTTATGAGTGGTTTACACAGGAGAAGGCTCTTACCAATCATGCCAGCTAGAGAGTCCGAGGACTTGTTAATGTTTCTGAGGACCTGTCTTCTCTGAGCATTTGTGTGTTAATCTCAGTTGAAGTCTTTCCACCCACCCCCATTTTCTTTGCAATCTCTCCCCCCTCCCACCATCCACCCCCTGCAGTTCATAATTTTTCAGCCCTGGCTAGCATCTTCTTGTGGTGATGCAGTTTCTGGAAGCGGCTGCTGTACTCACCTTGGCTCTGTGTGCTGAGGCAGCCACTGTGCCAGCTCCCCTCCCAGCTGCAACTCAAGAAAGGCTGAACCAGCCGCTCAAAATGCCCTCAAACACAGGATGCTGAATGCACAGGACACTCTTCCCTTCCCCGAGGGAGAAGCCGCAAGTTGGACTTTTCTCCCAATAGGCCCCCTCTCTGCTGGCCACAGAGGGGCTAGAGGACAAGCGGAGAGCACACTTAGGCCTGGGTGCTGCACCCTGTCAGCTATACCTGGTGCTGTCACATGCTATTGTGACGTCACTGTCTCTGTGGAGGAGAGGGCCTGGGGAATTCTATTTCCCTTCTTGCTATAAAAAAAATGTAATTTTTTTTTAAGTTCAGAATTGAGGATAAAGCTCTTCCATGACCTATCTAAAGGAATAAAATATGAATTATTTTGCACAGAAAGTCCAGAGAGCTCCATGTGCATATCAAAATCCAGTATCTGACTAATCGGATACCTCCACATAAGTGTGAAGGAGTGGGCTGCCCATAAATCCCACCAAGGTCAGCAATGCTTTGGGGGGAAAAGTGAAAATTGTCAAATAAGAAACAATGTGTCAAAATAGATGTCACATAATTAACAAAGTTTAAAGAAATCATCACTGACCCAAATTTGAATGAAATCACTATTACAGAATGGAAGAATTGTCCCTGTGATGCAAATCTTGGTAGATTACATTATTTTCACTGAGAGCTGGGGATGTGGCTTGGTGGCAGAGCACTTGCCTCGCACATGTGAGGCACTGGGCTCCATCCTCAGCACCACATGAAAATGAATAAGCAAAATATATTGTGTCCACGTGTAGCTAAAAAAAATATTTAAAAAAAATTTTTTTCACTGACCCTAGGAAGAACTTGGCTGCCCTGGATCCTCCTTATTAAACATCAGTGCCTGCTGAAAAGCAACTTTTATGTTTACATTTCCTAATACTTAGGCTGAAAACTGATCCCCAGTAGATGGTCCTTGGTGCTGGGGATTGTGGGAAATCATTAGATCATGGGGGTGGGTGTGCCTACAAGAAGTCCAAGCCAGCCGTGCTCCTCCACATGAGGAGTCAAGGAGGACTAGCCATCAGCCAACCATGCAGGGTGCTCATCAGTCAAGACCATGTTGCCCTGGTATCTGATGTCCTCTCCCAGAGCTGAGAAGAAGCCTGCATGGGGAAGCTCTGCAGGCTGGTGTGCTCCATAAGCACCCAGAACTGGTGAGGAGCATCCCGGTCTCACAACCCTCGCCCTGCTCTGCAGTGTGAAGTCATCTCCCCACACTGCACAGCAGCTTGAGCCATAAAGGTCCTCAGGCAGGCGAACACTGCTGGGCCACCTCCCTCTAGTCCACAAGCCCTGGCTTGGCTGCCCCCAGACTCTCAACAGGGCTTATCTGACTGTGTAGTGTCTCCACAAAGGCTAAGCTAGACTTTCAGTCTTCCACACAATAAGAATGTGTCTTGATAAGTTTAAAATATATAAAAGGGCAGTATGGATAATGATGAAGGCATCGATAAATTTTGATAAAATAGAGGCAAAATAACTGGCAATCCCAACTACCAACTTTAACTGCTAGAATATCCATAACAACAACGAAGACAAGAATTGAGGAAATGATAGGTTGATGAAGTTTTATAATATCTGATTTCTTAATATTAAAGCTGATGACAAGATAGAAATGAGAACATATTAATGTTTTATTTGTAATATGAGTAAATACAAGGAAAATATACACATAAATGAAAGATTTTCTGCCATATTGTAAAGATATTGAGAGCAAGAATTGTGTGTTCTTTCCAACATTCCTCAGCTTTTCTGAGACTTTAGTGGCTGCAAACCTGTTCACACCAGGTATGATTAAGAGAATTTGCAGGGACAAAGATTTTAGGCTCATGCTAATTTCATACTGCTGCAGTCATACGGTGTCACCAACATCTTATCCTAAAACAGAAGAAGTTCATTATTTTATAGCTTCTAGACTTAGAATGGCAGCAACACTCACATCATGCTGAACCTCAGCAGAGCTGCATTCCTGACTGGGGTCTCCATTGGGTGTGTTTCCTCCGCCTCCCAGGGCTGGAGGTGACTGTCTCTGCAACTACCACCTTGCATCTCCTGTGCCAGTGATGCAGGTCCGGCCTCCCACAGCACATCTTTCCCTCTGGGCAAGTCTTAGGAGGCTCATGGCTTGTAGGGTTGACATGTTTAGATGGCGACACCTTACCAATATGCCCATTCCACACTGCCTCATCACATCAGCAAGGTCCCTTGTGCAAGGTGAAGGAATATGTGCACCAGTTCCTCAGAGCTGGAGCCCGGCAGCTTGCAAGCCTCATCCAGAGCCCACCATGTGCTTCTGAGTGAATTGCATGGAAACACTGGAGGAACACGTGTCCAGCTCACACAGGTTCTGAGGTCATGGAGCTGATTGCAAACCTGCAAATCTCATTCCTGAACTTTTAAGTTAAATTGAGTACTTGAGTCAAGATATTGATTTATTTACATTACATCACGAAGATCTACATAATTATTAAAAACACACATAGCCAACACAAAAAGACATGTCACTGATGCTTCCTAGAAACTAGTTCTCTTGTTTCCCCAATAATACTTACGGCACAGTTTCCATAAATCTTCCACAGAGAGGCTTTGACATCCTTGTTCCTCAGGCTGTATATGACAGGGTTCAAAGATGGAGGCATCACGGAATAGAGAACAGACACCAGAAAGTCCACAGGATGTGGAGATTCCGGCACTGGCTTCAAATAGGCAGTGACACCTGTCACTATGAATGTGGTCACTACTATGAGATGGGGTGTGCAGGTGGAGAAAGCTCTTGACCGACCTTGTGAGGATGGCATTCTTGTGACAGTCTTGAAAATGTACACGTATGAAAATCCAATGGACAGAACACAGGAAAGTCCAAATGTGACTCCAATGACCACACTAACATCAATGGTGACATGTGACTTTGAACACGAAATCTTCAGCAGAGAGGGGACATCACAGAAAAATTGTGGGAGTTTTCTGGAGCCACAAAATGATAAAGAGAAAGTTCCTGCAGAGTATAAGACCCCAAAGATGCCCCCAAGGAACCAGGAGACAGCTACCATCTGCACACAGAGCCCCCTGTTCATGATGACATCATAGTGCAGGGGGTGGCAGATGGCCACATAGCGGTCATAGGACATGGCCGTGAGGACGAACAGCTCAGTCCCAGCAAACTGAGTCACCAACAAGACCTGTGAGACACATCCTGAGAAAGAGATGGTGCTCCTGTGGCACAAGGAGCTCACAATGAAGTTGGGGACAGTGACTGAGACAAGGCAAGCATCCAGGAGGGACAAGTTCTTCAGGAAGAAGTACATGGGGGTGTGGAGACACTGGTCCACGGTGACCAGGACGATGATGAGAAGGTTCCCCACCAGTGCCACCAGGTAAATCAGCAAGAACAGGAAGCCGTGTGCAAGCTGGAGCTCCTGGTCCTCGGAGAATGGTGTGAGGTAGAACTCCATCCCCATTGTGTGGTTGGCCGTGGACGCCATGCTGTGGACCTGATGGAGGGAAGGGGAGGGCAGACACACGACAGGTTCCCACTGAGCCTTGCTCTGGACCAACAGTGTGTGCTCACCGCTGCAGGGTCCAGCTCTGCTCTGCAATAACTCATGCACCCAGGGCTCTTCTGACACAGCAGGGTCAATGACCTGCCCAGCTCCACTCCCAATGTGCCTCACAGCAATGCCGAGAAGGCTGATCAGGGAGAAAACTGAGAAACATGTCCTTTAGTGGGCCTGACATATTTACAATAATGTTGGCAACTTTATAAAATATATCCTCACTCATTAGGTGAACTATTAAGTGAAGTTATTGGTATAACCCATTGAACTTCTAAAGCAGCTCCAAGAGGGGATAATCTTGTTCTTACTGCCTAGTAACATTTTTCACAGAGAGTAAAAATGTTTTTATTTTATTATTAAATGAATTGAATGAAAGTGTTATAGAAATCACACTCAGCAAGAGACCAAGCACCACTAGAAGAGCTGAAGAACTTCCTGCTTATATATTAAGAACTTTTTTATTTAAGCCTGTGGACCAAAATGAGCTGGTGCTCTGAAGTTCTGGGCCCCGAGATGATGTTACAAGGGGTTTTGATGGGAGATCTAACATTGTTTCATAACCATCCCAACACTGGTGGGTTTGAATTCCTGCCTACGTGACGGAAGACCATGCACAGGGAACTTAGGGTAAGTAGTTCATGGTTGTAGAGCAAGGACAGTACAACACCTGCGAGTGTTCTCATGAAGTGGCCCTCACCACAGGCAGCAGTAACTCAAGTTCCCTCCCAAAGAACTAAGCCTATAAGCTCATAGTTGACAGCGGTTAATTGCCTAGCAATTAAGTGATGTACCTATGTTTGTACAGCATTCAGAGAGTGACACAGTATAGGAGAATTAACCCTTTCCCCAGGCATAGACTCTTCCTCATAATGATGTTATAATTTCATTTCATTCAGGTCTGAGATTTCCATCACAAATGTATAAAATTTAAAGTATAAAAATTAAAGTTTGCAAGGCACAGTAGTACACCCTTGTAATCCCAGTGATTCTGGAGACTGAGGCAGGATGATCAGAAGTTCAAAGCCAGCCTTAGCAACTTAGCGAGGCCCTAAGCAAGACTCTGTCTATAAATAAAATGTTTTTTAAAAGGGCTGGGGATGTGGCTCAATGGTTAAGCACCCCTGGGTTCAATTCCATGTGCCAAATAATTTAATTAATTAATTAATTAAAGGAAAAATTAAAAGTAAAGCTTTTGACAAAAAGGAGAGATAAATAGTGAAAGAGGAAATTTGTAATCACATAGGTGTATCATTACAATGAAGAAACAATAGTGGTCATGGATGATAGCTTGGAGGAGCACAGGGAATATGGGGAGAGTGTTCACCGTTCCTGCCCCAGATGCTATATAGAAACACACTGTGCAGGAGACTTTCCTTCTCCCACCCTCCCTCCCCTCCTTCCCCTCAGGTGACCAGCCAGACTGTGTCAAGCTAGATGCCACCACCTTCCTGCAGAGTCTGAAGTCACAGCACATTTTCTTTTCTTTTAAGAATATTTTTATTTAAAAATACCTTTATTTTATTTATTTATTTTTATGTGGGGCTGAGAATCAAACCTAGTACCTCACACGTGTGAGGCAAATGCTCTCCCACTGAGCCACAGCCCCAGCCTCAGCCCGATATTTTCATCTTAATCACACACTCACTTGGTGTGTTTCCAAAATTATTTGTCCTGAAGGAAATTAAGCCTTGTGGTAATTTTTGTTAAACCCCAAATAATCCTCTTCCTTTGATGATGCTTCCTCCTGTGTGTACACTGGCTATTAAAACTGAGAAGTGAGTTCTCAGTTTATGTGCATAATAACACCAACCCAACCCAGTGTGCCCACTGGTCACCCTGACTGGATGCTCTAGTTCGGGTGCCTGCTGCCCCCACACAGGTCCTTTCAGCTGAGCACTGGTGTCCTTAGCATAGTATGTAGGGAAATCAAGTTTGGCAAGCTTGAAAAAGGGCTCACCTCCCACAGTTCTCTGTGTTCCTCTTCAATTATCCTGAATATTCTCTGTGCAAGATGACTGACTTTTGAGGTGAACCTATTTTTTTCCCAGTAAAGAAGCATAATGGCCTTTTCTTAGCTTTAATAAATATGTTTACATCAAGTTCCATATTAAAACAGTGTGAAGACAGTTGGTCCTCATGCTTCCTGACAATGACCATCTGGACCATCATTGCCTTAAGGGACTGGATCAGGTGTCATCTCAGAACAGAGGAGCCTTGGCCTCTGCTGAAGTGGCTTCCAGGCTTGCTCCAGTAAAATTCAGGGGAGACAGAGCTTGAAGGCTCCCAGCAGAAAGAGTGGCAAACTCAGGAGGTAGAGATGCTAACTGCCCTGATGAGATTGTCACCGGTTGTGTATGTGCATGGAATTGTCACACTGACCTCGTAAATATAAACCATGATGGGGCAACTTAAAAGATTCTAAATCTTGAAATAATTAAAAGGACATGTAGGGTTACCTCACTGAACTCCTTGCTTCACTGAACTGACACAGAGGGAAAGAATGTTCTGGACCTGCTGGGTCCTCGGCAGCCCACGTGATCCCCCTCCACAGACACTTACCTCCCTACTTCCCCTGAAGCCCCAGTTCTCAGACCCAACTAGAAGGACCAGAAATGTTGAAATTTTCTTTCTTGAGAGTCTTCAACCATCCTGGGTGTGAGGGAGAAGCTCAGTAGTTTCAACTTGTCTGACGTCCACTCTTTTCAGTGAGTCTGAGATAGTTTTCACTATGTTCTGCACCATCCTTTGGGAAACAGTGGACTGAGGGGGGAGAACCAAGGACAATTCTACAGGGGCCCTGGCTGGTCCCTGTGGACCCTTGGTGGCCTGGAGTGACAGCAGTGTGCAGTCTGGCTCTGAGCCCACAGGCCTCACGGCTGGCTCTGTGCTCTGCCTCTTCCTGTAGCATGTCCCTGAGAAGTGCCACCAGCCTCCCAGCTGGAAGGAGCTCCCAGAGCACTGGGGCTGTGCTCCACTGCAGTCAGAGGGACCCACTTCCTCTCTGAATTCCAGGCAAGCTGAAGTGGGAGCCCCAGGGCATGTCTGAAGGGGCCAAGAAAGAGGTCCTAATGATATTTGCCTCATTTCTATAGGATTTATTATTATTTTTCCTCTGAGGTTGGAAAGGCTGCATTTTGATCTGAAATGTCACCCAAAAATGAAGATGTGCCATCATTAACAAACAGTGATCTCACTTTCCCACAGATAACAACTCACAGAAGGGAGAGAATCATAGTCCCAGTCATTGAGGTTCTGATTATCAGGAAAATCTGAGGCTGCATGAACCTCATCAGCAGAACAGTACAATCCAGAGCAGAATCAATCACAACGGAGGAATTAACTTCAACATTGACTGAAAGACTTAACACAGAGCTGCAGATGGCTTGGAAAATGTATCTCTCAAACACAAAATTATGAATAATAGGACACAGAGAGTACCATAGACTGGGGTGTCCTCCCCAAATCCATATGCTGATCTAATTTTCTCATTTGAGCAAATAATAATATAGTTTTACCAAACTATGACAGCTTTCTGTAACTACATATATGATACATGTGTGTGTACACATATAATGCATGCCCTGGTCTTTAAGATAATAGCTGTTAAGGAAAATAATTGTAGATCTTCAATAATGAAAGATAATGTTTTTTATTTTTTTCTTTTTCCCCTAATACAAACTTTAAAAAAATAATTTCCAAACAATTTACATTAAGTTTTTAGGCTTTTTAAAAAATTATCTTCAGATTTGAAATAAAAACACATTATCACACACAAAAAAATAAAGGCATACTCTGGGTCAGCAAAAAATTAATCAATTATAAGAAAAAAAGAAAAGCAGGTGTGGCATATCCCAGGAAAGAAAGAGAATGGGAATTTTTCAGAGTTCATCATGGATCTGGGGACAGTGACAAAGGTATAGAAAGAGCAGTCTTGAATTTGCCATCTGAAGTAGAACTGGAAGAAAAAACATAGAAATACAGATGTGTATGTCAGGAGAAATCCATCTTTAAAGCCACTGTGAGCTTGCATGGACCTGTATGTGTGTCTGTGTGTCTGTGTGTGCACAGATGCATATTTGTGTGTACATTGCATGTATGTTCTTGAGCTTATACACACACAAATGTGTATATATGTATATTTTTTAGGGAATTTGTGAAACATTTCCTGATTTCATATTTAATCCTACTTTTTACTTCCTCAAAAAGTGTAGAGGCCCTTGGTTGTCTGAGTTTTCACCATAAATTGTCCTTGTAATGACTAGGTGAATAAATCAGGATAGAACTGGAAACTACTCATGCATTTCATGGCTGCACACCATGAGCATGATGTGTGCACACGGTGGAAGAGTCAGGTCAGTTCTTGCACATCAAAGCCCGTCAGTGATGTCCCCGTGAGCCCTACTATCAGTGGTCCTGTTAGGTCATGGAGCCATCTCGTCTCCCTCCTGTTGAGTACCCAAGAAGCAGATGGAATTGACTAGTGCCTGTGGTGTGTAGGAAAGCACCTCTTCTTTTGGTCCTCTGACTTCATGGAGCCAAAGTGACTGCCAAACCCAGGGCTCAGGAAGCTCTCCCTCCACAAGGAAATGTAAGCATGGGGGAAACTGGTGAGAAGTCCGCAGGCTTCATACCCCAGAGCCCACGAGGGCATTCTTCAGGAACCATGGAACTGGAGACAGAAGTTCTAATGCTTAAGACATTTTTTTAAACTCACAGGACACCCCCTGTGCAAAAATGGGATCTGGATGAACAAGGCAATTTTTTGTGTGTGTGTGTGTGTATGTGTGTGTGCGCGTGCACGCACGTGCCTTCTAAATGCCAAGTTGAGTACCACATTGTTATGGTTTGGATTTGCAGTGTCCAGTGTTGAAGGCTGGTCCTTAGGGCAGGAATGTTGGGGGCGGGAGTGGACAGGTGATGGGATAGTGTGGGCTGTGTCCTCACAGTGGATTAGTCCCCTGTTGGCTGAGTGGACCCTGTGAGGTCAAGGAACCTGCAGGAGGCAGGGCCTGGTTGAAGGGCATGGGACCTTGGGCATGATATCTCATCCCTGCTCTTCAGCTGCCTTGGGGTGAGCTGCTCGCTCCCCCATGCCCTCTCCATCATGAGGTTCTCCCTCACCTCAGGCCCCAGCAAAGGAGCCAGACAACCCTGGACCCAAACCTCTGAAACCATAACTAGAACAAATGGTTCCTCCTCTAAGCTGATTTCCTCTGTATTCATCACAGTAAAGAAAAGCTGGCTAACAGAAACCTCAGTCACCTCTCCCGGTCCTTGCTTCAGATTTAAAGGCATGTGCACCTCCTGGGCTTCACAAGCGCTAATCCATTCAACTGGCCAACAACAGTGAAGAGGGCTCTCCTTTCCCTGAGATGTCAGACTGATGGACTCCAACGCCCTGCATGGCCTGGGGCGGGGTCCAAGGCCACTGTCAGACCTAATGGGACCCACATTGTGACTGCTCTGCCTCTGTGGATTGCTTTAAATCTGGCATGTTCTTTCCCCTGTTTCTCTTCTCCCCCTCCTGCTCCTTAGCCATGAAGGAGCAAGGTTGCATTCTTCGTGTCCCAGCACAAGTTAGCTGTCTTTGAGCTCCCACACCACAGGAATGCAGTAATTCAGACATGGGACACTGCAAGAAGACCCAAGAACAGCCATCTCCCAAGTCTTCCAGTGAATTATGACCCTCATAGGGCACACCTGAAGTGTAGCTTTGAATCACCTCTTTGAAAGTCCCCTGTTCCCTCAATGGGCAGTATCAGAGCCTCTGGGACAGGAGTCCCCTGTGCTTCTCCTCTGCTGGCAAAGCAATAAAACTTTTTTTTTTTCTCAAAACTCTGTCTTCATTATTGGATAGGTGTTGGAACAAAGACTGAGCTGTTAGTAACAAGAGTTTCCAGGAGTGAAAACACATAACAGAAACAGTGGCCTTGCTCTGACCCTCTTCAGCTGGCCGACTCTCACTACCCTTCTGACTGGTAGTGTTTCAAGACCCCAATTCAGGAACTGGTATGATCTGATTTAAATAATTCATACCAGGAGAAATGGCTTAATTGCTTCTTTTTTCATTTTAAAATATTAATATAAACTCTATATTAAAACATTATTCATAAAAAATAATTTAAAATTATGAAATACAAATAAGAAACATAATCTTAATTTCAATTATATTGGTAATTACATTGGATGCCATTAATTGTCAAAAGAACAATTAAAAAGCAAATGTTGTCAAGTAGACTTTAAAAAATGATCTAAGTATACACTGTCTACAAAACAATTCACTTTAAATATAATGGTATAAGTAGATAAAAGTAAAAGAATCAGCTGGGCACCGTGGCGGATGCTTGAATCCCAGCAGCTTGGGAGGCTGAGGCAGTAGATTATGAGTTCAAAGCCAGACTCAGCAACAGTGAGACCCTGTCTCTAAATATAATACAAAATAGGGCTGGGGATATGGCTCAGTGGTTGAATGCCCCTGAGTTCAATCCCCAGTTCCAAAAAAAAAAAAAAAAAAAAGTAAAAGAATCAAAATATATTCTACACAAACACTAATCAAATAAGTCGGGGGGTGGCTGTTGATTTTTACCCTAAAGAAAACTACAAGAGTAAGAACAGGTGCTGCAATGATAGAACCATCAGCTCAGCAAGAGCCACCCCCAGCAGAGCTTCAGGACCCATGGAGCAAACTGACTGCCCCAGGGAGAGATGGACAGACCCGTAACTATGGCAACATGCTTGCCCAAGCTCAGCCACAGCCAGAGCTGGCTGAGCGGGAACCAGCCAGCACAGAAGAGCTGGACAGCTGCAGAGGCCAGCTGCCTCCAAGAGGGCTGCCAAGGCCCCTCAGCCCCAGCAGAGGCCCCCTCCCAAAGTGCACAGAGTGTGAGCAGGACGGCCAGCTGTGTGCCACACACAGACCAGGCAGGATGTCTATGGCGGTTTTCTTTCTTCTTTATGAGGCTGATTTTATTTTTGATTGACCTCTTGATACATAATGTTGCCGTGAATGAACATTTACCTTGAAAATATCTAATCTATTGCAACAAATTGTATACAAGGTGACCACTTCCTATGGGCAAATTATGCTTTTTGAGAAAAAAAGAAAGAAATTCTAGAAGAAAACATGTTGAAATCCTTTCAAATAATTGTATAAGAAAAGTATTTCCTCAAAATATAAGGTTCGTGATGTTCAGGACTGAAACATACAACTAAATGAAAAGTATTTTCCACAGGTTGATAAAAGCATATATTTAAAAATCTGCAAACAGGAAAATATTTGCAACTCAGCTCATAGTTTAAGGTTAGTATTTCTTAAAACCAGACCAAAATCTCTGATCCTGACAGGAATGAGTTGGTAGCGCAACAGAAAAATGGGAAAAACAAACAAGACAGATTCTGTGGGTGTGGAATACCAGGATTTGGGATATTCATGTGAAATATCAAACTTATAGTCAAAGTACTAATTTAGCTCATCAAAATTGTTTTGTTTTGTTTTGTTTTTGTTTTTGTTGTTGTTGTTTGCTTGCTTTGGGTTTTTACATAACAGATTGACCAAATTCATCTTTTGGAAAGATCTTCTCTAAAGGAGCTGCACTGGTAAAATGGTTGTTGGAAGTACAAAATTTTGAAATTCTCTTGGGGACAAAATTGAATTTATCTATTAAATATGTGAATGCATTTTACTTGGACCTTCAGTTTCACTCCTGAGAATGACCGACACACACACACACACACACACACACACCATATACACACACCTACATTCACATGCACACACACATATAGACACAAATACACACACATCTATATTCACATGCACACCCAAACATAGACACACTTGTCTACATTTACATGCACACACTACCACATAACATTATTTGTCTAGGACTTTTTTGAAATAGCAGAAATCAGAAACCATCCAATACTAGAGAAAAAAAAAAAAGAGTCTCTCTTCACCCTGATACTGAACCTTCTTCAAGACACTTTATAATGAACTGAGATCCCAAGGGCATGCTGTGCATGCAATTCCAGGGTTTTGGTGGAAGGTTATGAATTCCTCTCTGTGTGCCTTCCCTTCCTTGGCTTCACATGAAAACCCTGGAGATCACGAGAGCACTTTAGACAGGGCAACAGGACAGGTGAAGAACTGAGATTGCTGAATATTCCCTTGGCTTCGCTTTGTGAACTTTTGATATAATTTATCATGAGAAGTAGGATCGGAGACTGTGTTTCAGTTCCACTCTCATATTGTCAGATGGAAAGGTGTGCAACTGACTGAGCAAGGTCTGAGTGGAAGGCCCCTGACTATAAGGCAGGTGAGCTGGCGCTCTGAGATTTTCCGGGAGGCCAGGGCTCCTTCCCAGGAGGGCAGCCTGGGGAAGGGGTGGGGATGGGGAGAAGCACAGCCCCAGTGCTGGGAGCAGGGTCCTGCAGGAGGCCAGCTATGGGTGCAATGGCTCGGGGAGCCATGGCAGGTGTGTGGTAATGGGCTATCACAGGTCTTTAACTTTAGCAAAAGAAAGAACATGGAAAGAGGTGGCCAGGCCGGGCAGGGTTTCTAGGTCAGGGCCAGCACTAGGACAAGACAAGGATATTGGTGTCTGCTAAGCAGGACAGAGGCAGCTCTGACTGACACTGCAAAACCCTCCCACTGGGTGTGACGCAGAGGACAGTTTGGAAGGTGTCCTGAGAGGGAGGAGGCAGGCCCCTGAGGAGGATGCTGTGGCATTTGAAATGTGGACAAAGATAGCTTGATTCTGCTGTTTTTGGTGGAGATAAACCCGTGTCTGTTCATGAGGAAAGATACAGTGTGAAGACAGGATGACATTGGTGCTCACGGGCAGCCATGGAGCGGCACAGCCAGGGGAGCGCTGAGGGTCAGGATTGCCAACTTGAGCAGCTGCACGAGACGGTTCTTGGGGCAAAGTCGAGGTCACTTCTGCCGCAGCCTGTCACAATTCAACCTCAAGGTGGCCGTCAGGGAGGCAGAGGCTCTACAAGGAAATCGAGTCCCTCAGAACATCAGAGACGCTGCAGCACGAATTTCATGCCCACACTGTAAGTGGTATCAGCTACTTTAGTAAACTCATACCACACAGCAATATACCACGAAAAAAGAGAAAGCTTTAAAATGATTTCCTAAATTGAGAAGTTGCTTTAAATCTTAGGAGAGACGCCCCAGATGCGTTGCCATCCCAGTTGGTATCAATGTGTGAGTTGGGTCTAGACTTGGACAGCAGCCTGGAAGGGACTGTCCTCTCCATGTGTCTCCTGCAAAAAGTTTTGTGAACTTCCTTCAGATGGACGTAGAGTTTTATGATCCAAATATGATGGAATATTTTTGACTGTCGTTAGACCCTGGGGACTTCTGTATCTGACCTGGGTTTGCATTTCCCTTTTTTCTGTTATTCTGCCTTATGAGGGTCTCCAGAGGGTCTCCATCAGCACAGACTGACTCTCCAGGAAGGTCCTCTCCAGTGCGTCCCACCTAAGAACTTGCCACGGTTGTTACTATCACCATGTTTGTCCCTCCCAGTGAACCCACACTTCCTGCCACGCTCTAGTGTGCCCTGAGAGTCCCCAAAACAAAACACTGGGGTGAAAATGAAGGAGCTGTGGGGTGGTGGTGTGGGGTGTTCTTCCAAGCGTCTGAAGGTGCAGCCTGGAGCGCAGAGTGAGTTCCTTCTCCAGGCCACAAGCAGCTCCGGGTTGACCAGAGCAGCCCCAGGAAGCACCTGGAAATGGGGGAGCTGCCAGGGAGGGAGTTCAGATATGGCCTGAGGCCATAACACAGGATATAGGAGGGTGTCCCTAGAGGTGGGCTGTCACCATGACAGGATGAGGACCTCGCCTTCTTCGGGTTTGCACACAATGCCAAACAGCTCCTCATCGTTGGGACAGTTTGCACATGGCTTTGAGGTTCTGGTGGAAGGCCAAGGTTTAGAGAAGATGTCGTGTGGCTCAAATTTCATGTTACCTGTAAAGGTCACCTTGGTGATAATTGCAAGATTGTTCACTGCTTCAAAAGTGAAAATTAACCAGGCATTCACCAAAGATTTTATCATAGCTCTCGTGGAATCCAGAGAATCTCATCATAGTCCTGTGCTACAAACTCTGGATTTTATTCCATTTTCTTGTCATTAAAAACACCTTGGTCAAGTAGTTTGTTCTAGTTTGCCAATGGAGACTGGATGTGGTCCTGACCTCCTAGCCGGGCAGGTTTTCAGCCCAGAGGTCCAGTTGAGGTCCTGCCATCACTCGGCTTGCCCTGGCCACTGGGCCACCATGGCACTTACAGGGAGCAGGTGGAGGAAGCCTGACCTAGGGGGCTGGCTCGGGAGTTAAGGTTCGTCCCCTGCTGTCACCTGTGCTCCTGTGCTGCACTGATGGGAATGACAGGGCTTCCTCCTCACTGGAGAGGGCTGAGCAGCGGGGAACACCTGGAGCCCTTCATTCTTCTCCTTCAGAATCAGACTTGTTTTTGCTTAATTAGGTGTCTCCTTGCCTACGTTGTAGGAATCTGAAACACTCACTACCTCACCACCTAAGATATTCCATTCTCAGTGTCCAGATCTAATTTATTTATTTTTTTAACTTTTGAGTCATGGAATCCTTGCTAATTTTTGAAATACAGTTCATTTTTTTTCTTTTAATATTTATTTATTTATTTAATATTCTTTTCTTTTAATATTTATTTTTTAGTTGTAGGTGGACACAATACCTTTATTTTATTTTTATGTGGTGCTGAGGGTGGAACCCAGTGCCTCACACGTGCTAGGCGAGTGTTCTACCTCTGAGCCACAACCCCATCCCCATTTACTCATGGCTTTATGTTCCTCAGAAAAATCCTGACGGCCTAATTTTTCTAACAGAATTACTAAGCTGCATTATCATTGACAAGTCAACATCAATGCCTGAGAAGAACATTGACTCGGCATGTGTGTGTAGGAAATGTCCCTGAAGGGGACACATCTTTGAGGTACAAGGACCAAGTATAGATCAGACCATCAGATCATTAGATGAAGGACCACTGCCCCCACTTAACAGAGATTTTGTGACCCCCGCGGTCCCTGGAACACTGCCGCTCGGCCAGCCTGTGGACGCATTAGGGCAGGAGCCTGAGTCAGGTACCTTCCCCGATCACAGCGCTGTACTAAGGCACCACAGGCAGAGCAGACATGGAACGGTGTCCAGTGGAGTTCAAAACACAAGTACCATGCACGGGTGGCCACGTTAGGTGGTATCAACAACAGACGATGGTTTTTAGTACTTACCATTTGCACATGAGTTTGAGTTTCCATTCTAAACTGCTTTTCTGTGTTGATATCTCAAAACTCCTGTCTGTTTCTGGTCAAGAGGAATCTCTTCTGTGCCAGAATTTTCCTGAATGCTTTCTTCACGTCTTTGTTTCTCAGGGTATATATGAGTGGGTTCACCAGCGGGGTGACCACGCAGTAGAACACGGAGATCACTTTGCCAATGGTGAAGTTGTACTTGGCAGGAGGGCGGACGTAGGCGAAGATGATGGTGCCGTAGTAGATGGTGACCACGGTGAGGTGGGAGGCACAGGTGGAGAAGGTCTTCTTCCGAGCCTCTAGGGAGGACAGCCTGAGGACGGTGGCCACAATGTTGCCGTAGGAGGACATGGTGAGGAGGAAGGAGCTGAGAATCACCACAGAGCTGCAGGTGTAGCCCAAGGCCTCAGCCAAGAACGTGTCTGAGCAGGAAAGTTTAAAAATGGGGTCTGAGTCACAGAAGAAGTGTTTGATCTTCTGGGGGCCACAGAAGTTCAGGCGAGAGATGAGTATGGTAGGTAGGAGGGGGGCCGAGAAGCCCCCAACCCAAGACCCAGCTGCAAAGCGCAGGCAGAGCTGAAGGCTCATGAGAAGGGAGTAGCAGAGAGGGCTGCAGATGGCCACATACCGGTCGTAGGCCATCACCGCCAGCAAGATGCACTCAGTGGCCCCCATGGAGAAGAAGAAGTAGTACTGGACAATGCAGCCAGGGACAGAGATGGCCGCGGCCTTGGACAGGCAGGTGGCCAGCAGCTTAGGCACTGTGGCTGTGGTGTACCAGATCTCCAGGAAGGACAGGTTTCCTAGGAAAACGTACATGGGTGTCTGCAGCGTGGCCTCCACCAGAACGATGAAGATGATGAGGGTGTTTCCCACCAGGGAGAGCAGGTACACGGCCAGGAACAACGCAAAAAGCGCGTGCTGCAGCCAGGGCGCTCCCGAGAACCCCAGTAGAAGGAACTCCCTCACCGCTGTCCTGTTGGCCAGGTCCATGCTGCATCCTCTTGTTGGGAAGGAGTCGACCACACTCAGGACCTGGGAGACTTCACCTGGGCTGTCTGGCCGATCCTCAGGAACAGCCTCCCATGGGGCAGTTCTGGTAATCCACGTTTTACAGATGAGGAAATGAGGGGGTCAGCCGTTTTCTTAGGGGTCTCCTCACCCTTCAGTGGCAGGGTGGGTTGGAACCCAGGAAGGTGGCCCCAGGCCAGTCCAAACTTGTACATCAAAGGACTGATCCTGGCATGGCCCTGTCACTGGAAACTCACCTCCCAAAGCACAGAGGGTGCCTGAGAGACCAAGATGGGGGCCTGCCCTTCGGGAAGGTGGAGTGTCCCCAGCTTCAGCCTGGGGACCTGTCATCTGATCCATCAGTCAAGGACGGGCAGAGAGGGTGGTCTCCGTGAAACCAGCCTCAGAGCACAAAGCAGGGGTGGAGGGGACATGAGCGGAAGATGTCTGTTCACAAGCACTCTTCACCCCCCAAGTTCTGGCTCACTTTAGAATCCTTGCACCTGTTATTTGCATCTGTCGGAAATAGTCAAGCAAATAGATTCTTAAAGGGACCAGAAAGCTCTAGAGAAGTGAGGATTCCCAGAAGGTACACCCAGTTGTCTCAGTGCCAAAAATCCAGATGATGATATAAAGGAAAAAAATATCTGGGTAGTCAACCTAAAAATGTTCTCGTATGTGTAGAATGGGATGGAAGCGTTTATAAAGTCTGTGCAGAAACAACACAGGCATCTGTCTCCAGTATCATCGTGAAAACAACAGCTGAGTGCGACGTGCGGTCAGCTGGGTCCTGTCTGTCTACCTCCTGCTTTAGAACGTGGAGATTCTCAGTCACCAGAACCACAGGCTCCCCCAGGGCATTCACATTTCTTGCAGTGCACAGGGGAAGAAGGGAGGGGAGCTTTCATTGACGGATCTTGGAAATTATTCGCTACAGAGTTAGAAGATCAAGTAATGTTACTGTGGTTGGGGATATCATTTCTAAAATTTTTTTTATTTGCTTTAATCAGTTATACATGACAGTAGAATGCATTTATGCACTTTGCTATACATAGATGGGATATGATTTCTCATTTTTCTGAGTGTACCTTGTTATAGGAACATATTGGTCATGCAGTCACACAGATATATAAAGTAATGATGTCTGTTAGTCACCTAAAAATGCTGACATTTTTTTTCATATTTCTGTAACAAAATTTAAATTGTACTTCTTGCTACACCACAATCCAACAGCATTTGAAATGTCACACTGTCCCTCCCTTTTCCTAAGTCTTTTCCCTAGTCACCTAGTCCTGTGTACTGACAGGCAGGCTCCATGTTCCTCTGCTGCAGAAACTTAGAAAGTGAAGAGAGAAAATATCTTCTAAACCAAGCAATACTTTCATTAAAATAAAACTCAAGTGCAAAAAGCAACTCACACTTTATTAATTTGGTGGTTTTAATGCATAGCCTGCAGTCTTTGCTCCCACGTGGAGGAGGTCCTGCTACGCCACGAGCATCACTGCTGAGCAGTTATGGGCCTGGCCCTTTCCTATGGGCTACTGGGGAGCGGGTGCACAGCTTTTCCCTGGGTACACTCACGTGCTGTTGTATTTTGCTCATTTTCAGAAATGTGATGTTGTTGGTCAAATAATCTTAGTCCTTCTTTTTAGCGAGGCCATTGCTCAAATCAAATGAACCCATTGCCTCATCGACATAGCGGGGACCTTCTGGCGGCTGTGCTGTTCGCCATCACACAGCATCTGTGTTACTAGTTAGCGCCCCAGTCTTTGCTTGTCTTTCTCCCCTGTGGTCGGGGCTGGGGAGGGAAGGCCAGGGAATCTCCCTGGGGGCTTCATTAGGACTTCTTAGCCTGGGAGAGCTGGGCTCAACTTTGGGACATCACAGGGGCTCCCTGAGGACTTCACTTTCGTGAGGGTCACAGTTGCTCTCCCAGGGACTGAGGGAGAGCAGAGGAGACTTTAGGGATGTCCCCAGGCCCCAGGCCACTGCAGCTGCCCTGCTGGTGGCACTCCCCTTAGAAACAGGACTGATGCAGCCCTCGCCCAGCGGGCCCTGGCTCCACGCCCAGCATTGCAAAGTGGATGGCAGGAGATGGGGCTGCTCTCTGGCCCCACAGCGAGGTTGCAGCACCAGGCGCCCTGAACACACATACAAAGCCTCTGGCCACCAGGAAGTCTCCTTCACAAACACAGAGCTAAAACACAAAGGGTCCCTCATCCTTCCATAACAGTGAATGAGCTTAGGGGGACAAGGCCTGCCCCCAGGAGGTGGGCGTAGCAGTTGGCAGGGTCTGGGGTTGGGGGGAGCACCCTGGGTGTCAGGAGATGATATGGATGCATGCACAGCGACAAGGGGACCTGGAAAGAAGTATGACCTTGTTCAAGTCGATCCAAAAAAAGTGGACTTTGACCTTCTTAATTTACTTTTTATTACATATTTGAAGGATCATTTATGGGGTAGAAAGTCATGATTTTTCTGAATACAAAAAATCAAACCAAACTAATGAAAATAGGCATTAATCTCAAACACTTAACACATTCGTGATGAGAACATTGGAAGTTCACTCTCAGCGATATGTAACACGCAGTTCTTATTGCCAGCTGTACCACCATGGTGTGTAATAGACCTCAGAAAAGTCAGACTTCCTCCTGCCCAGCTGAGGCTGCCGTCCATTTCTGCCGTCCCCTCCTCCCAGGCCCCCACCCTGGCACATGGAAGCTGGCCTCTGCTCCTGGGAGGTGACCTTTTAGGGTCCACCTGTGAGTGAGATCCAGAGGCCTTTGGGTCTCTGCTTACCTCACTCGGCATGACATTCTCTGGCTCCATCAATGTCATCGCAAACTACAGAATTTCTCTTTCTTTGAAGCTGATTGATAGGAAAGCCCTGGTGTGAACAACCGCACCTTCCCTGGGACCCATCCATCTGTGGGCACTTAGGTTGGCTCGTTGGCATCTATGTGTAACACCACATCCCACGTGGCAGGCCAGCTGTCCCTCTGACATGCTGACTTCAACGTGCTTGGGTAAATACCAGACCTGAAATGGCTGGTCATAGAGTAAGTCTTTTTTTTTTTTGAGGACTTTGTCTATCATTTTCCATAATCGCTGTAACAAATTGCATTCTCACCAGGGGCTCATTTTTTTCCACTTCCTTGCCAAAACTTTTTTCATCTTTTTGATAACAAACTTTTTCTTTCTTTTTTTTTTGGTAGTGGGGATTGAACCCAGGGACACTTAACCACTGAGCCATGTCTCCAACCCTTTTTATATTTATTTACAGACAAGCTCTCACTGAGTTGCTGAGGCTTGCTTCAAACTCACCATCCTCGTCTTAGCCTCCCATTGATAACAACTGTTTTAACAGGTCAGGGTGATGTCTCATGGTGGTCTAATCTGCATGTGCCCAATGAGCAGCCCTTTTGGGCGTGTCTCCATGTCATGGCAATAGTGCAGTAAATCACCAAGTCGACCGGAAAGCAGGAGGCGGAAACTTGCTTCACCATGTTTCTCCTTCCCAGTGAACCCACCCTGATTTGTCTGCGTTGATTCTCTTCCCTGTGGCTTCATAGTTCCTTCCTAGTTCACTGCCCACAGCTCTTGGGGAGCAGCTAAGGTTTTCTCTGAATGCAGTCATGTGCTCAGTGAGACCCTTTCACCTCCTCCTGTCTTGTTTGGGCCCTCTGAGGTCCCTTTCTGTGCCATTGCTCTGCTCCAGTGCCCTGCCAGTGGGCGGTTTGGGGCTGTTGACCTGGGGGCTTTCCCTGCTCACACTTGGTTCCGTGCTGGCTGCAGGATCTCATGCTTACTGAGGCATGTTTCTTCTGCACCTCTTCTGGACCTCTGGTTCAGTTTCTTCAGGAAAGTTGAATTTTGTCCAAGCCTCGTCTTATTCACTGAGACGATTACACATTTTTTACCTGAACATCGTTTACTGATCTGTTCATAATGACCCACCAGCATCCTGGGGGCTACAGGCTACTTGATCGCAGTGAATGACCCTTTTGATGTGGGGTTGAGCTTGGGTTGCTAGGATTTTGCTAAGGATATTGCATGTACGCTCATGAGGGGAATTGGCCTGGTGTTCTTTTATAGATGACTCTCACAAACACAATACTGAGCAACAGAAAACAGGCAAAAAAAAAAAAAATGCCATCAGCAATATAATTTAGCTCTTGTACATGTCAAGATAGACTATGCCCGCAGTTGAGTAATGTGTCTTTCAGGACTGTGAATGAAAAGCATTTGCTTTGTGTGATTTGGCTGTGGTTATCCATAGTCTTCCCTTTGTTGGAAGAACTGTAACTTTGCTCAGAGCTAATAGAACAGAGGAGGACAGCCAGGGGGCTGGGAGGAGGAAATGCCCTGGGGCAGGGAACCTGACCCACGCCAGCCCCACAGCCAGCTAGGCACTGCTGCCCCTCATCCGCCCACCCCAGGAGAGTCCAGGAGGGATGGCTAGCAGCTGAGCCTGTGGCCTGCCCTGGGGACACAGGCATGAAAAACTAGTGGAGCCAAATGCTTTTGCAATTAACTGTAATAAGATTCCTCATGGTGATTTCTAGTGGAAAGACATCTGAAGGTCTTATTTATGGAATGTGCGTAGGCTACTATGCCTAGTTCTCCAGGTTGCTTATGTAACAAATTTAGAATCAGCAGATACACAACATGGCCTGCTGAAAGAGTTCAAGGACAACTGAGTGCTGTAACAGCCAGACCGTGGAGAGTTCTCCTCATTCACACATAAATCATCCTGTGCAATGCAATGACCTGCGTGGGATCAGGAGGCCTCACAGTTGCATCTGGCTCAGGGTGCGTCTGGACATGGTAAATACAGCTTTGGGAACTGCACAGATGGCCTCAAGCTTCACGCTTTGCCAGTGTCTTGCAGTCCTCTGCAGGCTTTGAACTACTAGTAAAATGAAAACTGGTTAAATCTCCAGTTCTCAGGAGTCGAATTTACCACCTCAATGAGAAAGGAGAAATTTGCATTCCCCAGAAGTTTTGAAGGATGCAAAGGCACTATATCATGAAAACCAGGCTAATGACACTGGGCGGCATCTCCCTTTAGCTTCTTCTTTTCTTTGTTTCATCTTGGTGCCCGTTTATCTCCCAGTATCTGCTGTTCTCTAAGGAGTCCCTGGTGTCCGGCCAGGCTGCTCCCTCCACCACAGGAACCACTGTCATCTTCCTCCTTTCTACATACTCGTGCATTTCATATTTTTTCCTTTTTCTTCAAGAACGTGTGAGATGAACAGAAGCACATTTAGAGAGCGCTCCCTGTGAGTGGTGGCACCCCAGGTCCTCCGAGCCTCCTTCCTGGATTTGCTGAAGTCCACCCACAGCCAGGTGGAAGTTGCAAAGTACTCTTGAAAGGAAGATGTGCATTTCCCCTGTGGAGTACCTTTACCATTTTAGTTGACTCTTGGATGTTTAGAAAAGAAAACCCTTAAATAATTACTCTGAGGTCCCTATTTTGGTTCAGGGAAGCTACTAAACAGTCTCCACTTTCCCATGGCTCTGTAATGGGTAATTCAAGGGCTCGAGGTGATGGAGAGAAGAACATGCCATCTAAAGAATGCACAGCAACGGGGACAAGGATGAGGATGGTGCTTGTACCTGCTGATAGATCCACCTTCATAACGATGTCACTCAGGGCAGGGCTGGCTTGAGTGACATCTGAAAGCCTGACACACATAATCTCCATTTTCAGAAGGGTCCCCTTTCTAAACCCATCATCCCAAATGATTTTCCACACCTAAAATCCTAGCAAAGCATTAAGTGAACTTCTGGACAGGTGACCTTTTAGGTATACAGATAGGAAGCCAGTCCCGTGGACATTAGGTAGAGCTGAAGCTATAAGCCACCTCCCCATACATTATTTATTTACTTACTGATTTGCCTTCATGAATCTACATTTTTTTATCCATATTGTAAGCTAGATAGGTATGTTAGAAGAGCTGAAGTTTATCTGCCAACTTGGTTGGTTTTTGTGTTGGTTTTTTTTTTTTTTTTTGAAAAACATTTTTTTTTTCTTCGAAGGGATTTGAACTCTTGCATCGGTATTTGTTTTTCCTTGGGAAGGTGTGAATTTCTACTAGGTTTTAAAAGTGGGATGTGTGTGTTCACTTGAGCATTTACAGAGGCACAAAAGCAGACATTTTGATTCTGGAGAAGGACAGGTGACACTCCCAAAGGTGAACTGGAATGAGTGAGTCCCTAAGCACTAGGGATTGGAGCCATATCCTACATAGAGTTTATTCAACGGAATAACCGCTGATGTAATCACTTTTGCATATTGCATATTGATTTGCTATTAGCAAGACAGGATGGAACAAAACTCAGAGGTTTGGAGCAAGGCTTCCCTTGATGAGGTCCTGTCACCTCCAAAGGAGGACAGTCCATGACTCTTCCTCGGGAGTGGGCTGCACCAGGCACATCTGCAGAGAGCTCTGCCAGCTTCTGCCTGTTGGCAGGGAATGTGATTTGAGCAGAAGGTGATCTTCCTCTATGCCAGAAACAATTGGGCACACATGTGACAAGGACACGTTGGACAGAATGGGGACATTGAGGTGTGTCGAGAGAGAGCAAAGTGAAGGAGTGTTCCCTAGACAGGGAAGCATTCCCGAGAGCGCTTCAAGAGGAGCCCTGTTCCCACCACCCATGGGTCTGCACTGGAGCCCAGCCGCGGTGCAGTCTGAACCTCGGATGGGGCCCCAGCAGGACTTATCCTCATCTGGACAGCTTGAAGTTTGATCACACCTCGCTGCACTGAAGTCAGGGACCTGGCAGTCCCCACCTGCTTCTCCAGAACGCACCGTCCTCATCCTGACCATGGGTTTCCTGGGTCGCCCAGTGCTTGCTCAGGCAGAGTGTGAGGATACACACAAAGCACTGGACGCAGTTTCCAGTGTGAAGAGGCATAGGGCTGACTGTCTGCCCTGATGGCTGCTGCGGTGCCCACGTGGGACATGCCTGCCTTGGCCCCTTGCTCTGGCACTTGGATTTACCTCTGGGTCGTGGTCACCGTTGAGAGCAGCTCACATGCAGAGTGTCTTCTGCAGCGCTGCCTTCACATCCCTGCTCCTGAGGCTGTAGATGAAAGGGTTCAACATGGGGGTGACAGTTGTATACATGACAGCCGACAGGGCATCTCCCTGGGGCGTGTGCGAGGAGGTGGGGCTGAAGTAGACCGCAATGGCTGTGCCATAGAATAGCACAACCACTGACAGGTGTCAGCTGCAGGTGGAAAAGGCTCTCTGCCTCCCCTGAGTAGAGGTGACCTTCAGAATGGTGCAGAAGATGAGGCCATACGATGTGAGGATGCAGGCAAGGGGTGTGAGAGCCAGCAGACTCCCCACCGTGAGAATGACCATGATGTTGAGGGACACGTCCGAGCAGGAGAGCTGCAGGAGAGGGTTGAGGTCACAGAAGAAATGGTGGATGACATTGGAGGCACAGAAGGACAGGCGTTCCATCAACATGGTGTGCAGGAGGGCATGAAGGCAGGTGACCACCCAGAGCCCTGCCACCAACCGCAGGCAGAGCTGAGGGCTCACTATGGTGGCATAGTGCAAAGGGTGGCAAATGGCCACGTATCTATCGTAGGCCATCACACAGAGAAGGAGGCCATCACACAGAGAAGGAGGCTATAAAATCACAGTGGCTGGTGAGGACCTGCCATTTTTAGTGCGGGTTTTATTATTTCTCACAGTGTCCCTGAATCACCTAAGGCTTGTTTGTTATTGATTTTACATTTGGGATCCTAATGAACTTCTTTATAAAACATGTCTGGTGTGTACATATTGGAGACCCTTTCTAAGTCTCACGAGGTTCTCCCAAATTCAGAACTTGTATCTGCTCCTTATGTTTTATAGGAATATTCACTGTCATCCTCCAGATGTGTGATATAGGAGGAAGACCTTTCCTTACAAATACACAACCACGGAACAGGCCTCCTCTGAAGGCCCATTCAGGAGGCCTCCTTCTTCGCACCGAGCTCCTGTGCCAGGCAGTGTAACAAGCACCGGTAATGCCCTGCCACTAAATGGAACATGCATTTGCTCTTTACCCAGCCACCAGTCCCAGCTTGCCCAGAGCTTCCGACCCGCACAGTTCCCTCCCTCTGATCCCTATAGCATCTAACTAACTTCTCTCTACCTCTTCACCCAAGCGCAGGTGAGTCAGGATGAGGTCTGTGTTGGGCGGGGTCACTGCACGCTGGGAAGGTGCCCACTCTGGAGTGAGGGGCTTTACTGGCTTCCTCTGCTACGGTACGACATCTCCTGCCCTTTCCCCATCCTGTGATCAGGCTGAATGCCCCTTTCGTGACCAGAATGGAAGCTCACCTTGTTTGCCTGATTCCCTGTGGCCGGTGACTTGCCGGAGGAAGAATCTGCACATAGTTGGTGACACACAGTGCTATGGAAACAGCGGAGGCCACATTCTGGAGCAGCACCTGACTGCACCAGCCTGAGGTTCTTGGAGAGAGCCCTACAGCGCCTCCCTCAGGGCACCTCCGTGAGCTCCAGGGTGGCTTCCTCAACCTGGGCTTAGCCCACTCTTCCACGGGAACCTTGATGGTGCCATTATAAAAGTCTGAGTGTCATGATTCTGGGACTCACATACTCAGGGTGTCTCTGATGAGGCAGAGAAGAGCTCCGAGTACGTACCCTTTTTGTCGGGAGGGCATCCACCTGTATGTTTTTATTCTCTCTGAAGGTCAGACCAAGAGAGCGGAGGTGGACTTGCACAGGGGTTCAGATCCTAAGAGGAGATTAACAAGGAGGAGAGGAACCGGAGGGACAGGGGCGCGCTCCTCTCTTCTGGGAATAGCAGTAATTTGTTTACCTGAGTGACTCAGAGGGACAGGCCATGATCAAGGCACACTTTGTCCCTTGAGCTCAGCACTGCAGAGGCCATGTGGATTTCTAATTTCACCTCCTCACAGCTTTTCTCATGGTGATAGTTGTTTCTCTCTGTTTGGAAGAGAAGGCAAGCCGAGGGTCCAACAACAGAGCATGCCAGGAAAAGCTTTAAAATCTATGAAGTTTCTAAGACCAACTCTCCTTTTCTTCTACATAACATTAAAACAAAATGCTTTGTACAATTCAAACAACTACTAAATAATCTGGAAATTAATCTCTGGGCCTGTGCGTGTCTGACTCCTAAGAGGGTTCCCTGTATCCCTGAGTCCCTTTGGCACAGGGCGTGGAGTGGTGACTGAATTTTATGGGGATGGATAATTAAGCTTGTAGGTTTTTGGTTTCAGTGTCTCATCTTTTCACTTATCACCTCAAGCTATATTTTTTAAAAGTAACATTTTTATACACAAAAATGGTCTATCTGAAAAAATAAGTCAAGGAAACCATTCCATGAAAGGTAGCATTTTAAAAAGCACTGCAGTATAAATTTAACAAAGGAAGTGAAATCTCCGTATTGAACCCCATAGAACATTGATGAAAGATATTGAAGAAGGTGCAAATAATGGAAAGATATCCAGTGTTCATGGATCAGAAACACTAATATCAAAACAGCAACGCTACTCAGATGATACACAGATTCAGTGTGACCTCTATCAAAATTCCAAAGGTGTTATTCACAGAAAGTAGAAAACAGCCCTATGATCCTCATGAAACCACAGAAGACCCCCAATAGCCTGCAAAGGAAAAGAAGCCACCATCTCCTAAACATATCTGACTACCCAGGTTCTTTGCAGCAGCGTTCACATTAGTCAAGGCATAAAAATAACCTAAATGCCCAGAATTTTGCCCATGGGTAAAGAAAACATGGTATACTGTTGGACTGAAAAGCCATTCAGTCTTAAAAAGGAGATCCTGTCATCTACCAAATCCAGATGAACATGGAGGGCTTTATACCAGGTGAAATAAGTCAGACAGAAACAAAAAAAAATCACCTGCCCTCACTTAGGTGTGGAGTATAAAACAGGAAGGAAAGGGAGAGGAAGGCAATGAGGAGGAAAAGGAAAGGGACAGGGGGCAGAAGGGAAGGGAGAGGGAAATGTGGGAGTTTCCAGGCAGAGAAAGCAGGAGAGACAGGAAGAGAGGTCAGAGGACACAGAGTATCAGACATGAAGAAAGCACAACCCTAGAAATCCAATCACAGCTTGGGGGCTAACGTAAGAAATGTAGCATATCTGAGGTTCCTGCTGAACAAGTGCATCTTAGCAGCTTGTCCAGGAAATACCCACAGGAAAAGCAGCAGGGTCTGTGAGATGAAGAATACCTTACTTTGCTTGACGGTGGCCTTTTCTCAGTCTGTGTGTATCCCACAAAACTATGCTGTGTATCCTAAGTGCACACAATAAAAGTTATTTTAAAGGTAAAATGTGTTTATCAGAAAGTCAATAAAAATATGTTACTACTAAAATGCATGTAATAGGGTATCACATTTCCTATTGGATATGTAATCAATATAGTCATCATCTAAAGCCATTTTATATTAAATCTCAACAAGAAAATGAAGAGCACAGCTAGATGTCATGAAATATGCAGTTGCTTAAGTTTGTGACAATAACGTTTTACAAGGATGTGTGTGGCCAGAGCAATGCCCTGCAGGAGGTGGAGGTGTGGCCAGTGCGGGCAGCAGCCAGGAGGCAAGGGTGGGGCTGACCCTGATGGGCAGGAGTGGAGGGCCGCTGATTGAACATGGTCCCAAAATGAAAATGAGCAGGTAGATAAGTGGGCAGCACTTAGGTTATGTTAAATTTCACCGCATAGTATTGAATGATAATGGGCTGATCATCTTCCACGGGGAATTTGAATTAAAAAAATCTTAAATTAGGAAAATTATTTTCACATTTGAGGTTACTTTTTTCTTTCCTGAAAAAAAAAAAAGCCTACTTTTATAGTTAGATTGTGCATGATCCTGTAAATGACAAAATCCCCATTTCCAGATTTCTGGGCAAGACTTAGTGGCACTTTATGGAATTTTAACATATGAAATGTAAGCAGCATACTCTACATGTCAAGGAGCATGTAACAATCTTATTTCCATGTAATGGGCTCCTTAGTGCACGCACACTTCACAGCACGCTAACACGTGGGGAACTGGATACTGGGGAGTGTTCTCTTCCCTGGGCTCTTTCCACTCTCCCCTTGGCTACTTACACACCCTGACTTTTGGCACTCCCTATCCGGCGCACACTTGGAGGCCCAATT
Organism: Callospermophilus lateralis; assembly: GCF_048772815.1. Lineage (NCBI taxonomy): Eukaryota > Metazoa > Chordata > Mammalia > Rodentia > Sciuridae > Callospermophilus > Callospermophilus lateralis. Next base: position 1,947,525 of record NW_027510148.1, read on the forward strand.
GAAATGCCACATTTCCTCCTATGGATCCTGGGGTCCTCCCAGCTCCCACACAAATATATCCCATGACCACGCTCCATGCTTTCCAAGAATGCAAAACCCCACCTGAAAGAGCAGGGTGCTGCGTGGGGCCAGGATTCCTGAGCTCAGTGCTGGGGTGAGCTCTATGACCAGAAGTCTTAAGGCTCATCACCTCAGTACTTCTCTTACCCATCATAAACTAAAGTGGATTATGACCACTATTTCATGTAAGAGGTGGTACAATGTCATCTGCCCTCTGTCACACATTTCTGATACTTTGAATATTGCTGCAGCTGCTGCTTACAGGAAGTCAACTGGCTGGGGCAGGAGAAGTTGCACAGCCCAACCACAGCTTGCAGGACAAGACTGAGTGCCCCTGGGCAGGTGCACAGCAGCACTCCAGGGGAAGCTGCTGGATTGCATCTGCCTCTGAGTGATCAGGCCAATGAGCTCCATCAAGTCTCCCATTCACATGATGGGGACATACCTGCCTGGGCAAAAGGAAGCCTGCCACTGAAGCCCTTACAATAGATACTTGCCACAGGGCCACTGTGACAGTGAAGTGAGGGACCAGGGAGGGCACTTTGGGGCTCCCTAGAGCACTCCTATATGTGAATTTTAGCTGACCATGTTCTGTTAACATTCACGCTGTCCGTGTTTTATTACTGGCCTGGGGCTGAGATCTGTGAGGTCCCAGATTGGGGGCCCTCTTCCATAATGCAGGAGTTCCAGTTGAGCCTGAGTGTACCCTCAAGGCTGCCTCCTCCCCTTGCTTCAGCTGACTTGGACACACCATTTCCAGAGGCCAGGAAGCTAAGAGCCCCCTAGCTTTGCTGTAGAGAATGCCTGGTCATGTGGATGATGGTGGTCACAGTGGACTAAGCTGGAAGCCACTCATGTCTGTCTGAAACCAATGGAAACCACTGAACTTGGGCCTGCTGAGCTTCCAACACCTGATGTCTTTGACATTGGAGGGCAAGCCTCTGCCTCACCAGGCTAAGGCTGCCATTTTTCTAAACATGTGTCCTATGAAGACTGAGATGTTTGGCTCCTCGTGACCACCAGTGGCTCCTCTTTCCCTGGCCTCTAGTCACCTTTCCCAAGCCTTAGACAACCTGCTACTCTATTGCACAAGGATCCATAAATCCTGTCCTTGGGAAATGGACATGAGGCTTCTTCCTGCAAGCCTTGGGCTGAATAGACCCCAAATTCTGCCAAGCTCATCTTTGCAGTGACTGGCACCTGCACAAGGGGCACAGTGGGCCTAGCTGGATAGCAGAGGCACTGATTCATGTGGCTTTCATTCTTCTCGGCATCTCTGTCTGCTCTGACCTTTGAATGAGTTGGCCATTCAATGTTGTTATGAGAAAATGGTAAGTTTAAATTATTACTGTGGATTTCACTATTTATCTGAAAAGTGAGCAGCACCATTTTAAGTGTAAATCTTTATGCTGATCCAACAAGTCACACAACTCACAGTTCACATCTGTAAATGCATACGCGAAAACTGCACAAAACTAACTTCATTTGTTTTTATTTCACTTCTCGGTATTTACATATGCTGCTGAAGCTCCCATCTGAAGGTTGCTGGCAAGTGAGCTAAAAGCAGAGGCCACCTTTCCCACTAGCAGCATCCTTCTCCCCCCACCCACATCCTTGCTTTCAGGAGAGCTGAGCCACCATGGGCAGGAGCCGTGAGGGAACCAGCCAGGCGCATCCCATGAGGTGAAACCCCTGACTCCAAAAGTGGTGGTGTCTTAGGAAAATATCACTTCGTCTGCAACCAAGGACAGAAGGCAGGAGTGTTCAACTATTTTTTCATCCTTTAAGTTTTTTGTTTTCCCACCAGTAATATTCTCTTTAGAAGGGGCATAATTTTTTGAAAAGTAGTTCATAAAAGTGTTTGTGATTTCATCTCAGCATACTGTGATCATTGTTTTAATATAAAGGTGGAACTTATACAAAATAATATGCATCCATTTAAGAACAGTTTGGTTGAGTGGGAAAATATGTATACACAATATAAATAATATATATAAATAGAGAGAGAAATACATAACAAGTATGTTTAATTAATAATTAATATATTTAATTTATAATTAACATTATAAATATATAATTAATATTATTTATTGCTTATAATTATTTAATGTTTACATATCATATTTATATATTCATATTTTTCACGAATTCAAAATGAAAATTAAAATTTTTCTATCAACCATGATATTATGGCAATTTTCAGTCAATATTCCTTTGACTTTACCTTGTCTGTGTCACTACAGATTTCTCTTTTACAGAGTTTCATCTCCATGAGACATGTCACCTGCACTCTGTCCTGTGGGTCTTCTGACGTAAGCAGAATGGTTTTGAAATTCTATCTGTTGGCTTACTGTCAGATGTTTAGGCTGTGTGATGAACAATCCTGTTATGCAATTTCAATTATGAATTACTGTGTAATTCTCTTGGACAATTCACTAACAATACCACACTCAAGAAAGTTTATGTTAACTTTATTTTAACTTCTTACAAAGTGGCTGCCTTCTGCCCAGAGTGTGTCAGAGTCCACCTACTTTATATGCTGCCAGTAGGTGGCAGGTCACCCCATGGACTCGGTTGTGTATGTTTTTCTTGGAATGGGATAATATGATAATCTAATTTTGCATTTTTTAGAACCACAATATTAAATATATCAGTGTGTTTATTGGCTATTTACATATTTTCTTGGGTGATGTGATGAATTTTTGAAATGATAAAGTATAAAGTATTTTTCTTCTTTAATTCAACAATCCTGGGCCACTTTAATTGCCTTGTTTCTCTCTTTTTTTTTTTTTTTTCTTAAATCCTTTTTATTTTCCTTTGTGACACTGCAGAATGAGCCCAGGGGCACACACTACCACTGAGCTACATTCCCAAACTTTTTTTTTTTTTTTTTTTACTTTTTATCTTGAGTCAGGGTCTAACTTAAGTTGTTGAGGCTGGCCTCAAACTTGCAATCCTCCTGCCTCAGCTTCCCAGTCGTCGGGATGGCCAGCGAACATAACCTGCCTGGTTTGTTGAGTCTTATACTGGCCTGGTTTTGACCTTGTCTCCCAGGTGCGAATAGAGAAAGTAGCTGGAGTGAAACTTGGAACGACGATTTCACTCTAGGACACTAGAGGGCGCCGTGGGTCGGGCTCCGGAGAGAAGATCTGCCGGGAAGCGCAGCTCGGGCCCCGGGTCCCCTTAACCTGTGGTCGCCGCATCAGGTGGCAGCTCACCTGCATGAGAGCCGCGCCCCCAGTGTTGGAGTGACGGAAGAGCTGAGGCTGCCCAGCGCCGTCCTGTAGAGTAGCCCGGCTGAATGCAGCAGGCCGGGGCTCCTCTCCTGATCCCTGCCCAGGTGACTCTGGGGAGCCGCAGGGCTGGGTGGGGAGGGCACCTCTGAAGCTCCGCCCCTCGCCCGTTTCCGGGGGCCACTTCTCTCCCCGGTGACTTCTGGGGGACCATCACCTCCCCTGTAGCCCAGGGCCGCAGCCAGCTGGGTCCAGCGTCACCACTTCCCCGAACCTCCAGGCCTAACAGGTCACTGGCTCTGGGATCCGGAGCCCTGCCAGATTCTCAGCCTCCCTGGCTGGAGACAGGCTGCCCGCACCAGCGCAGGGGTACAGCCTGAGTGCAGAGCCTGCTCTTCCTGTGCTCTGGGGAGCAGCAGCCACTTCCACAGGGACACAGCCTGCTGAGTGACACACACACCCTGGCTCAGCCTCGCCCTTTGCTCCTAGGACCCTCCTGCCTTCTTATCAGGGGCTGTGTGTAGCCCCGGGGCTCATGAGACTGATCACCACCTTGGGGGAAGAGGCCAACACCATACTCCTGAGTTTCGCTTCTTATTTTAGGTTTTTGCTAACAATGTGATGTTGAAGTCAGTGCAACAGTATGTCACCAATTGTACAAATTAAAGGACAAGGTGACCACACACACACACACAAGTGTGTCTGAATTCATGTCAGCCAGTGGTCATTTACCACACAAAATATTTGATAAAATAATGATATAAAACCACTATAATTTTACATGAAAATATTAACATAGCAGCAAAATTTTAAGAAAAACTTAGAAAAACAATGTTACAAATAGGAAATTATGTATCTTTTCCATTGACCTTTGAGAAAATTCTGAAACAAAACAGAGCACCGTAAGCATTCAAAAATGGCTAACTTATGAAATATAAATGTGTCTGAGGTGAGCACAGCTAAGAAGCTCCAGCTCTGGCACACTCTCCAGGACCTGGGGGCCACACCAGCTCCAGGGCTCCCCGTGCACGTGGCTGAGTTGCTACAACCTCACCACACTTAGGGGATTCTTCAGGTAACCTGACCACAAGGGCATCAGTGCACCAGGAGTAAACAGCCAGGACACACCCCTGAGGTTGCTGAGCAAGACCTGAAGTCTAGCAGAGGAGAGAGCTCCTTACCACCCAGCACCTGAGCTCCCTGGGACAGCATCCCCTCCACATTCAGGGTCGGGAAGCCATGAGAGATCCAGGTCTATGAGACACCTGCACTATAGGTCAGCACCAGACCCCACCCAAAGACTGTGCTCCATTCTCAACAGGCATTACCCAGGCAACCCCAGGGCTGAGGTGTGTCAGAGGCAGATTCAGGAGACAGCTGACCTTGTGGGAAAGACACCTTGACAGCAGAGCAAGATGGCTGGGAGTCAAGCACTCAAAGCCCATAGACATCACAGCTCTTTTATTGCACCATTAGCTGCTGAAGGTGAAAAGTCACATTTCTTTTTTCTTTCTGATTTCATAGCCCCTTGCTCTGTCTCCAGCTGAGCAATTATACTTCAGTGACTTCCAGGAACGCCCTTCCCTTGGGTCCTGTCTCACTGTTGGAATCTACCTGGAGTTTCTTCATGGTCACTACTGGAATCATATCTTCTATTGACAGAGGACCTTTAGAGACACAGTGGGAAGTCATTAGCTGCAGGGAGGACACACTGTCCACACCTCGCCCTGCTCCTCCCCTGGCTTCTCAGAACTCACCTGGGCTCTGTGTGGTCAGAGATTCAGCAGTCAAGGCTCACACCTGCAAAACCTCACAACTCAAGGTGACACTCCCACATGCCTAGGATCATTGCAGCCCTCAGAACCAGTCCTGTGAGCTGTGAGCTGCAGCTGCAATGGACACACTGTGTTAATGACTCCAAGGAAGGGACCCAGGCCAGGCCCAGACCTCTGCCCACCAGACAGTTCTGAGAGGGTGAGAGTTTCCTCTGCATGGGAACAGCACTGTTTGGACCCTGGACTGAGTATAGTGTAGGGAAGGACTGGGATGGTTACTTTGTTTCTTGGTAATTAATGGAAATTCAGCAGCGCATCTGGTTCATTCCACCACTCAGGGGAGGGTACCTCTGGAGATGACACTTAAGGAAGAAGGTATTTATCAATAGCCTGCATGTGCAGAATTGTCTGCCTCTCTCTGAGGCCCAGGGACACAAAGGCTAATATCAGGGTCCTTGAGGAATTCCCAGCAGGGGGCATGTTTGTAAACAGAGGTGAGGAGCAGGGGCCCAGCCACTCCTGTGCTGGACAGGAGCAGAGCAACAGGAGCAGGAAAGGGGTCACATTGCTCTGTCCAGGAGCCTCCTCATCAGGCCTTACCCTGGATCACACCCTGAGCAGAACCCTGGATTAGCTGAGGAGGGTCCTTTCCTCACCTGAGCTGGAGCAGATGTTTATGGGGTGTATCATCAGAGATGCCCTGAGCCCAAGATGGGCTACTTGGGGCTGAGCTCTGGATGAGGATCAATGAGGACACAGCGTCTGCTTCTACAGTGATCAGCATGGCCAGGGTCCCTCTGTTAGGGGACTGTCAGATGTGAATGGTGGGACCACGAGGTTAAGAGAATGATTCTGTCAAATGGGCCCACCGTGCTGACCCCCAAGAAGCAATTTAGCTGCAGCCCTGCCTGGCCTAAGTGGACAGGATATGTCACATTCCTTAGCAAACTACCTGTTCACTGGAGAGGAAATGCAGGCCCAAAATAATGTTGATAAGAGGAGCCCAAGTTATCCTGAAGGAGGTGACTTCTGTGACCAGATCCCCACACTCTGGGAGATGAGGCCAGTTCCTCCTAAACTGCTGACCTGACCTGCATCCCCTGCCTCTGCCAGTGGCCCTGAGGGGAGGAGCAGGAAGCAAGCTCCAGCCTCCAGGCTTCAAGGGAGACTTGCACAGTGCTCACAGCAGATACAGGGCTGCCCCTGCTTCCTGTGCCTAGGGAGGGACCCAGTGTCCAGGCACCAACAGCCTGGGCTGGGGCAGGCCATGCTGTGCTCATCTCCTCCTCTTAGCACAGGGAATGCCCCTCCCCTCCCAGGCCAGGTGTCCTGCTGTCTTCCTGCTGCCCCTAGAAATCCTCCCTCTGCAGCCCAAGGCCAGGGGCTGCCTGCAGATGCCCTCATTTACATGTCAAACCCCACACAGCAGGGCCCCCCTCTGTGCCCCTGGGAACCTAAGATCCAGAGGAAAAGGACTTCCAGGGCAGTGTGACCATGAGAAGGGAGCTGCAGATCTGAGCCAACAGGAGGCATTTCCCAGTCCAGTGGTCTCAACTTGTGCTGACCCCTGCAGGCCATCGGGTGCTAATTACTATAATGTACTCCCCCAGGAATTGGCAATGCAAAGGGAAAATCAAACCTGAGTCCACTTATATTTACATTTACCTGAAACACAGTCTTTTGTTCAGTCCTTCAGAAGAGCCCAGGATGCACTTCCCCAGGGAGGCTGGACAGGGACACTGGGGACTGTCCTGTCACAGGCTGAGGTCACCCTCCCTCCTACACAGAGCCTGCCTTTCCTCCTCCCAAGTAGGAGGCTATGTCCCACCCTGACCCTCCGCCCCTGAAGGAGGCCTCTCTCCTCTGCTGGTCACAGTGTTTCTGGCACCACGCAGACACCACAGGGGATCAGGACATGGGAGGAAGATTGTCCACATGTGGTGACATTTTCTGTTTAGGCAACATGAAGTGAAGAGTCACAGCTCAGGTCTGGAGGCCTGGAGTGAGCCTCCCCAGTCCTCCTCAGGCTCCTCCTCTCTCAGGTCCCCACCAGGTCTGGGTGGCAGGGGCTGCCCTGGGTCTAGCTGCAGAAGGAAGGAGCCCTGCCCAGCCATCCAGGTGTTCAAGAGCAGGGCAGGGCATTCTGATCCCTCCTGCAAAACCACATTCAGGGAAAGAGGGAAGGGACAGGTGTGAGGCCTCAGAGGACCCCACCACTGGATGTCACATTATATGGAAGAGCAAGGACATGGGATCCTGCAGACTCAGTCCTCGTCAGTGCCCCACATGGGGGGGGGGCAGGCCACAGGGGTGAACATCCTAATGGGTGCTGAGCCCACAGCAGAGATTAAAGTCTCCCCAGGAAGATGGTTGTGGCAGAGTGTGTGGGACTTGGAGGTGAGGACCTGACTGCAGCACAGCTCCTCACCCAGGTCCTGTGAGCAGCAGGGTCCTCCAGCTCCCCTGGGCTTTGCTGGTCTTCCCATCATAACTCATACTCCACTAGGGATCATAAGCCACGCAGGCAGAGGACCAGCAGTGTGAAGTGAGGCTCCTCTTGACACATGGGGCCCCCAATGCTCTACTCTGATGTTCAGGGGCTGGTGCTGCTTCTTAGGTGATGCTGAAGGGCTCATCTGTCCACTGATGTGTGTGCCTGGAGTGAACACATTTAAAGTGGGCTGTGCACTTTGAGGCAGTGGAGAGGTGTCGACCCATGACGCAGCTCTGTTAGGACACTGCACCTGTTATCTGTGAGCCACATGGTGGAACGTTCATGTGTGAATTTATTTAAAAATAAACCAACAAATTACCACATCTATTTTTTAAGAAGTAAGTTTTACTTACCTTGGCATTTGAGGGGCCTCTTCCTGAAGCAGGGCCCCAGGAGGCCAGGAGGGCACAGAGAACCTGTCAGGGAGTTGGCTCCATGTGGACACAGGACCAGAGTGGACAGAGGAATTTGCTTCACCAGCCTGGATCGAGCTGCTGCTGGGCCACCATCCTGGGCAGAAGAAGCCTGGAGAGGGAGGAGAGGACAGGAATGGGGCTCAGGTCCTCAGCTGTGCAGCTGAAGGACACTCGGGTCAGCCTGAAATGTTGAGTCCACAAATGGCGCTGGCCTGTGAGCTGTGTTTTCCTGGATGTTCATGGCTTCCATTCCTCCTGGTGGCCCATACAAAGTTCCTAGTCCAGGGTGGAATTGCTGCTGAGATTGAGAGTTTAAATTTGGATGTTAGTGTTCAATGATGCCCCATAGAGCCTCCTGAGTCAGTGTGGGGCTTCAGGGAGGTTGTGGAGAGGAGCCCTCAGCACACCTGCAGATGGGGTGGGTGGGAACCATGTTCCTATAGATGAGCCAGTGCAGAACCAGAAGAAGAGCAGAGGGCCTGAGTGCCTGGGTGCTGGTGCAGAGGGCCTGGGCTCAGACCAGCCTGGAGCCGTGGACCTGGGTAAGTCATGCAATCCTGTGTCCTGGGTCCTCTGCTCTGTCATTTGAGCACAGAAATGTGCCTCCTTATTGGTATCACGAGGCTGAATGTAACCAGATGCAGGTGAAGCTTTAGCATAAAATGGCTGACTCAGCATAGACATGCATGGCCTTTCAATTTTAAATATCTAGGAGGAAAAGCCACACACTGGCTAGTGGCTGCCTCCAGGGAGGGAGTTGGATGGTTAAAGGCAGGGGAGGGGGAAGGGCTCCTCTCCTCCACTATTGGGTGTGGTGATCTGCAGCTTCTGGGGAGCTTTTGCATCATGGCTTGTGATCCCCAAGTCGACCCTGTGACATGAGCTGAATAGAGAGATTCTACAGCTAAGGACATTTGCATTTACAAGAAGGGACATGCCAGAGATAGCAGACCTGGGACAGTAATGCAGCTGCTTCCCTGAGGACAGAGACCATCAAGTCCTGAGACCTCTAGTCACACCCTGGACCACTGAACCTCGAGCTCCCCCCAAGCTCTTCCTCAAACATAATGACCAGGCATTTCTGCATGGAGAAGAGCTGACACCTTAGAAGAGGTGGCTGAACACAAGGGCTCAGGTCCTTGACCAGCTCTGTCTCTATTATGGTTCAGTCCCTGACCCCAAATGAGTTGCACTTTACATCAAAGAAGCTCCTCTGGAGGACAAGATGAGATTCAGCTGTGAGGCCACACTTCACAGTGCCAGATACCTTGTGGTGGACCTTCCTGGTGTTGAGGACAGCATTCTGCAGACCAGCATCCACCTGGTTCTCCAACTGAATCAGAACACAGGACATTCCAAACCAACTGTCACTGCCAACAGTCACTCCCTTCAACTGACCAAGGCTGGGAAAGCAGCCCTTCCTGTTGATTCCTTGGTAAGTGGCACTGGGCTGGAGTTTCTGTGTCTTCTGAAGTAGGTCTGTGGTCCTCACTGTGTCACTTAACCTGGATTGAGAGCTGTCTCTGCAGCCTGGACCAAGTCCTGCTGTTGATGGACACGGGCTGTGGCTGATCTGAGTGTGCCCTCCCTGCTCACTACTTCCTCACCAAGGGTGTGCCTGCACACTCTCATCCTGAGACTCCTCAGTGGCAGGAGACACAGTCCAGTCTTCTCCTGGAGGGACCCCTATGAGCCACAGACTATGTCCCTTAATTCAGGACTGACCCTGAGGAGCACCCAGGTCCACCATCCCTCTGGCACCAAATGTCCTCTGCATTAATTCAGTGGCAAGGTGCCTTCTCTCAACTCTTCCATGACTGATTCCAAACATCAGTGATCTGTTGTTATGAACCCTGAGAATTCCTATGAAAAAATGTGATTTTTTTTTTTTTTAATCACTGAATCAAGATCGGGAATATATGGTCCTGGATTTCAGTAGCAGAGAAGCATTTGGCTTTTAGTTCCCATTCCCCATAATGTCTTGCTGAGCCTGGTAGCAGGATTCCCCTGGCCACATGAAACAGTGCGGTGGTATCCCCTATAGTCACTGAAGTTCTGCATACAGTCCTTGACAGAATTGCGGAGGCAGCGGGGCTGCGCACTGCTGCTGTGGAAAGCATGATCTGTGTCACTGGGTCTTATCTGATGGCTGTTTTGCACACTGCAGAGCTTGCACATGGTGAGCCGCAGCCGGCTGTCTTGTTCTAACTGTGACATCATAAGCACATGTACACAGGCATCTGTGGGAGCTGAGGAGGGGGCTGAGGAGAGGCAATTCAGCTCCAGCACAAAGCAAAGTTTGAATTCTCATAACAAGGAGATGCTCAGTTCCTGTGTAATTCATCAAAAACTCTTTGGTTTCTTGAGATATTAAAATAGCTGGGTGTGGTGTCACCCACTTGTAATCCCAGTAGCTTGGGAGGCTCAGGCAGGAGGATAGCGAGTTCAAAACCACCCTCAGCAACTCAGTGAGTTTCTAAGCAACACACTGAGACCCTAAGCTCTCAGTGAGACCTTATCTGAAAATAAAATACAAAAGATGCTGGGGATGTGGCACAGTGGTTAAGCACCATTGGGTTCAATCCCCAGTACACACACACACACACACACACACACACACTATAAACGTATATAGAAACCCACATGAATATAATCATTCAGAAACAAATAAAAATGGATGCATGTAAATATAGAATGTACTTACATTACAATAAAATACCACATAATGCAATATTTAATATACCATTAAATTATACATACTTCTATTATTCAAGTAAAGATGCCAATAAATGAGATGTAAATCTATAATTGTGCCATTGCTTCACAACTCTGTGGCTCTCTGTGAAACCAAGGGGTGACCATGGGGTATATATTCTATGGGGTGAATTTCATGGCATGTGAAGCATCCCTGGAGAAGGGTGTTCAAATGAATAGCTCGGGTTCTCCTGTAGGGTGAAGGGGTAACTTTATTTAAAACAGTCACAACATTTTCCAATAATCCTTTTAAAGAATTGCAATGGGGTTTTCAAGGTCCCAGATATCCTTACTCACTAGCATGTTGCTTTTTTTTTAATTATTTTTTTTTCTGTCCTCCAAAGCCTAGAAGCCAGGACCATGGCGTGAGGAACAGGCTGCAGTCCGCATCCCAGCTGGGGAGCCGCTGAGTGAGCAGAGCCGGCACCTCCTGCCAGTGGCAGTTCCACAGCCCAGAGCACAAGAGCTCCAGGCTCAGCCAGCCATCAGAGCAGGACCAGGCCGCCCCTCCTGCAACACAGCACACCCGGGCACTTCACCAGTTGCTTCACCCACCAGCTCCTGTCTTTCCTTAACCACTCAAAGTAACGATGAAAGGAAAAATTCTGTTTATCGTCAGCTCCTTACAAATCATCAGCAAACAAACCATGTTAGAAACAAAGGGCAAAAGTCAAACTCAATAAGAGTACTCTGCTTAATAAGTGTCTCCGGGACTGGGACCAAGTTCCCACCAACCAGCCCTGGAGGGCATCCCCTGCCAGGGCCCATTGCTCCCTGTGGTCCCCCTGAGGGCTTCTCCCTTGTGCCCCTCAGCTCTTTCTCAGGGCCATGTCCCTTTTGGGACCAATGTGGGACCCGATGCTGCAAAGCACCAAGTGAGCCTTCTTGACAGCCCGGGATTCCTCAGCATCACCTGAAACACAAATGCAACAAATTGAGCAAGACCTGGAGACAGAGCCCTTATTTCAGCTGAACCTGGTGGCTCCTTAGCAGAGCTAACTAATAGACAGGCCCCAGCCACTTCCAGGACTTAGAAGAGCCCCTGAGGACAGACACAGACCATCGTAGGAAGAGAGAACTTCTGTACCCATAAAATTCACCCAAGGGAGAAAGAACAATGACCTAGTGAAAAAACACTGGAATGTCTTGTCACAAGGATTGTGATGACTCCACACATAACAGTCTCTGAAAATAGGAGACGCGGGGTGACCACCACACCAGGCCATTTTTGACACTGTATAGCTTATTTCTGCTTGCCTGCTAACTGTGGCTAGGGCTGCCAGTACGTGGTGAGGGGAATCAGGGGGTCTGTCCTTGCCTTCCTCCACCTTTGAGGGAAAGGTGATCATTCTTCGTCTATAAGTCCGTTAGCTGTGTTTTTCATAAACACCTTTCTTGGGTTGCTTTGAGTTCCTCCTACTCTTAATTTCTTGATGAATACTGTTCGGAACGGGTATTAAACTTCATGAAATGTTTTTCCACGTGTGCTAAGGTTGCTGTGGGACTTTTAATCTTCGTCTTTCCGAGCAGCGAATCACTGAGGTACCTACAAGGATCGTCTTCCAAGCCAGGGATAAATCCCGCTTCATAGAGGTGTTGGATGTTTCTAATGTATTGAAGCATCTTTTCCTACAGTTTGTTTAGGATCTTTAATATCCAGGTTCCTCTGATATGGCCCTGGCTTTTATTGTGCTCAGGTGACTTTGTGTGGCTTTGAGTGTAGCTTACTCTGGTCTCATCAAGATCAGTTTGTAAGTTTTCCCTAAAATGCTTTTTGGAAGATATTTTAAAAATTGTTATTCTTAAGTGTTATTTAAAACAGTCACAACATTTTCCAATAATCCTTGAATTGCAATGGGGTTTTCAAGGTCCCAGCCATCTGATTCTGGAACTTCCTTTATTGGGAACTTTTTAACTATCAGTTCAATGTCCTCTTAGCTGTTGGTCTGTTCCTATTTTTTACATTTGTTGATTCAGTCTAGAGAGGCTCTAGATTTCTCGGAATTTATCCATTTCTTCTGTTTACCCTTTTTATTGGGAAACACTTGTTAATCCCCGTCATTTATGATCCTTTTTTCTGCAGGATCTGTTATAAAGTCTCCTTTTCTAAATGTTTATGTGAATTTTCTCTTTTTAAATTTATTTCACATAGAAGTTTGTCAATTTGGGTGACTTTTCAATTTTACCACTCTTTTCCTTTTTCTATTTTTACATTCTCAGTTTCATTGTTTTTCTTTCCAGTATTTATTTTTTCCTTCTCTCTGCTGATTTGGGGTCTGGGTTTCCTTGCAGCCCCAGGCTGCGTGCTCCTGAGCTTGCTGAGACATCTTGTGTGATAGGGAGCTGTGGCTTGAGAAGGCGCGTCATGGGGATGTGTCTTTGGGGTATGTATGTTGTCGTGGTGAGGGGAACCCCTCTTTCTCTGTTTCCTGGTGCCATGTCCCCAGCTGCTTTCCTCTGCCACACTTTTCTGCCATGATGTTCTACCTCACCTTGGGCCCAGAGGCTATGGAGTTGGCCATCTATGAACTGAGACTTCTGAGACCCCCAAATAAACTCTTCCTCCTCTAACTGCTCGTCAGGTCTTCTGATCCCAGGAGTGAGAAAGCCGGCTACAACATGTGGTGATGTGCTTTGAGACTTTCCTCTTCATCTTTTTTTGCATAAAGTGCATTTACACACGTCTTGAGACATGTGTAAATTAAGCTGATAGCAACTTATCTTTATGTATTTCTGATTTCAGTTCTCTTTATGTTAACACATTTTTTTTGGAGATAGCTGACCTTAGTACTTTTGCCTTTTAATTTTTGTGCTGGTGTTAGGTGTCCTACATGCTAACATTTCTGTTAGTCAGCTTTCTCATCATCACTGTGACAAACGACTGACAAGAACAATATAGAGCAGGAAAACTTTCTCTGACCATGGTGTCAGAGGTCTCAGTCCATAGAGGGCTGACTCCATAGCTCTGGGCCCAAGGTGAGGTAGACCATCACAGTAGGCAGGGTGGTGGGAAGAGGGAAGCAAAGAGCACCACGGACCACGGACAAAACAGAAACCCAAAGGCACACTCCAGTGACCCAGGTCCTCAGCCACACGCCACCTCCCAAGTCACCACCCAGTGAATCTGTCAGTGGATTAATGCACTGACCAGGTTTTGGCTCTTGGAATCTAATCCTTTCACTGCCTCACCATGAGCTGGGGGGACACCACACCTCCCAGCCATGATGACTACAGTGTTGTTCTGAACTTGCCTGCATATCTGCCCTCCCTGAGATGTATATTCTTTCAGATGTCCTTTGCAGTTTGGGGCTTTCCTTTCAACTCCAGCTGTATCTTTAGTGGTGAAGCCTTCCTGCAGGGCCAGCTGTTGGACCCTCAGGGAGGGCTCTTGCTTTCTGGGTTCTATATGTTACACTGCTCTCCCAAAATACTGAGACCTGAGTAATCAACCTTAAAATTATTTTCCATTTATCATCTAAGGACTGAGTAAATGTTTTTAAAATTAAATACTATTTTAATTGTACATATCACAGGGCACAGCATGAATTTTCAAGGCATGTGTATAAACTACAATGACCAAATTTGGGTATCAACATTTCCATCTCTCCAATTTTTTAATCTTTGAAAAGTTTTGCAGCATTACATAGTTTAATTATTATGACTAAATTAATTTGTTGCAAATAATTTCAGAATTAATATGCTATGATTCAGAAAATATTTAGCAATATTGATAATATCTCAAATGAAACCTCCATAAATTAAAATTGGAGGGACTCATAGGTCACATCATCTGATTTATTCAATGAAATAAAAAAAAAAAAACCCACAAAACTACAAATTATATGATACTCAAAGCAATTTAAATACTTGAAAATTAAAAATAAAACTCCAAAAGAAATTACAACATGGAGTAGATATTGCATTAAATCTAATTTGGCAATCCATTTGGAATGTGAAAAGTAAATGAGAACTAAGAAGCCCTTAGTTTCCACCCACTGACAGAAATCACGCTGCGGAGCGCCCTCTGCTGGATGACCCGCCCATGGCCCGTTTGTAGGGAATACAGCCTGGCTTGGTTTCCTTCTCCTGTTTTATGTCCATCTGAATAAAAAGAGGACTCCTCGTTTTATAGCTTAACTGTGAAACCGTGTGGACTCTCAAGAGTATTTCAGTTTATTTGGATCCATAATGTAAACTTTACTCTGTACTTTTAAACTCAAATTTGTGTAATTTTTTCCTTACCGTGGGTGAAGTTAGTTTTCCCTAATATGTTTTTCCCCCAAAGCGCCTAAAATGTCCTCATAATAATTTTAACATATGCTCAAAATGAAGGTTATTTAATAAATTCGGACATAAGCAATAATATTAGAAAAAAACTTTATTCAAATAAAATCATAATAGATTCAACTAGAGAATTTCAGGAAATAAATTTTGTTCTATAATGGATTAAAGGTTTAAAAAATGAGAAAATGTCAGGTGAATTTAATAGTTCATACAAATGCAAAATAATTCATACACATATAGGCAGATGGGAATATTGATCTATATTTATTTCTAAACTGTTTCAAGGTAAGAAAATTTGCATGTTAATAAATGTACTAAGTATTACCATGAAGGGGAAAATTCAGGGATCTTTTGTATCTAAATTGAGCAGTTCCTGGTGAATTGTGTTGATTAACCACCATTCTGGGTAGAACAGATCTGACCCATCTTTGTTCATGAAGAGCCCTCAAGGACGTCATGGAAGTAAAGGTCTGGGATCCTGGGTCAATGAGATTCTAGGGCCCCTTACTTACTTTGACAGATAAGAACGTGGCATGAAATGCAGTGGTCAGTTTTACTGTCTCCCAGGCAAATGCTGCGTTAGATTGACCATTTTTCTTCCCATCCCCCTTTGAAGTCTGGTGCCTGGTGTCAGTAGGACCAGGGTCCAGGGAGCACCTTCTTCTTGCTTTCAGGTGGTTTCCCTGGGGGCCCCCAGCCTTTGCATGCTCTCAGTATTCACGGATAAAGGGTGGTGCTGCACACGGCCTGTGAGACCCAGAGCCTCAGCGCCCCGGTGCCCAAGAGCAGAGCGAAAGCCAGGCATCTTCGCCAAGGTCCCTTCTGCAAGCCCCAATCGTACGGAGACGTGTTTCACCGCAGGCAGTTCGTGATGAGCCCCTTACACTCTTACGCAAGACTTTGGGTAACCAGAGTTCACCGGCACATGTGCACCTGTTCTGCTCGTAAAATGAGGTTCTGTCACTGTTCCACCCTCCTGCTCCATAACAAGACGCACTAAGGAATCTTATTAGAACTTCTCAAAGGAACTGACGACCCAGGAGCGTAGCAGCTGTGTCTGTGGCTGAGTGCCCTCTGCCCCTCTCCCTCCTGCTCTCCAACCCCGCACCCGCGGAACCTCGCTTCCACGGACTGGGAAAGAGGAACCGCAGATTGATCCATGAGTTTAGTCCTGAGAGCCTAAGGTCAGGGGCATGATTTTCGGTGTAGTAAATTGTTTGGGATTGGACAAAGTTCACACCAAAAGCTTAAAATTCAAGAATTTGCTAGGGCAAAGATATCGAGGTGAGGACTTAAGTGTCACTGGGTAGATTTTCACGAACCACGCCTTATTTTCGTAAGTCTGAGGACTCTGATTGGAAACGCTCCCAGATAGTTGGCTCCTTGAATCTCCTGCATCAAATACTGAAGTCAGTTACTGTTCTGCAGGCTTACCTTCCTGAGCTGGAACTTGGTAGAACACCTGGTGGTGCAGACCTGGGTGTTCTCAGCTCCCTGGGCCCCCATCTGAGTACTGTCCTCCTCAGTTGAAGGACAGATTATTTCTGTCCATAAGGAGCAATTCAGACCTGCCCAGGCTGGATGGATGGCTATTGCCTAGGGGTCCCCTTCCTCATCATTCCACCTTCCAACAGTGCCAGCATTCGGATTGGAACAACACAACCCAGAATTCCATCTCATTGGCTGAAGTGTAGATTCTTACATGGAGATCTGCTGTTTCGCCTTTTTGGAGTAAGATCCCCAGAGATCTCTTTGTCAAGAGGGGAAACAGATGAGCCCAGTGGCCCTATATGTTCTAAGCCTTCTAGATAATTCTAGATCATCCTAGATCATCGTAAAGGAGCACGTGTTTCCCTAGAAGCCTTCCTGTCCAGTTTGCTCTGCTGCCAAAGCAGCACCAGTCCTTGGGGAAGAACAGCGAGTGGGGTTACAGTTTGAATATAGTGTGTTCCCCAGAGATCGTGCACTGCAGGGTGGTCCTCAGGGTGGCAGGGCAGGTATGTAGGACGTTCAAGAGGTGGGATCTGGGATGAAGTGACTGGGCCGGGGCGCACTGCCCTGGAGGGGGCTGATGCTGATCTCACAGTGAGTAGGGCCTTGAGGGAGTGAGTTATCAAGAAGACAAGATTGGCCCTGCCTGGGCTCTGGCTCCTCCCCACCATGATGCCCCCTCTCCAAGAATCTTAGGGAGGGCTGCACTAATGTAACCCGATCCTGTACCTTTGGTCTCCAAGCTATAAACGAGATAAATCTCTTTCCTTCATCAGTGCACAGCTTTAAGAATTTTGTTATAACAGCAGAAAATGAATGAAGACACTAATTTTTTACCGAAATACAGCCACCAGTAGAATAGTTTTGGTGCCTTGTGAATGCTCTTAGCCATAGACACCAACTTCCTCAGCTAAATGAGAGATGGTCCTCTCTTAGACCACAGTTGCTGTCCCATGGCACTAGACTGGTACCACAGTCAGGCCAGCAAGCCCTCCCTGTACTGCCCTACAGGCAAAAGTCTTCTCACACTAAAGTGAACCCATAAAGTTTGAAAGAAGGGACAGCTCCTTCAAATGCAGACACCTTTTTAAGCTACAAGAGTCATGAAAAACCAGGGAATCATAATGCCATATAAGGAGCACAGTAATTGTTTGGTAACTGACCCCAAAGAATCAGAGATCATGAAAAAAACAGAAACACAACCTACCAAAACATTTAAGGTAAACCAAAGCAGTTCTAAGAAGGAAGCATATAGTGAATAAACACTTTAAAAACCAGAGCCAGGCATGGTGGCCTGTGCCTGTAATCTCATGAGGATCACCAGTTGGGAGGCTGAGGCAGGGGGATCACAAGTTCAAAGCCAGCCTCAGCAACTTACTGAGGCCCCAAGCAAGTTAATAAAAGTAAAAAGGGCTGGAGATGTGGCTCCATGGTAAAGCACCCCTGGATTCAATTCTTCATACCTAAATAAATAAATGAAAGAAAAATCCCAAATGAATAATTTGATGTTACACTTCAAGTAGCCAAAAAAAAAAAAAAAAAAAAAAAAGAACAAAGTAAGCCCAAACTCAGTAAGGAGAAAAGAACAAAGAGCAACAAAAATAACACTTTTTTTTGGTAAAATAAACAACATTAACCAAACTTTAGCTGTAATATGAAAAAGAGAGAAGACTCAAATCCATAAAATCAGAAATAAATGCAGCAACGTTATAAATAATACTAAAGAAATGCAAAGGGTTATAGTAGACACAATAATAATAATATCCACAATTATATAACAATGAATTGGATGACCTTGAATACGTGGATAGACTCCTAGACACGTTCAGCCTGCAGCTTTCCTTGTAAGGTGGCCATGAGTCTGTGGTTAGGGCCATAGATGCCCACAGGCCCATGTGCCAAGGCATGGCATCTGGCTCTGGTCTGCAGGAAGGTCCTGGATGCTTTAGGCCACTGGTGGGCCTTGTGGAAGGAACACAGGTCCCAAAGGCATGTCGTAAAGGGGATATCAGATCCCACACCCTACCCCTCTCCCTTTATGTTACATTTAATAAATGAATTCAGTAAAGTTTGCAGGATGCAAAACCAACATACAAATCCCCAAAATGTACTCTCTGAAAACTAAATAAAATAACATTACAATAAAATAAGACAAAAATTAAAACACTCAAGAATAAATTTAACCAAGGAGGTTAAAGTATGTACCCTTTGTTAGGATCAAGTGGCCAAGCAGGGTGCAAACTTCACGGATCAGCACAGCCTTTATTTAGCGGTGGAGTCATGCCTCTGGTGGACATGCTTTCCTGATAAAAAATAAGCCACTGGTGAAAGGGGGCGTCTGTGTTTCTATGTGCTACACTGAGAGATGACTCAATTATTGACAGAGTGTGTTAGCTTGGGCACTCAGGAAACAGGTTTGTGAAAATTTGAGTTTTTTTTCCCCACTGGGCAATATTTTTTTTCTTGGGTAAGAATGGAGGATCTGGGGTCAATGTTCAGTGCTCATCTCTTCTCCTTCAGGGTCCCATTGTACTATCACTGGGAAAGGATTATTTTGGGGGATGGATCAATGCTTTGGCTTCCTTCCAGAGACTGCCACTCCAGGCTTGGTAGATGTCTCCTTCCCAGGGATGGTCTTATCACCGGATGATGTTGGCTTCCTTCCCAGGGACTGTCCTGTCACTGGAAGAGGACATATTGGGACAGGATCAATGTTATCCCTATGTTGCCTTCTTCCTCACTCCATCTTCCCAGGCCACAATGTTTGGGGGTTTGTCATTTTCCATATCTTACACCCTTAAGTCCATAAGACATTGGTGCAAGCAATTGAAGAAGATAATCAGTAAATTGAAAGTTACTCTATATAGATGGATGGAAAGAATTAATATTCAAATTTCCATAATACTCACAGGGATCTATGTATGTAGTGAAATCACCATGAAAATATTAGTGCTCCATCAAAATAGAAAAAAATGCAAAAATTTATATGGAACCACAGAAGAACCCAAATAACTACATCAATCCTGAGCATTTTAACAAAGTCTCATGTTCTCTGATATCAAAATATACTATAAAGTTACAGAGACCCAAACAGTGTAGTACTGACATAAAAACACAGAGATCTCAGGAGAAAGCCCACTCACATTTTTCATAAAACTGATTTTCATAAAGTTACCAAAAATACACCGTGAGGAAATGATAGCCTCTCCAGTAACTGGTGTCAGGAAAACTAGATAGTCACTGATGGGGATGGGATTGGGCCCTTAATTGATAGCTCATATAAAATTCGAAATGTATTGGATAGTTAAACTTCAGAGCTGAAGCCATAAAACTACCAGATAAATCAGGCAAAAAACTTTGTTGACATTGGGTGTGGAGAATTTTTAATGGCACCCCAAAGAACAAGCAATAAAAGCAAAGATGCCTTGAATGTGCCAAACATTTGTCTAGCATGCCCAGGGCTTGGATTCCATCACCAGCATTGCAGAAAAGAAAAAAGAAAACAACAAAATAAAAACAACCAAGGCAAAGGACCTAAACAAATGCTTTTCAAAGGAAGCCAGGCAAATAATCTACTCTGTAAGAGAAAAAATGTCCAACATCAGGGATCCTCATGCAGATTAAAATCACAATGAAGTGGGACCTCACACCTCTTGGAGCTGCCCTTGTCAAAAAGGCAAAGAGTAGCCAGTCTTGGCAAAGGTGTGGAGAAAAGGGAGCCCTGTCTAGTTCTGGTGGGAATGTAATTAACAATCCTTGTGGAAAATATGCAAGCTTCTTAAAAGTTAAACATAGCACAGCAAAATGAAAATGAAAATTATTTTTTATAATTTAACATAAATTTTTATTTATTCCATATATAGAGGCAATATAGGTTTGAGGAAAATCTTACGGATTCTCTAACCAAGGTGCGGGGGCCAATTCTTGTTTCTGCTGATCTCAGTATATAAAAATATTTGCATGTAAAATAGTTAAAAGTTTGTTTCAGCTGTGTGAACGTGGGCATGTTCCTGACTTCCCATTTTCACATCCCTGGAGTGTGGATGAAACAGCAACAATATTGCAAAGTTATCATGAGTCCATATATATCTGGGTATAACATAAAATATCTAAACTGTCTCCCAGAATGCCAATGTGGAAAAAGTTATTGGATTTTATTGTTTAACAGCTCAAGAGAAAAAAAGGTGAACATTTCAATGGATACTTTATAAAACTGGGTTTCATTTCCTGATAAATTCATAGAAATGAGTAATGAAAGAAAAGTATGCTTAATATATTTGGCCCTCATTTACAACACGCATTCCTGTTCCCTGTTTGTTTTTGGCTCTTTGATGACTAGCTAAATCTGGTACCAGGACAGAAGTGTGTCCTCCAATAAACCCTTAGTAAACCCGTGAAGAACGACAGGCTCTATATGAGGCACGCGAATGAGTTAGAGTGAGAAGAGGTCGCCTCAAGAGGTTGCCTTTACAGAATTTTTAACTATTTTACATGCAAATATTTTTATATTCCGAGGAAGTATTTCAAGTCCAACAAGCTGCAGTATGGCCGATTTTCTCTTTCTCCCATTCCACAATTTCCAGTATGTCTTGATCATTTCGGGGTCGGCTGCGCACCATCATTTTGTCCCGGAGTGCTTTTGGGGTTTGCTTGGTCCTTCACAGATGCGCAGTGACCACCAGGAAGCTCCACACAGCCCCCACGGCTGCTCTGATCTCCCTGTTTCTCAGACAGTAGATGGTGGGATTCAGGTGGGAGGCAGAACGTGTGCGCCAAAGCAATCACCAAGTCCTGCGCAGAGGAAGCCTCCGCAGCTAGCGCCACGGCGGCACAGAGCCCGGTGGTCGGGAAGAGCACGGTGACCAGCAGCTGCGGAGAGCAGGTGAAGACGGCCTTCGCTGGGTTCTCCACCGAGGGGAGAAGATTTGGAAGTAAGAGGCGATCATAAGAACAAAGCACCCCAGCACCAAGCACGAGCTCAGAGCCAGGGCCTCAAATTCCACCAAGAAAACCTCACAGGAAACCAGGGCCAGCACGTGAGAGATGTTGCAGAAAACCTGGTGGATCCCGCTGGATCTTGAAATGCGCTCCCAAAATATGTTGCCAGTGTGGAAGGCCGCGTAGGAAAAGCAATTTAGCCAGGCCGCGGCTGCCACCTGGTGGTATTTTGCTGGGGTTATCGAGGCTCCATAGTGGAGCAAGTGACAGATGGCCAGGCAGCGGTCATAGGACTTGATGGTCTGAAAGGCCAGCTATGCCTGAGCGGCACCGCCGCCCTAGGAGATGGAGGCGTGGTGAGTCAGGGCGCCGTGCGCAGACTAGGGGAGAGTGACCGGGACATAGCACAGGTCCAGAAAAGTCAGGTTCCGCAGGAAGAAACACAGGGGCGTGAGAGTGAGGGCCGCCAGGGTGAGCAGGTTCCCCGCCACAGCAGCAAGGTAAAGCAGCAGGAGCAGCCCTCAGGGACCAGCGGCAGCCCCCGGGCATCTGAGAGGCCCAGGAGCAGGACACGGAAATCTTCACCCTGCTTATCAAGCGGAAGACGTGCAACGAATTAAAATGAGGGGCTGGGGCTGCAGCTCAGTGGTTGAGGGCTTCCTCGCATGAGTGAGGCATTGGGTGCCACCCTCAACACCACCTAAAAATAAATGAATAAATCAAAGATATTGTGTCCATCTACATTTAAAAAATATTTTAAAAAATTAAAATGAGTTTTTAGAAAATGAAACCTGAGTGTGTAGAAATGAGTCCTGCATTAGTTGAGACTATTGGATTTCTTAAGTACATGGGTGGAGGTAAACTTTTATTTTTTTACATGGACAGATTTTTGAGAGAGATATGCCTATAAGAATTAGTAACTCATTTCCAAAAGATTTTATTGATGATGTTTATGTCCTATGTTGTATTCCTCAAACATGAGATCAAGAATTTTGCATCAAATGAAACTATGTTAAAAATTCTCAGATTTCAAGTTCCAAGGTAAATAACTGAATAAGAATTTGTGGAATAAAACCAATAATTTGGCTCACACAAAAGTATCTGGGTGAGTTTTTTGTGTCTTTTATTTGTGTTTTCTATGACCATGTGTTTGTGACCATAGTTCTACTCCTGGGGGGAAACAGCCTGCCCAACTTGTTGTGCAATAACATTGATGGTAAGTGATGCTACAATGAGGATTTACCACTTAAGACAGGGAAGGAATTGGAACTTTGACTTCACAGCATGCTGTGAATGATTCTGATCCTAGAGAGGACAGTTTACTTTGTTTCAGGGCACAAGCTACACTGCAGTCATGACAATTCGGCACCTGGTGGCATGCTGTCCGTGCCAGCTGCTGATAACCGTAGAGCACACACACAACTCAGTCAACACTCACAATGGCACAATAAAACGAATTTGTCAGTCTTGTCATTCTACAGAAGAAACGGGCCTGGCACATCAACTGACTTGCCCAATGTCTATTGGAAAGCCAGAGGCCAAGCCAGTCTGCTATCAGGACAGTCAATTCATGTCCAGCATGTGTTGCTGAAGCAGTCCAGAGCCCCCCACTCAGAAGACCTTTGCCATAGTTGAGCTTCTCCTCTTGTCAGATCAGCAGGATGTCTGCAGAGGTTATTGTGGTTTAAGTTTCCTCTTTCTGGTAAATACCAGGCTTGTACACAAAAGGTGTGACAGAGGAGAGTCTGAAAACTTGTTGTTAAAAAAAAAAAAAAAAGATATCATCTCTGTTTTCTTGGTAAAACTTGTGAAACCTGTATCTGGTCTGGGGGATGGAACAGAGAGCACTTGTCATGTAAACCTCAAAGTCCCCACACAGACTGGGTAAAGTTCAATAAATTTCCAAAGTCTTGGTTCAGAGGAAGAGTTCTTAGGTGAGAGCCACCTCTGAACCCTGCAGTCAATAACCCTGCTTCCTGAAAAGCCTGCAGGTGTCCAGTCTCTTCTGTCCTACTTTATCAAAAACCTCCGCATCCTACTAACTCTCTTTAAAGGGAGCATCATTTCAAACAACCTGATGTCATGAAAATGAACATTTTTTTCTACAGGGTTGCTTAATTGATGGGTATATTTGCCCATCACTGAGAACAGTGGTATTTTCTGCATGTTTGAAACATCAGCCCATCTGCATCAAAAACATCCCTGTGCTTGGTTCTGTCCTCAGGACTTCAGAATAGTGCCACTCAAAACAATTTATTAAGCTACTCCAAATAAGAGGCAACCTTAAACCAATCATTTTAAAACCAAGTTACTGATTAGCCCTCTTAATTCAGCATTGTTGTATTACCTTGTGTGACTAGTGGTGGACTCTGTAAAACACACACTGCTCCCTTTACAACAAGGTATGTCCTCTCCAAACTGCAGGAGCCAGAACCCATGATTTATGACAAAGGACAGGACAATCATCTCTCCATGGGTCATAAATAATAGCTTGAGATATTTCATCATACCATTAATTAGCTGAAAAGACTGACCCTTACATAGCCCAGCAAGGAGCAAACATACTTGCAATGCAAGTACTCTTCTTGATAAAGAGCAAGACATAAAAACAAGTTATTGTAAAAGAAAACCACAGAAAGGAAATGCCCGAGCAGCTCACAAAGCTGAAAACTATGCTCACTGATCAATTAAAGCTGTGTCAACCTAACTGCCTTGGGCCATTTGAAAACTTGATGGTAATTCTTTATAATGTAAAACAGAACTATGCAAATCTGACTGACAAGTGCCCATCAGCAACCACCATGGAGGCCAGGCACCACTTCTGGCAGCTCTGAACATTGGATGGGGGTTGTTTTGGGCGGTAGATTGAGCCTAAGGTCATTCAACCACCGAGCCACATCCTGACCCATTTTATCTTTTATTTTGAGATAGCGTCTCACTAAATTGCTTAGGGCCTTGCTAAATTGCCCAGTTTGGCCTTGAACTTGCAATCCTCCTGCCTTAGCCTCCCACATTGCTGGGATCATAGGCAGGCACCACCTGCCTGGATTCAAGGGCTTTTTGTTTTGCGATGTATTTAAAGATGTTTGTTCCAGCATGTTTAAATCTCTAACTTCCATCGCTGGGAGAATGAATGGTTTGCCTATTTTATTCCAAATCAGAACACTCCACAGCAGCTAAACTAAATATGAAAACCCCACATATATCAGCCAGTAGGAAAACTTACAGTGTGTTTTGACAAAAAGAAATAAAGTTCAACCTATTACTTAAAATGTATTTCTAATCATATGGGTAAAACATATGGAATAGTCACATTTTTATGCTGCTAAGAGGACAATAACATTTATAGTTTTCATATGGTTACTTGTGATTGAAAAGTTACAGTTCAGTGACTATTTTCTTTGAATGATAGAAAATTCAATGTTGAAACAACTAGGACAAATTTGTAGAGATACAAACACAGTGTATTATCATTGTAATATATAACACATGTGAATTAATGTGCCTATTCAAAATGGGAGGCATATTTATTGACACATTCATTAAGAAATATTTGGTAGTTAACAAAACCATTAAAAAGCCACAAGACACCCTCACACGAGCATACACTACTGGTGGGCTTGACTCGCAAGTGCTCAATGTATTATTTTTAACATAACATGGGAATGTCTCCTGCCGCCTGAGCAGGAAGGACAGTCGCATGGACAAGAGCACAGCAGGGGAAGGGGGCTCAGGTGAGCCTGTCCCAGGCTATGCTGACTTTGTGCAAAGTCCAAGCAACAAGGGTGCAATGACTTTGTGGAGTTACTCTGTTCTAGAGGAATTCAAAATCCCTCATTTTGTCCGGATCACAGGGGTTTCCTAAAAGGTCACAGCTTAACTGGGGTGTGCTGGCTGCACGCGGGCTCCCTCATGATCTTCTTCTGGCTGCACTGTCTGCAATTTGACCACCTAACAGATCCCACTGAAATCCTCCTCCTCCACGTGCTTTCCACTTCCCAGAGAGAAGCAGAAGGCAAGCCTCCCTCGCGTTGCCCCGAGCACTGGGGTTGAGGGACTCCTCCCCTCTAGTCACACTCTGAGGATCCTGAGCTGCTCTATGTTGGGAAAGCTACAAATAAATTTCAATTTACACTGATGCAAATGTAAAATGGCACTAAACAAGGTGGCCCGCACTGCCGGCCAGCGTGGAGAGCATTACATCTGATCTGTATGACATCGGGGTGGCCCTGTTGGAGAAGACTGATCTCGGAAAGCCAGCCCTTCCCTCCACTCATCTCCAGGAGGAGCTCAGGCTGGGGCAAAGCCAACGCATCCTGCTTGGTGAGTGCCCCTCTGTAGTCCTGCCAGAGAAACACAGCAATGCTGACCAGAGTCTCTGCTTCTGAGTCAGTGCAGGGATAGGTAATGCGTCCTCCAAAACTGATCAACATTGTAAGAATCCCAAAATATCTATATGCTAAAGTATTCTGTGTGCTTGTTTCATTGAAAAAAATATGAAATATAATTTTTTGGGGGGGTTATACTGTGTGGATAGATGATAGAGAATAGAAAGATAGATGACAGACATGAGTATCTATGTAGGTTTAGATTTAGGTGGATGGTCTATAGACATGACAGATGTAGATACAGACACATGATAGATGGTAGATGAATGGTAGATACAGAAAGATAGGTGACAGTATGAGTGTGTGTGCGTGTGTGTGTGTGTGTGTGTGTGTGTTTGTGTGTAGGTAAATATAGGTAGGTGATATATAGATAGATGAAAGGTATCACACACCACGGAATACAGTTCATCCCCCCAAAAGAATGAAATCCTGTCATTTCCAGCAATATGGATAAACCCAGAGGATACCGTATTAAGTGAGGTAAGCCAGGCACAGAATGGCAAATGCCCCATTATTCCACTCTCATTTTGAACCTAAGATAATTGATCTGGAAGTATGTACTTGGATGGTGGATATCAGCAAGGGATTTGTCAGTCATGGGTTTCAGAGATACTCTCAAAGGATACATTAAACTGTGCGTTTGGGGTTCCTGGATAGCTGTGACCATAGATGATGGTGACATATTGTTTTCCCAGCAATGAGAAGGGTATATATGTTGTCACAAAAATGGGCAGCCATGTGTTTGTCAATTAGCTAGAGCTCATCACTGCACAGGGTACACCTACTTCAAAACATATCATGCGTTGGCTGGGGATGTGGCTCAAGCGGTAGCGTGCTCGCCTGGCGTGCGTGCGGCCCAGGTTCGATCCTCAGCACCACATACCAACAAAGATGTTGTGTCTACCAAGAACTAAAAAATAAATACTAAAAAAATTCTCTCTCTCTTTTTCTTCAAAAAAAAACAACCATATCATGCATGATAGCTATGTACCATTTAATTTGCCAGTTTAATTTTTTCAATGTAAAAATGATTTTTGAAGTTAAAAGAAATACTATATGCTTTTATTCTGTGGGAAATAGTCCAGGAAAGGGAGAAAAATAGTGATACAAAATTGAGACTGCCCTTTACCTGAATAAGGGCAGGTAAAGGCTGGCCTTCCCTTGTGGGCTGCACAGGTCTTCCATACTAACATGCGCTGACAGGAAGACATGTGGGGATCTAGTGGCCAGCCAGAGAACCAGTGCAGATGTGGGCATCTCCTGGATATTCTGACATCTGCACAGAAACTGGAGCTGGCTTATCAACCCTGTGATGGGGGAGAATAGCCATTCTAGGGTTGCTGGAATCTGAAAAGGTGTGAAATGCTCATATACAAAGCCTAGAGATGTGTCACATTCCCAGAGGCTCAAAAGCTCACCAGGAACAGGTGACAAATTTAACAAGATGACCCCCGTCCATTCTGATTTTCTGTGGTCTTGGTCTGCATATGGCCACCCACCAGGGAGGGAAGGCATGAGTGGATGTAGGTCTGCTACCACTTCATACTGAGGGAGGGGAGGTGGATGTGATTATGTGCAGGGCATTGACAGAGAATTGGAGAGTCTAGGACGGTAATAAGAAGAAACACCCAGGAAAACAGCAGCTGCTCATGCAGTTCAAACTTCAGATATTTTAATAACAAGTATAAAAAGTCTTTTCATCCAACAAGCATGATTAAATTGCAAATTGAGATTTTACTAAAGAGCAGTGTGCTATAACTCAGCTTGAGCACTGTGTGCAGAAACTGGCACTCTTGTTCATTACCAGTGCAGGGATTAGTTCAGTATGCAAGGTACAGGTCTCCACCAAGCAAGCCCACAGATGAATCCTGGAACACACTCACAGGGGCAACCTGAGCGACACACAATGCTCCTGTCTGCGAGAAGACCGCATGTCTACCCAGGAGGGACAGGTAAAACATCACTGTTTATTATGATGATGCCTTGTACCAATATAAGGAAAACAATTGGCAAGATATTAGTCAGCAATATTTTAAGTTATTTAAAACAATGGCCAGGAATCAATATCTGTAGTAAGGTATAAATAGTGAGCAGCTGCATTGATGTTCATAGGTGAGCGAGCCTTGGTGATCAATCTCCAAGTTTTCTGGACAACACACAAACTTGAGGAACCCATGATGGTTTCCCTTTATTG
Source organism: Callospermophilus lateralis (assembly GCF_048772815.1). Lineage (NCBI taxonomy): Eukaryota > Metazoa > Chordata > Mammalia > Rodentia > Sciuridae > Callospermophilus > Callospermophilus lateralis. Next base: position 1,975,552 of record NW_027510148.1, read on the forward strand.
AAGCTTTAAGTTGATAAGTGCCAATTGTGAGCCTCTGTGACAGCATGCTACACTGCTGCAGGACAGTTCATTCAGTTGAGATCATGAGTGGGCTTAGTCAATCCTTGGCATGCTTCTATGAACCAGCTGTCATTCTGTGACGTGGGACCTGATAGCTCCTTTGTTTGGCCTATTGGTCTTCATGTATTTTAACACTCATAGGCACCTCCTCCTCCAGTGTCTCCAGCACAGGCTGCCAGGGCAGCTCCTCCTCCTCCAGGGTCTCAAGCACAAGCTCTGTGGGCAGCTCCTCCTCCAGTGTCTCCATCACAGGCTGCCTGAGCAGCTCCTCCTCCTCCTCCAGTGTCTCGAGCACAGGCTCCCTGGGCAGCTCCTCCTCCTACAGGGTCTGCAGCACATCCTCCCTGGGCAGCTCCTCCCCCACAGTGCCTCCAGCACAGGCTCCCTGGGCAGCTCCTCCTGCAGTGTCTCCAGCACAGGCTCTCTGGGTACCTCCTCCCCGACAGTGTCTCCTCCACAGGCTTCCTGGGCAGCTCCTTCTTCTCCACAGTCTCCAGGACAGGTTCCTTGGACAGCTCCTCTCCAGCGTCTCCAGCACTGGCTTCCTGGACAGGTCCTCTCCAGTCTCTCTAGCACTGGCTCCTTGGACAGCTCCTCCTCCTCCAGTGTCTCCAGCTCAGGCTCCCTGGGCAGCTCCTCCTCCTCCTCCAGTGTCTCCAGCGCAGGCTCCCTGGGCAGCTCCTCCTCCTCCAGGGTCTCCAGCTCAGGCTCCCAGAGCAGCTGCTTCTCCACAGTTTCTCCAGCACAGGCTACCTGGGCAACTCCTTCTTTTCCATGGTCTCCAGGACAGGCTCCCTAGGCAGCTCCTCCTTCAGTGTCTCCAGCACAGGCTCCCTGAACAGATCCTCTCCAGTTCTCCAGCACAGGCTCTCTGGGCAACTCCTCTCCAATTTCTCCAGCACGGGATCTGTGGACAGCTCCTTCCCCAGGGTCTCCAGCCCAGGCTCCCTGGACAGCTCCTCTCCTGTTTCTTCTCCAGGATGGACTCCCTGGACAGCTCCTTCGCCAGGGTCTCCAGCACTGGCTCTGATCTCCATGATGATGATGATTTTCAGTGCTCCATGGCCCTCTGTGCCCATTGTCATCCTGTCCCCTCTGGGATCTGATTTAAAAAAAAAAAAAAAAAACAGATTTGTTATTTTTTTTCCTGTGTTTTTGGACCAGGGAATTTCAGAGAATTATTTTCATATCTTGGAAATTTATCTCCCTAGTAGTGGAATTCTCATCCCAACAATTAATCTTCTGTTTTATGCCCTGGAAAGCAAAGTCATGAAGAGAAGCTAATTGGAATAAGGCTCCCAAGAGATTCCAGGCAGAGAATAGATAAATTTGGAGAAAATACAACTCTTTGTTTCTTTGATTCTTTGTATTATTTTTTCTTCTCAATTTAATTAATTTCACCTCTATTTTTTTTCATATTGTCTTCTGATTTAAGTGTTGTTTGGTCTTCTTTTTCTAGGGCCTTGAGGTTTAAATTAGATTATTTGGGGTCTTTCTAATTTTTTTGATGAGTAACTCCCTATTATGAACTTTACTCTTAGAACTGCCTTCATACTGTTCCAGAGATTTTCACATGTAATATCTCTATTTACACTTGTTTCTAGAATTTATTTATTTGGTTTCTCCTGCAATCATTTCCTCATTTAAAAATGTATTATTTAATCTCCAGGTATTAGAATGGTTCCTATTTTTCTTATTGATTTTTTAATTTCATTCCATTATGATCTGATAGAATGCAGGAAATTATCTCTATATTGTTTTGTATTGGCTAAGACTTGCTTTGTGCCCTAAAATATTATCTATTTTAGAGAAAGTTCCATATGCTGCAGAGAACAAAGTGAATTCAGTTGTCAATGGATGAAATATTTTACATATGTGTATTAGAATCATTTGAATAATAGTATTTTTTAGTTTTGAAAAGTCTGTCTTAGTTTATGTCTGGATGACATATCTAATAATGAAAGAGGTGTGTCAAAATCACCCAGTATTGTTGTATTGTTGTCTATTTCGTTCTTTATAGAGAGAAGGGTTGTTTTCATGTACATAGATGCACCATTGTTTAGGGCATATGTAGTTAAAATTTTTGAATCTTGTCGTTGGGTGATTTCCTAACCAGTATGTCTGTTTGTCTCTTCTGCTTAATTTTGGCTTGAAGTCTACTTTGTCTGAGAGTAGCTACCTGGCTTGCTTTCAACTTCAATTTGTAGGAATCTTTTCCCATCCTTTCACCTTTAATCTGTGAATTTCTTTGCCTATAAAGAAAACTTCTTATAAAGAACCTAGTGTTTTGTCTTTTTTTGGTGTGTGTGTGTATGTGTGTGTGTGTATGTGTGTGTGTGTGTGTGTGTGTGTATGTGTGTTTTGTGGTGCTAAGGATTGAGCCCAGGGCTATGTGCATATGAAGGAAGCACTCTACCAACTGAGCTATATCTCCAGCCCTGGTCTTGTTTTTTTTTTTTTTTTAATCCAATCTTCGAATCTCTGTCTTTTGATTGATGAACTTAGAACATTTACATTCAATATTATTATGGAGAGATTATTTTATTTTCTGATATTTTTATTTATTTTTAAGGCTTAATTCATACTTGATTCTCCTTTAATTGACTATTCTTCCAGTGTAATGCACATCTATGCTGATTTTAATTTTTATTTTTCATTTCTTCTGCATGAAATATTTTACTGAGCATATTTTTATAGTGCAGACTTAGTAGTTATGAGTTATTTTAGTTTCTGCTTTACATAGGTTTTGTTGCATCTTTAATTCTCAATGACAACTTTTCTGGGCATAGTAATCTTGGTTGGCATTTATTTTCTTCCTGAACTTGGTATATATTATTTCAAACTTTCCTGGTTTTTAAGGTCTGGGTTGAGATATCAATTGAAATCTAAATTGGTTTACTTCTAAATGTGACCAACCATTTATCTCTTGCAGCTTTTTTTTCCTGGTTCTAGGGATTGAACTGGGGTACTCAACCACTGAGCCACATCTCCAGTCCCATAATTGTATTTTATTTAGAAATAGGGTCTCACTGAGTTGCTTAGCACCTCACTCTTTTTTGAGCTTCGTTATATTCTTTTATTTTTTATTTATTCTATTCTGTTATATATGACAGCAGAATGCAATGCAATTCATATTACACATATAGAGCACAATTCTTCATGTCTCGGGTTGTACACAAAGTAGAGTCACACCCTTCGAGTTTTCATACATGTGCTTAGGGTAATGATGTCTGTCTCACTTCATCAGCTTTCCTACCTCTGAACTCCCTCCCTGCTCCTTCCACCTCTTTTCCCCAGCTAAAGTTCCTCCTTTCCACCCATGCTGCCCTCCCATCCCCATTACAAATCAGCCTTCTTACTTCAGGGAAAACATTCAGCATTTGGTTTTGGGGAGACTGGCTTTCTTCACTTAGCATTATCTTCTCCACCTCCATCCATTTACCTCCAAATGTTATTCTCTTTTAATGCTGAATATTATTCCATTGTGTATAGATACCACATTTTCTTTATCCATTCATCTACTGAAGGGTATCTAGGTTGGTTCCTAGATATATAATATATAAGAATATAATATAAATTTAGCTATTGTGAATGGTGCTGCTATAAACATTGATGTGGCTGCATTGCTGTAGTATGCTGATTCTAAGCCCTTTGAGTATAAACCAAGGAGTGGGATTGCTGAGTCAAATGGTGGTCCCATTCCCAGTTTTTTAAGGAATCTCCATACTGCTTTCCATATTGACTGCACCAGTTTGCAGTCCCACCAGCAATGTATGAGTGTGCCTTTTCCCCACATCCACACCAATACTTGTTCTTGCTTGTATTCTTAATAGCTACCATTCTAACTGGAGTGAGATGAAATCTTAGAGTAGTTTTGATTTGCATTTCCTTGATTATTAGAAATGTTGAACATTTTTTCATATATTTGTTGATTGAATATATATCACTTTCTGAAAAGTGTCTGTTCAGTTCCTTGGCCCATTTATTGATGGGATTATTTGTTCTTTCAGTGTTAATGTTTTGGAGTTAGTGCTCTATCTGATGTGTAGCATCTCATTTTTGCTAAGGCTAGCCTTGAACTCACAATTCTGCCTCAGCTTCCCAATCCTCTGGGATTGCATGCATGTGCTACTGTGCCTAGCTCTTACAGCTTTTAGAATTTTATCCTTATTCTGTATATTATGCATTAGCATCTTGGAGAGGATCTTTTTTGATTTTTGCCTATTTGGAGTTCCATATGCCTTTTTTATTTGGATCTCCATCTCGTTCCTAAGACTCAGAAATTTTTTCTAATGGTATTTCATTGAAATGGTTATGCATTCCTTTAGTTAGTATTTCAAACCCTTCATCTACACCAAAAGTTCTTAAATTTGGTCTCTTGATGTTATCCCAGATTTCTTGAATATTCTGGTCATGGTCTGTTAATATCTTTATTTTTAGCTTCATTTTTAAGATTGTGTGGTTTTACTTCAAGACTTGAGAATTTATCTTCAAAATGGTCTAATCTATTAGAGATGCTTTTATTGAATTTTTCATTTAATTTATTGAGTCATTTCCAGGATTCCCATTTGGCTCTTTCTCAGAATCTCTCTTTATTGAAATTATATTTAACTTAACTTTCTGTGCTTTCTCTTGAAGTTCACTCCTTAAATCCTTTGGTAGCTAGTTGAATTTTTTTTTTTTTTTTTTGGTGGTCAGTGGGGATACTCGGTTTGAACCCAGGGGCACTCCACCACTGAGCCACATCTCCAGCTCTATTTTGTATTTTATTTAGACAGGGTCTCACTGAGCTGTTTAGTGCCTTGAATTTGTTGACGCTGGCTTTGAACCCACGATCCTCCTGCCTCAGCCTCTGGAGCTGCTAGTACTACAGATGAGTGCAACTGGACCCAGAACTAGTTGAACATTTTAACTATGGACTTCATAATTTTTCTCCCACATTCTCCACTGTGGTGCTGAGTCAGTTGTTGATGTGTTGTGAGCTGTGTGGGGTGGTTTGTTCCCTTGCTTGTTTATATTCCTTGCATATCTGCCTTTTGTTTGTTGTTTGTTTGAGTTTTGGGGTCAGGGATTGAATATAGGGGTGCTTGACCATTGAGCCCCATCCCCAGCACATTTTTTACTTTTTGAGACAAGGTCTCGCTAAGTTGCCGAGGGCCTAAGTTACTGAAGGTGGCTTTGAACTTCTGGCCCTCTGCCTCAGCCTCCCCAGCTGCTGGGATTACACGTGTGCACCATGGTACACAGATGCCTCTTCTTTCATGCAAGGGACTAGTGAATTTCTCTCTCTTAAGTGCCCTGGGCTGGGCAAATATTGTGGTATTGATACTCTCACTCAATGTGTGTTCTCTGCTGTTCCCAGGGTCAGCTCCAAGGTGAAAGAAGACATTGAACCCTATTCACTATGAACACTTTATAGCAAAGTCACACACCAGTCAAATCTGGAAAAACAAAAACTTGCTGATAGTGTTCTCCACAGTTCTTCTAATCCAGAGGTGAACTTCTCTAATGTTCCAAAATGAGTTGAAAGATAAGTCATTAGATATAATAAAATTGTCATAACATGATACAAAAGTTAAAGGGGGAAGAGAAAAAATGGGAAAAAAGAAAGAAAAGAATACAGAAAAAAATTCATGATAAGGTAGAAAGAAGAAAAGGATGGAGTGGGCATTTGAAGCTGTAGCAGGTGATGTAAGAAGGTTAGAAGGGATAAGAGGAGCAAGTACAAACCTGAGCTAAGAAACCAAAAAGAATGATTCCAATTAATAGTTCAAAAAATTAGAATAAATACGATCAAATCAAATACTAGGTCACAATTATCAAATCAAATTGAAGAGTGATTTTTACAAGATCAAAGTTGTCATTAGAGCTATTAATAGTAAACCTTGCCAGGGTGAAGAAAATTCTCATTGAGTGTTTATGGAGAGCAGTGACTTGGACCATGGCCATTACTGCCTCAGAGCTACGGCTGCACTTTGCCCTAGGAACATTCTATGCAAAGATGCAGGACAAGACTGCCCAGGAGCTATGGTAATGCCCTGCCTGAGGAAATTCTGTGCAAAAGCACAGAACTATATCAGTCTTTACTTTGAGCTCAGACACCAGCTGTCAGGGATAGAGAATTCTGAGCATAACAAGATAACCACAATGTCTTGCAACCACTGTGACCTTCAAGCCTGCCTGCTTTGCAAAAACCCTGGACAATGGGCTTCCTGGGTGCAGCAGGATAATAACAGGATGTTCCTAGCACTGCAACTGTAGGATAGCTGCAAAAATGTTTCTACCTCTGTAACTTTTTTGTGCACAAGGAAGCCTCTTGATGACTCACAAGCCTTGAACCATTTACAATGCCCCTATAGTTTATATATATATATGGAGAGAGAGAGACAGAGAGAGAGAGAGAGAGAGAGAGAGAGAGAGAGAGAGAGAGGGTGTCTCTGATTATGAGACCCTCTATAATAAACGTGTGTGCTATCTCTGGGTCACTGCTCCTCGACCATAGGACATCAGAGGTCAGTGTCCCATCTGACCCCCGTTTTCTCTCTTTAAACATTTATGTATCTTTCTAATCTCCCATTGCCATTCCCCGGTTTGTAGGGTTTGGCAGGTTGTGGCATGTCTTGGTTCGGATTTCATCGGGATTTGGGACCTTTAGAAGATGTCTGTCACTCTTTAGCTCTGCTGACCCCAGAGTTGCTGGGGCACAGGAGCCACTATCCTGATTACCTTGGACTTCCCAGCAGCTGGGTTTGCTTTGTCATCCCAGGGCCTGAAGCTTGGAGGGTGTGGTGCGGTTGCAATTGTGCCCAGGAGCTCAGGATGCAGGGCTCTGGCTGTCACTGTGACTGCCACAGGTCACTGCACACCTGCTCCCCCCACAGGGTCCTCTTCATAGAGCATAGAGCATGCTGGCTATCTGCAAGCAAGGACCTATGGTTGTGGGTTCTCCAGAAGCATCCTCTTTGACCAACAGAACCCCGGATTGCCCCTGCTTCTGGATAAAGAAACCCAGCCACATCAACCGGGTTGCAGCTCCCACTGCCCAAGGTTATGAACCAGGTCCTGCTCCCCTGCCCTGACTGGGACAGAGACCACATCCTGCCCGTGTCCAGATGCCCATGGGCTGCTGCCAGTGGTCACAGATGCCATCCATCTCTGCTGCCTGAGATGGAGACAGCTGTCCCACTTTTGTCCAAGTCCCCTCTGGGTTGCAACAGTGATGCAGGTGACATTTCTCTCCTCACTCAGAACAGAGGCTGTCTTCCTGATGGATCTGAGCTCCTTGTCTACTGCTGTGAATGTGAATCCCTGTGTCTGAGCTCCTCCCTGCCCTGGCTGTGCACTGTGGGTTCCTGATGGATCTGAGCTCCTTGCCTACTGCTGTGAATGTGAATCCCTGTGTCTGAGCTCCTCCCTGCCCTGGCTGTGCACTGTGGGTTAGAACATCACTTCCTGAGTGGGGCTGTTCCTGCCCACTCCCCTTGTCCACGTGGGGGTTCAGTGACTTTGGGCCATAGTGACCCTCTACAAGTTTGTCATAGTTGGATCAGTGAGCTACAGGGGCTATTTGACAGCTGCTCTCCCAAAGTGGGAGGCGCAGTTGATTTAAATTCTCCTCAGGCAACAGGCCAGATGCGGGATCCATGGGATGGCTGCCTGTGGGGCTGAGCTGTCTGTCCATGATTGGGTGGAACTGCTTGATCTCTTTCTGTGCCTCCTGCTCCTCCCACACTTACCTTGGCCTGCCTTCTCCAGCTGCGGTGGGGAGGGAGTGACGGGCTTCTCCCCTCTCCTGGTCCAGGTTTGGGACTGGGGAACTCCGTCCCCATTTTCTGTTCCAGGATCCCAACTTCAAGCCCCACCCCACCCCAGGCCTCAGAATGTCTACTACTGGGCCATGGGCCTTTGCTCTGTCACCCACCTTCCTGGCCAGCTGTTTCTCACTACCCCTGGGGAGGGTTGGGGTCACCACTGTACCTTCTTCCCAGACTGTCCTTTACTTTGAGAATCTGAACACACTGTGTTGACAGGTACTGTTTGGATTAAGCAAGTTTGCTGGTCCTTCCCCTTCCTGTACCATGTGGCACCTGAGGAAAGGGAGGTCAGTGGAACATCATAATCCTGAGCTGGCCCTCTCAGTTCCCCTAGCCAAGCCAAGGGATCACAGAGAGCACCCAGGTGGGGAGGTCACCTTGGGATCGATGGGGGTCTTGAAGGGTCCTGGCTTTCCGGCTTGCACATTGGGGATGGGGACAGCTAACATGATATGCACAGAGTAGATCTGTGCAGGTATGCCAGTGGGCTGCCGGTCACACAAGGACACAGCACACCAAGGAATCTGATGCTGATGATGTCCCTGCTCCCACAGCCCAGCTTACAAAGCCCTCTCCCAGTGGTGACTGGAGCCCAGCTGAGGGCACTGTGGAAAGGACATGCTCATCTGACCTGCCACCACCAGAGAGCCACTAGGGAGAGGGCAATGCCTGGTGGCCTGTCAACTTCAGACAGATTGCCACCAGAGAGTGGGTGCTGCCTGGAGAAGCACACTGAGGGCTTGTCACCTCCAGACACTCTGTCACCAGGGAGGGGGTGCTGCCTGGTGAAGCACTGAGGAGTGGAGGTGCCATTGCTCAGCCTGTTGCCACAGCTCTTCTCAATGAAGCCTGGGCCCCCACCTTACCCTGGGACATTTTTTGGTCTCCTGGCAACCGATCCCTCTGTCACAGCACAGCTGGACTGTGGACCCAATACCTGATGTTCACATCTACTTCCAGGTGCAGTTTTCTGTTGTCATTGAGTGGACATTGTGCTCTGTCACTCCCCAGCTCCCCTGAACTCATCAGCCCTTGGGCTGGCACATTTCACACTGTGCAAGCCCTGGGTATCATCTTTATTCCTCCTTACTCATGCTTACCTCTCCTCTTCTCACTCCTGCTTACCTCCATCTCCTTACGCATGTTTACCTTTCCCATCCATATGCCTTCTTACCTCTCCACTCCTCACTCCTGCTTACCTCCCCTCTCCTTACTCCTGCTTACCTCTCCTCTCCTTACTTCTGCTTACCTCCCCTCTCCTTACTCCTGCTTACCTCCCCTCTCCTTACTCCTGCTTACCTCTCCTCTCCTTACTCCTGCTTCCCTCTCCTCTACTTACTGGTACATACCTCTCCACTCCTCACTCCTGCTTACCTCCCCTCTCCTTACTCCTGATTCCCTCTTCTCTCCTTATTCCTGCTTACCTCCCCTCTCCTTACTCATGCTTACCTCCCCCTCTACTTACTCATGCTTCCCTCCCCTCTCCTTACTCCTGCTTCCCTCTCCTCTCCTTACTCCTGCTTATCTCTCCTCTCCTCACTCGTCCTTACCTCTGCTCTAATTACTCATCCTTACCTGTCCTCTCCTTGCTCCTGCTTACCTCCCCTCTCCTTATTCATGCTTACCTCTTCTCTCCATTCTCTTGCTTACCTCTTCTCTCCTTACTCCTGTTTACCTCCCATCTCCTTACGCCTGCTTCCCACTCCACTCCTTACTCCTGCTTACCTCCCCTCTCCTTTCTCCTGCTTATCTCTCCTCCCCTCACTCCTGATTACCTCTCCTCTTGTTACTCCTGCATGCCTCTTATCTCCTTATTATCCCTTACCTCCCCTCTTCTTACTCCTGCTTACCTCACCTTTCTTTAGTCTTCCTTATATCTCCTCTCTTTACTCCTGCTTACCTCCCCTCTCCTTACTTCTGCTTACCTCCCCTCTCCTTACTCCTGCTTACCTACCCTCTCCTTACTTCTGCTTACCTCCACTCTCCTTCCTCCTGCTTTCCTCTTCTCTCCTTACTCCTGCTTACCTTTTCTCTCATTACTCCTGCTTACCTCCATTCTCCTCACTTGTGCTTACCTCTCCTCTCCATAGTTGTCCTTACCTCTCCTCTCTTTACTCCTGCTTATCTCCCTCTCCTCACTCTTGCTTATTTCTCCTCTCCTCTGTGTGTGACTTCATCCAGCCTCTTTGCTGTCACTGCTTCTGCTGGTTTGTGGAGTCTCCTGGTATGGCTCTCCACTGTGCTCCTAACTTCACTCTCTACCCTTTGTCATCCATAATGTGACATATTCCTATTTCAATTTCTTTTTTAAACATCTTGAACAGATATCTGAAATTTTTTGATATTGTCTTATAGTTAGCTGTGCTTCCTCAAAACAGCCAGTTTGAATTCCTGCTCTGGGACATCCACACGCATCTCCATCTGATGAGGAGCAGCCACTAGGTCTTTAGCCAGATTCTGGTGCCCCGTTTGCTCTCCCCCTCCTGTTTTTTCCCATAGAGGAGATTGAACCCTGTTGTGGTTTACCACTGAGCCACATCCCCCAGCCTTGTTATTGTTATTGTTTTATATTTTGAGACAGTGACTCGGTTGGCTTTGAACCTGCATCCTCCTGCCTCAGCCTCCCGGGTCTCAGTGATCACCAGCCTACCTCACTGCATCTGGCTGCTCTCATCTTTAAGGGTGTGTGTCTGGATCTTCACTGCAGAACTTGGCATTAATACTCGTCTCCGCCACCTCTTTCTACTTGTGTCTTCGAGGGAGGCTGACATGGCCTTGTGCAGACTGTGGGCTTCTCGACTTGGGGGTGTTGCTCTTCTTGGCACTATTGGTGTGCTTAGCCCAGGTCTGCTGCTGTTGAAGGGATTTTGAACCCCGCAGAACTTTGTCTTGGGCAGGAGGTAGAAATCGCTGGGCCCCAGGAATCCAGGGTAGCTCTTCCCTAGTGGGATCACCTAGGATGCTCCCTGAGACTAGCGCTTTCCCGCGTTTCCCTCCAGTCTGGACCCTGCAGATACCGCAGACCCAGCCTTCCTGGAAGGGCCCTTGTAGGTCAGCAGGCTTCTTGCCATCAGCTTCAAGTTCTAAAACTATTGCTGTAATTTAGCGCATCACCTCCAGTACAATGTAAATTTCCTGGCTCTGGTGGTTATTTTATGGTTGTGTAAAATGTCAATATTAACAGAAATTGGAAACCTACTGTTCAAATCCTGCCACTTTTCTGCATATCTGAGAGTGGTTCAAAATAAAAGTTAATAAAGTTTAGAGTTGTGTTTCTCTGCCATGAATAGTGTGTGGTGGTTGGAGACCGGCTGGCTGCGGAGGGCTGTTCGTGTATTGTTTCTTGACCTGTGTCATTTCATGAATGTGGTGCTCACTGAGCAGTAGGTTTGTTTTGGCACATTTGCGTGCTCTGTCCCACCACACGAGAACAAGTCAACACAACTCATCATGTGCCCAGTTTGCTCAAAAGGCTTGGTCTGCCACTGTGTGGAGTCACTTACCCCCGAAGAATGCAAAAAGCACGTTCCCAGGCAAATAGCTCCCTTTGTTGTAGCACCTGGGGTAACTTTTTTTCTTTATAAGATTAGATGAAGTAGTTTGATTAAGAAAAAAATATTTATATCTGTTCATTTCTCTTGTATTAATTTTTAGGAATATATCTGATAAAAATAAGGAAGAAAATATTCATGCAAATTTCTATTTGGCAGTAAATATACAGAGTTCTCATGTGACTCGTTTTCTTTTACTGATGTTTCTGGAGCAATTGCAGAATGGAAACTTGTGCCTGTCACTCAGGGCAGGCATCACAAGGGACCAACTGCACATAAGTGACCTTCCCACATCCCCCAGGACTCACTCATCCAGACCAAGCACTGTGGTGGCATCCAGGATGGGAGAGTTGAGGCTTCTGGCCCTGACACAGTCAGCAGTTATGACCCCTCCCAGGATGCTGTGACTGTGACGTCAGATGTGGCCTCTGCTGCCTCTGAGCGCCTGCTAGTACTCAAAGGCTCTCCCATTCCCCATCAGTGCCACTCACCCATGGATTGGAGCTGCATATTTTGGTGGTGGCTGCACCCAGCACTCCAAGGTGATCTCAGAGCTCCCACCAGGGAAAGCATGGTTAAACTGTGAGGCGACTTCTCTTCCGTGTCATTTGTGGATTGGTAGGCTTCCCTTGCTACCGCAAACGTAGTCACAGAAAAGCAGCAGACATGTGGCTACTGTTTAGGAGTTTTCATTTTGTCCATCTCCAGTAGCTAGGAGGCCCTGTGCCCAGTGAGAGGTTGCTGTGAACTCCACTGTGGGTGTTTTTCCCCAGAGACAAGAACAGATGACTTCTTTAGATTCCTAAAGTATGAGGAATCAGTTTATATATATATATATATATATATATATATATATATATATATATATATATATATATATTTTTTTTTTTTTTTTTTTTGCCAAAAGGACCCAATGAGTGAAACATCCTGGTGCCAGAGTACCAGGCCAGAGGCCTGACCCTGGAGGTCCAAAAATCAGTTGCCCAATCACCCAAAAATCCAAATGGGAAAGGCCATGGTGACAAGCATGAAAGGGACTTTGATTAGTGCAGCCACATGGGGAGGACGAGGGCACACATGACCTCAGCCCTGTCCTGCAGGCTGACTGTGACTTTGAGATCTGATAGAAAGGGGAAGGAGGGCAAGATCAGGGTTTGCACAGCTGGAGGTTTCGGTGCAGGGACTGAACCCAGGGGTGCCACACCACTGAGCCATTCCCCCAGTCCTCTTCTTGTTTCATTTTGAGTCAGAGTCTTGCTAAGTTGCTCAGTCTGGACTTGAGCTTGAGACCGTCCGGCCTCTCCTCCTGAGTCACTGGGGTTACAGGTGTGGCCATCCTACCCTGCAGCTGGAGGCTTTTCACAGCTGCCAAAGCAGGTGGTCTTAGTCAGGTGTGGTCTGTCCATGGTTACCTCAGCACTGGCCAGGAGGGCCCTGCCCCAGATGAGGAAGTTGTTGTTGCTCAAGGGTGGCCTCCACTGTTCACTGACCTGTGGCTCCTGGACTCTAAGGAGACACAGAGCAAAGATGCAAAATGGAGGCAGAAGTGCTGAGCTTTGCCTCCTCCCCTGACCCCCGCCAGGCCTGCCTGTGCAGGCAAAAGGGAAGGGTGTGAGCCCTCCCCACAGCCGAAATCCAGACCACGTGAATGCTCTTTTTTTATGAATTTTTAAATTTGTTTTAATTAGTCATACATGATAGTAGAATGTGTTTATGCACTTTGATATATTAATTGTAAGTAGACTTTGATGGCTGACAAAGCAATGGAGAGTGACATCTGAAGGACCTGTCCTTGTGTTACTGAGTCTCTACGCCTTATCTGCAGCTACTTTCTGAGCAGGGGAGCAGTGGGCAAACACCCTCTCCAATGCCCCAAGGACATCCCTGTTTCTGAGACTGTAGATGAGAGGGTTAAGCATGGGTGTGACAATGGTATAGAAGGTGGACACTGCCTTGTCCTGTTCAGGTGTGTGGAATGATGGGGGCAGCACATATGTGTAGAAGGTAGCCCCGTAGAAAATGCTGACCACAGTCAGGTGGGATGAACACGTGGTGAAGGCCTTTTTGCGGCCCTCAGCAGAGCGCATGCGGTGGACAGTGAGCAAGATGAGCGCATAGGAAGTGGAGATGATAGAGATGGGGATGAGCAGCATGAGGACGCAGCAGAGGTACATCAGTGTCTCATACAAGGACGTGTCAGCACAGGCCAGTTTGAGAACTGCAGGGATCTCACAGAAAAAATGGTTGATCTGGTGGGAGCCACAGTAAGGGACATTCATGGTGATGGGCGTGAGCAGAAAGCCATCAAGTGAGCCCCCAAACCAGGCACCAGCAGCCAGCAGAAGACACATCTTGCGGTTCATGAGAACTGGGTACCTAAGGGGGTTGCAGATAGCCACATAACGGTCATAGGCCATGAGGCCCAGCAGGAAGAACTCTGAACCAGCCGTGGTCGAGTACAGGAAGATCTGGATGCCACAGGCCACAAAGGAAATGGTCCTCTCTGTAGAAACCATGTCCACCAGGAGCTTTGGGACAGTGGTACAGATGAAAAGGGTGTCCATGATGGACAGCTGGCTGAGCAGGAAGTACATGGGGGTGTGGAGGCGGGAGTCCACCTGAATCAAGACTGTCATGACCACATTTGCTGTGACAGCCACCACGAAAATGGCAAAGATGACCGTGAAAACAATCCCCGTGGCCTCCGTGCTCACCAGAAGCCCCAGGAGGACAAAGTCGGAGGTAGAAGTTCTGTTTCCTGTTGACATTGCCGGTGGCAAATCCAGGGGATCAGGAACACCTCAGGACCAGGAGGAAGGGTGGGAAGAGCCAGGTCAGGATGGGAACACCACTCTGCACGGGGGCTGGCGTGGAGGGATTTTTCCAGGGCAGGAGCTGGAGAAAAACAAACCAGCAAACTTATCCCAGAGCAGCCGCAGAGGTGACCCTCTTTCTTGTTGGCAAGTGGCCCTCCTGGCGCTGCCTGTGGTCATGCTGCTGTGTGCAGAGGATGGCAAGGGTAGACATCTCTCACCCTGGAGCAGAGACCTACCTCGTCTGTTCTGCTCACTCTTTCTGCAGTTCTCACAGCCAGAGCAGGACTAAGTGAATGCCACTGGAGAACATGACTGGTTGGCTGATGGACTGACCGGCTGACCCTGAGTGAAATGAACAGCTGAGGACATGAAGGTGGGAACATGCGCAGGGCTTCCAGAATGGAGTGCCCGGGACGTTGGGTTCCTGTGTCTTACTGCAGGCATCTCAGCGGGGCTACCCTGCTCCACTGCACTGACGCCCTCACCTCCTAACACAGCTGTCTGCAAACAGCTTCCAGATCAAATTCTGAAAGGCAGTTCTGATTCTGTCCCTGGGCTGATTCAGCCCTTTGCTTCTGTGGGCTTGGGAAACGGACAAAGGAGGTTGAAAGCAGACTGTTGGCAGCTGGAAGCTATCAGCGAGAGACCGAGGAGCAGGAGCCCCCAAGCTAGGTGTCTGTGGATGGTCCCCTGCCCTGAGGCAAGAGCTGAGCTGGGGTGGGGCAGCACGGAGTAGGTATACAGAAGAGGACAGCAACCTGCCACAGTAGGAAGGGACTTTCATCCCTAATATCAGAGGGATTAAAGATTTATTTAAAAAAGAGAAAAAGAGCATACATAAAGTCCCTTCCCCAGTGGTTGGCACCAGCAGCCTGAGAATCACATATTTGTGCACATGAAAATGAGGCCCAGCAGGTGGGTGCCAGGTGATGTTGCTGTTGGGTTTTGTCCATTCACAAATGGCAGCCAGACAACCTCAGCCCACTTGCTAGGGGTGCCAGATCTAGTAGATAAGAACACAGGGTGCCAGTTCTATGTCTTCATCATCACAATTTTTGTTGTATTATAAGTTTGTGATATAGTTAAATTAAAAAAAATCACTGTTATCTGAAATTCACATCTATCTGCTTGTACTTACCTGATTTCACAAAGATACAATAATTGAAATAACAGTGGGAAGTCACCAATAGTATCAGTAAAACTTAATGGAAACCAACACAAAAACGGAGATTCTAACATTAAAATTAGATTGCCTTTCTCAAAATTTTCCTCTGATTTACTTGTTCAAATTATCTGCAAGTAGCTCACATCTATGGCCTCTCCTGTCAGGCCTCCTAGGAGGACGTTGTGGCCAAAGCTCTGAGAAGTCCTGCCAGTGAGTCCTTAGCCTCTTGATCCACTCATGTAAATTCAATTCCATTTCCAAAGGACAGGTGAAAATATTGTCTACGATGTTTTTATTAAAATCCGTTAATAGAATAGAGATATTCTATTTTTTACTCCAAGAACTTCCTATAAAGCTAATCCACACTAAGGCAGCAAGAATATATCTTCTCTTTGTTGCATTAATAGAACTCAAACATTTTATCTGAAAGCATAAACTAGTTCAAGTGAAGAATCCACATTTCTCTCCTATGCACAGCTAGTGGGCTGGACCAATGCATGGTCTTTAACCTGGATTGTCCAGGAGGTTTCTCACATCCTCTCTGCTCTCCCTGTGTCCCCCTCCAGCATAGCACCAAAGTGACTTTGGGGGACCCCTCATACTAGGTCACTCTCTGCTGAAGACTGCACTTCCTTTTTGTCCCATTCAGGGCCATCCTCTTCTGACTCTTACCTTGAAGGCCCCAGGAGCACTGGGCAAGCACCTGCTACCTCTTCCTTCCCCACCTCCTCTTGGATAGGCCCCTCCACGGCCATCTTGAATTTGCTGACAATGAGGAATCATGGATTCTGGTTCTGTTTGCAGCGCTGTGTGGAGTTGTCGACTGAGCAGGTTCCCTCCCTGTGTCCTGGCCAGCCATCCCGGAGGGAGTGAGTCGCG
This sequence comes from Callospermophilus lateralis, assembly GCF_048772815.1. Classification (NCBI taxonomy): domain Eukaryota; kingdom Metazoa; phylum Chordata; class Mammalia; order Rodentia; family Sciuridae; genus Callospermophilus; species Callospermophilus lateralis. The sequence goes on from NW_027510148.1 coordinate 1,991,837, forward strand.
AGGAGAGACGCTCTTTGAACATGGAGGCTCTCTGCATCACCTTTGAGGGTGTGGGCCAGCAGGTGCAGACCCCAGCTGACAGCCCAGGGGACACTGCAGTGCTCAGTCATCTAGGGTGGTCACGTCTGTATTGTTCAGGAACAGGGCTCACACCTAATGTGCAGAATACAGGAAGCATCTCCCCAGTTCCTGCTGGGATTTGAAGTTTGGTAGTGTGCTGGAGAGACCTAAGTATGCAGGGCCTCCAGCAGCTGGATGTTCCTCCTAGGTGATATCTCCAGCCTCAGAGTTTGTGATCTGGCCAGAAGCACATGGCCCCAAACACCTTTTCCACTTGTGCCTTGGAAATGTCTGCAGAAGCTGTGTTGGGTGCTGTGACCCCTGACTGTCAGATGATGGGTGGTGTTTGGGTCATCTCTAGACTGGACAGTCCAGGCAGAGCTGGCAGTGCTGGAGTCCTCTGCCACATTGACTTAGGCCTGACTGAGTGGCCCCTGCAGGTTGTGGTTCAGAGCTTCCATGCTGGACCTCGGGCGCTGGCACCCATCTGGCTCTTCCACTCTGCCACTTGCCTGCACCACTCATCTCTGCCATGGCCTGTCCATTTGTGGAGTGGCACAGCAGACAAAAACACCCACCGCATACTGCTGGGAGGTTGATGGCCCCCGTCGGTGCAGGAAGAGAATGTGTTCTGATTTTTATTGTGGAAGTTGCCACTGAGGATTATCCAGGGGACCCCCACACACATCCTGAGACACTCCCCCAGCAGCTGATCTAGGGCAGGGGTGCCTGGCCAGGCTTGTTATTTGACAGTGTGTTTCTTTAGTAGCCCCCAACCCCTGTTCCCACAGCTGTCTGGCCCCATGCTGGTGCTCCAAACAGCAGGCAGCAGCTCCCCAGGTGCTACATGGAGTGAGTCTTCAGAGCCTTTGCTTCCGGGATACAATTTCCTGATTGTCCTGAGGGCATTGCAGTCAGGGAGAGGAATATCTCTGAGGTCCAGAGCACCCTGGGAGCTATTTGTGCAGGCCTTTGGTACTCCTAAACTCTCCAGGCAGCCATGATGGGAAAGAGCAGTGGGTTCAAGGAAGAACAGCTATAATAAAATACCAGAGTCTGGCCACTGTGTAAAGAAAAATGTTAATTTAGGTCACAGTCTTTTTTTTTTTTTTTTGCTTTTTTTTTAACTCTCAAAGTCCAAGATCAGGTGGCCTCCTCTGTTTGCCCTGTAGCATCACCTGACAGCTTCACCACATGGCAGGGAATCAAAAAGGGAGCTGCCTCCTGCACTGGGGTGCATGCTGTGGGGTGCCTCGCTGTATGCCAAGCCTCTCCTGTGGCAGCCCACTGGCTCTGGAAGCCCATCATCTGCCCACTTGCAGAGAGGTGCTCTGTGCCGTGAGGAACTGACCCCAGTCTCACAAGGCCCTGCACCTCGGCACTGCCATGCTGGGGACCAAGCCTCCATCCCATGAACCTGTGGAGGACATGCTCAACCACCTCAGTGGAGGACACAGACATTCCCAGAGGAAATGGGTGACGTGCCTGAGTTCCTTTCTTGGGATCAGGAATGTAGTTGCTCCCCTGGCACCAGACATCCCTGAAGACCTGAGCCCTGGTCGTACCTGGGACACTGCAGCAGGAACCCCCTTACTCCCTCAAACATCCTGAGCAAAGCCGCTGCAGGGCAGAGCAGCTGCCCTGGGGCCGAGCCAAGAGAGAGTTCAGGCCCATGACCAGCTGTCTGCTTCCCTGACCCCAAATGCAAAGCAGTTGGCCTCCAGCCCTTTTGAAGGAAGAGGGTGGGTTCAAACTTGGGATCATCCTTCCACAGCAAGTTCACACTGTCAGGTGTCCCCTGACCAGCACCACGGTGATCACTGTCTGCCTGGCTGTCCAGCTATCAGAATGCAGGGCATCCAAAGCCGGCTGCCCCAGGACAGCTCTGCCAAGAACAGCCTCGCTTCTCTGGTCCAGCCTTTGCCAGCAGTTGCTGGAGGGGACCCAGTTGCTGTTTTGGTGGCTGATGAATTCAGTCTGTCAATCCTCTGGCAGTGTCCTTGGAGCACCTGTGCCATCTGCCTGAGCACTGCTGAGACGACCCCAGTACCCAGCACTGACCACCTACCCTGCCCTCTGCTCCTTCCTCAGAGGCCCGTCCTCACACTGCCCATCTCTCCTGAGACCTGCGGTGGCAGTGTTGTAGGGGTCAGATGAGGCAAGGCACAAAAGATAGCAGGAAACAGTTTTATTTGGTTATAGCCAGGTTCAGAGGGAACAGCTTTTGCTGTAATCAGTCAATCCCCCTGAACTCCGAGTTCAGGGAGTTTCAGAACGTTATACCCAGCATGTAAGGGGAGGGGCTCAGAAGTTCACAGTCTGCAGAAGTTCACATAAAAGCAGCTTTTCTTTCTCTGTTCTGGGCAAGTTAACCCTTCAAGGACAACACCTGAGAAGGAGAGAGCTGCTTCTCCCCTTTCTTTCCTCCCCCTGCCAGCTGTTACCATGGAACCCAGTTGGTAACTTCTCTTATCTTAGAGATGTAGACATCTATCTCTGTGAAGCCCCAGCTCAAGGCCAGAGGCCTTGTTAAAGGACCTGTCTTTTATTTATCACATTTTGTATTTAGTAAACATACTTCTACAAACTATTATGCTGGATAAATTTGTGTGAAAAAACTAGTAAAGGGGTGGGTGTTCAGCACCTGGAGTGCTGATTTCTTCCAGGCCAATGGCCAATTAAAATAGAGCAACAGGAAAATAGAAAGTTTACCTACCCTGAGTCTCTTTGTAGAGACTCTTTTGCTGATGGTCCTAAAATCAATTATGGTGAAGATTTCTGGAGAAGCTTAGTTAAGATTTTCTGTGGAGGAGGGGGTGCAACTACTACAGGGGGTAGTATGTCCTCTTATGGTAGTATGTCCTCTCAGGTCCCATGTCCTCTCATGGAATCTCAATAGCTGCCACCTGGGACCCACCTTGGGACCCTCCCAGATGTCACAGGCCTCCTTCCCTCTGTCACCAAATGTCTACTCCACCTACCCAATGGCACTGCTGTCCCTCCTCACCATCTAGGCAGCACCCATAGGGCAGGCCTGTAGGGGTTTTGTGTTTGGGATTGGGGTTACTGATGACTTGCTTGGTGCCTGGGAAAGTCTCTGTGCAAAGGCATAGGATGCCCGGTTGCTATGGTAATGCCCTCTATGCTAGAGTCTTATCAGCTTCCACCTTAATCTTAGGCACATAACTCCCGGGAATAAAGGAACTTACTTGCTTGATAACCACAATGTTACACCAAGCTCTGGTGCTCCTGGAGCTGCCCTCCTAACAGTGACTTCAGACAATGTTCTTTCTTGAGAACTACACAAAGCTCCTAACGTTGCATATTGTAACTGTGAAGTATAACTGCAGAATAAGCAACCTTACTGAAACTCTAAACAGTAATGTGGTTATGGTACTAACAATCTATGTAACCTCTTGATATAAATAAGTGTGGCCGCTTGGACGAAGGCCACTTTGCCATCTTCCTGCTTCTGCACCCTGTCCTCATCAATCCCATGGATTTTCCACCATGAGGCTCCGTCTTCTTTTTAAAAATCTCCAAGTCAAGGTGAATAATAGGTGCTCTGCATCCATCAAGGGCTTTCAGAAAAATTTGTCTTTTAAGGCCCGATTCCAGTAGGGCTTTCTGTGAGAATCGTGATCCTCCTGGTCAAGTGAAGCAGTGGTAGTCCCTCTGGCTTACTTCTGGGAGTGTCTGCAGACCGTCTGGTAGCTTTTCCTTTCAAAATAAGTGATAGAACCCATGAGAACCCAGACGTCCACAGACACTGTGCATTATCAAGTAATGAAACATCATCTACATTGCTCTTATTTGGTGATCGCTTTACACACTGCATAGAGGATGTATTCTAAAATACACTTTGTGGCCTTATAAGTATAAAATATGTGCAGGTGTGAGTGTGTGTATGTGTATGTGTGTGTGTGTGTGTGTACTTAGTGGTAGACCAGAGGGCTCTGCTTCAGCTGATGGTACAATAAGAGATACTTGGTTGACGTGTAACTTATTTAAAACAGTTTAATTTCTAGACTTGCTGAAAGGTGTGTTTTAAATGCATATATACATAACCATAGATCTTCATTGAGAAAGACAAAATGAAACAGAAAAATAAAGATACACTGAACTATATTTAAATCATTATATAAAGTAAAATATTAAATTATACACATATAAATTGTTTATGCAAGGAGGTCAAAGCCATGGGATCATCATAAGATCATGACACAGGACATCTGTTATTTCATACATAAAGATAAAAGCAGCAGCAAAATGTTTAAAGTGAAACATAAAATTTAATAGAAATGGGAGAAATTACTTTTCTCTCTTACTGACATTTTAGAGAAGTTTAAAGCAAAATAAAACAAACAGTCTTAAAAAAACACACTTGCTCCTGAAATGTAAGTGCTGAGTGTAAATCTCTGCATCGCTCCAGGCCTATTTATACTACCTGGGAATGGGTTCCTTCCCCTCTTCTCACTCTGATGTACCAGAACTGACCCTTTTGGTGAGCTGGAGGAAAACCTAGTCACGGGAGCAGGAAAGCCGGCCCCTCTGCCAACTGCACCAGTGCCCCACCGACTCCGCAGCCTGTGCAGGGAGTGGAGGGCTTGGACTTGTGAGCCTGGACCAGGCGGGCACTGGGCAGCTGGGACAAGTCTGCAGGAGGGGTGCTCTGGAGACAAGGCTCTTCCTCTGCAAACCAAGCCTGCTTGGGCTTCCCCTATGGAAAAATGTAAAAATAAATAAATAAAAGAAGCTTTTGGAAGTGTTTGAATCATGAACACAACTACAAAGAATATTGGAGAGAAAAGTCACCATGGAGTGGAGGGAGAATACCTTGTGTACAGTTGAGAAGGATCAGCAGTGCCTCCTGGGCTTTTGTTTCCTCTCTCCCTCCCCTCCCCCTCCCCTACTCCCCTTCCTCTTCTCTACTGATCTTCCCTCTACTTATTTGTTAATTTTGACTTGGTGCTTGATACATATGCATAAAGGTGGAATTTGCTGGGGTATATTTGTACATGCATATGGTATAATTCTGTCAATTTGCTTCTCATTTCCTCCCTTTTCCCCTCCTTCTTCCAGTCGCCTCAATTCCTACTACACTCATCTTCCCTTTATCCTCTGAGATCCTCCCCCACCTCTCTGGTTTTTTTAATAATTTTATTAGAAATTTATTTTTTATTTATTAAGTAAATTTATATGTGATACCTATATAAACACACATAGAGATCATCATTCATTTATAAATTTAAAAAATATATGCATGTAAATATACAACAGATTGCTATGTTAACTAATATGATATTTGATATTTAGATTATTCAAGTAAAATGCCAAGAGATGATGGCATTTTTAAATTGGTGCCATTCTTGTACAGCTCTAACATATTAAAAGACCTGGGATTCTGTCCTGTGTATGGGAGTATTTATGGCATATGAATTGTATCTTAACAGTACCATTCAGAATGTATGCCTTTAAGGGTTAAATAAAGTGTTGCATTCATTTAAAACATGCACTACCAATGTTCATCATACTACTTAAAAATATTATAATAGGGATTTTCAGATATTACCCATCCTTTCTCATTAATATGTTTTCTCTGGTTTTCAAAGCATTGAAATCAGTGAACAGAAGTGGGGAGGAAGGAAGTTCTGTTTCATGGATGAGAGGTCCCAGGTGGGTAGAGCTGAAAACGCAGCGCTTCTAGATGCAAGCTCTGCCTCTGCAGGGAGCGAGTGTCAGGGGGCTTCTTCCTGAGGAGCATCCCAGAAAGACTGTGGACCTAGCTAGGTACATGCGCATACGGTATCAGGTGGTCAGTGTCTCAGGTTATCAGTGAAAAAAACAAAACAAAGCTTGTTTATATTTCTCTCATTGGAACATATTATCAAAAACTTTAAAAGCAAAACAGAATTTCTAATATATGTTGCTTAATAAAAGCATTTGGCCACTCACATAAGAGTTTTTGCAAACAGCCTGGATGAGCACCACCTCCAGCCCTAGGGGTGCGGTGGTTCTCCCTGGGGTCCTCCAGGAGTTCGAAACCCGCAGCTTCTTGCTTAGGGCTGTGTCTTCTCCTCCGATTAGCTAGGGAGCACGACTGTGAAATGGGTAGAGTAGCCTCCCTGAGACACCCATGGGAGTCCCGGGGACTCTTTGGAACACAGCAAGGTGAGCCAGAGGTGCCCAGCAGAGCGGACTGAACTCAGATGCCCTGAAGGGGGCGTTTCCAGTCGGTGAAGCCCAGATTCCTGCAGAGGGCGCTCACTGCTCTTGCAACAGAAGAGTCCCCAATACAGAGAGGAACAGGAGCCTCTGAAGACAGAAATTCTGTGACATGTTCAGAAAACCAAGTAAGAGGAGGACAAACTGGAAATCGTGTGGGTGTCGTATCATACAGGTCTTAACTCACGCAGCTCTCCACAAGTCCATGAAAACAGGAGGGTGACAACCCACCACTGTATGAGCCGCAGTCCTGGGCAAACAGGCCCCCAGAAGGACTCGAAGGACCAGAACTCTTAACCTCACCCAGCAGGGAAATTTAAAATCACAAGTGGGGACATTCTCAGCGGTGTAGCAGGTTACTTACTGTACCCTGCCAGCAATTCAGGAGCACAGTGTGCTGACAGCTAAGCCCGCTCCTCCCACTCCCACTCTGGGAGTGCACTAGGAGACTTGATTCTTTTATGTATCAACATCCCAACACTTAGTCATATTTCTCATGTGGTCTATTGAGTGTGAGTTGTAAGGTGAACCAGGCACTGTCTGGGTCTGTCAGAACCTTCTGCCTGCCAAGGTTTTTCTTTGCTGCGTGCAGTAAGCAGTTAGGGCAGAAGCTCTCTTTGTGACCTGCTCTGATATTACTGCTATTTTCACTAGTGGCTGCCAGGAAGCAGAGAGGTACAAAAAGTACAGGGAAATTAACCCTATCAGGCATGACCCAGTGCCCTGCCTCCTCTCATCATGCAAAGTCTACAATGACCACCCAGTGAGTTTATTCCAACCAACATGAAATGATTAGGTTACACTCTCAATCTAATCACTCCATTTGTGAAATATTCCTACATTCACAAAGAAGCTCTTGGAGGACACTTCATATTTAAACTAGAACATTCTGCCCTGGCCCCCAAAAGCTCAATTTTTTTTTTTATTTTTTGAGGAGGGGAGTACCAGGGATTGAACTCAGGGGCACTTGACCACTGACTAACATCTTTAGCCCTATTTTGTATTTTATTATAGACAGGGTCTCACTGCATTGCTTAGCACTGAATTGCTGAACTCATAATCTTCCTGCCTCCGCCTCCTGAACTGCTGGGATTATAGGCATGCGCCACTGCGCCTGGCTCCAAAAGCTCATTTTCATCTCACAATGCAAAATGCATTTAGTCCATATCCATGAGTCCCATAGTTTTAACAGCTCCAGTGTTGCACAAAGACCTAATCCAAGATCTCCTCTGAGACTCCAGGCACACCCATACCTGAAAGCCTCTGTTAAAGTCAAAAGCAAGTTACATGTATGTAGTATACAATGGCACAGAGCACATATTGTGATGGTGGCAGAAGATGGTATCACTGCCTATGTTCAGAGTTTTGATCAATCCATCAAGATTGGAGGGTTTGACCAAAAGCAGGGACATGTTGAATTGGAGTGAATGGACCTGTGATAGCCCCTGTATGTGAATGATGAGATGGTCCAAAGGACCTTCTATGTGGAGAACTAAACCAGGCTTCAGGTGCTAGCCAAGTGTACCCTACTAATGAGAGTCTACCCTTATAGCTAAGCAACTGAGCCTCAGCCAATCCCAGGCAGAAGGCTGCCAAATATTGCCCAGACAGACAGACTCCAGGCTGCACCAGTCAGGTCACTTCCACCTGTGATTTCCTGTCCTGGTGTTTGTAAACGTATCTTACCACATTGCTGAGTGCTGGGGGACATTTGAGACTGTTTGGTGTGTGAAGCTCCTGGGTCTAGTGCTTTCGTCTTGCTGCAGGAGGCTGTGCCCAGGTGAGGTGCTCTGTCTCTTTAGCTTCTCCTGTCACATTCACCATGTCAGCCAGCATCAACACGGGGCAGCAAGCACGGGAGCAAAGCTGGCTCCGTCCAGGTGGGAGCTCTTATTTCTCTTTAATTTTGTTTGAATTCAGCTAGCCACAGAGTCTGCACTGCATCCTTATCGCTTTCCCCTGCCGTTGCAAAGAGGCACTCTAATGGCTGGCTTCTGACATCCAGGGTGTTACCTGGATTCCCAGTACCTTGATTACCATATTTTTAAGATGTATGTTAAAACACAAGATTCTGGACTGATTAAACAAGTTAAGATAGCATGTATAAAAGGTGACCCTGAGGCCTAGAAAGAGGCTTCTGGGCTCTCATTTCCTTGGATGGACACCATTCCTGTGAAGCCATCAGTCTGTGAGAATGCAGGGACACTAGTCCACATGGAAATCCTACAGATTTTAATTATTACAGAATGGCTTCAAAATGTTCTTATGTATTTGCTCTTAGTGAAGAAAAGATTGTGTTTATTAATGTAAGAAATGTGTAACAACTAGGACTCATAATGTGTAAGTCCTCATTATTATCATCACTTCTCTATAAATTTTAACTTCTTACTGCACAATATCAGATCCTTTTTAGTTGAACCAATATCAAGACTGTTGAGGGTTGATGATTATATCACAATACAAAACTCATGTCATATTGGCTACAAATTTTAGAGGCTGATTAAACCTCTAATATGTAGGCATAAAAAGAATAAATGCACAATGCTGGTATAAAAATTTTCACATGAATACCAACAGGTGCACATGGTGAACTTAAGGCAATTTAGTCTACAATAAGGAACAGCTGAAAGTAACTCTTGTGACTATCAGTGGTGGAAGAGTTCAATAACTTAGGATCCAATAAAATATCTCACACTTGTTTAAAAAATTCATGCTTGCTTAAGAAACTAAATTCTAGCATCTATTTTTAGAAAATATATGTTCAAATGAAGTTTTTGCTTACTTGTTATGTGTTATAAAAATTAAGAGTCAATACATTTATATATATACTATCTGCATGTGAGTGTTTGCACACATGTATAACATAGGTATGTCCACACATACCTCTATGTGCTAGTTCTGCACAGAGGGAGGTGTATTGTTCCATGCTGACCCCTCACACACACCTGTTCATACTCTCACCCACCTATTTAATATTTAGGTTCATCTGAAATAGATCTTGTGATAAATACTAATTGAATTAATTGTGACTAAGTTCAAAGTAAAATATGATCTGATTGCATGGCTTGATAATGTAGACCTCTGATAATTATACTTAAACACTTGTACATGGTGGTTTGCTCCTGAGTTAGCCTATTTTATGAAAGCACAACAATCAGTCAGGCAGCTAAGTGGATACAGCCTACTTCCTCTTGCAGAAGCATGGTTGAATTATGAAGGATTAGTGAAATGTTGACTTTTCTAACTTACTCTAGCCATTCACACCAAAGGGTGCTGCCTCTTCTTCCTGGTTAGGAAATAAAGCCAGTTAAGCCCAGTGCAATCCAGTTGGATTACCTGATAATTGCATAAACAAACTTTTCTTCCAAGCACAAGTGTCCTGTCTCCCCAAGAACTCCACAGGCCCTGGGCACTCTTAAAACCAACCACCCGAAGAGCGTATCTTCAGGACTTACCAGAGGGTGAAGAGATGTATTTCTCATTTTATAAAGTGATGTATTTCTCATTTTATAATTGTTTCTGCTCACAATATTAAGAATGTCAAAAACATTTTTCTAAGGTACCCAAAATGCATATATATGTGTGTGTATGTGTGTGTGTGTGTAATTATAAGCTCATAGTCATAGACTCAACTCTAATTTGTATTGATCAATGATACTATAGCTCATAATTTCCATATTAAATATTACAATGAAGTGGTAAATTAGAAATATCTTATTTATCTCTCTGTTATTTTTCTTTCTTTCTTTTAAACTTCTGGCTCATAAAAAAACTGAAAAAAAAACTTTAATATTTTCAAATAGTTGTTCCTTGATTTCAGTGTAGTTGACCCCATTTTATCCATTACATTGAAGTTGTATAATTAATTGTTTCAAAATATGGCATATCCTTGAGCCCAAATTCTGAAATAAAAATCAAGCCTTTGATATAAATCCTCTCTGTGCCTATGTTCTAGAAAATGTGCTCAAAATGACCATTTTATTTCCCTGTAGCCGGCACTGAAGAGAAACATTGCCGAGATGTTTAGATTAACATTAACCACCTTTTCTAATTAGGTCAATTCAATCAGAATATTCTCTCAGGCCAACTCTTTCCTGACTGAGAGTCTGGTCAACAGCCAGAATAAAAGAAAATTGAATCGTACTAAACCATCTTCTATGCGGAGACCGGAAGGCTTCTGATGTGCTGGCTGGGGAAACTGTCTGGTCCCCTGTGCAGACTGGCTGCTCCCTGGCCGCCCTGCTGCCTGCTGTCCACCCTGCAAGCAGGCATGCTGCTAAGAGAAGAGGGAGCCAGCTTGGCCCTGAGATGATCTCTGCAGCTGCCCTGTCTTGAAGGCTTGAGTTCTGGAATAGGCCACAGGGAACTGTGTGGGAAACTGGTGTGGGAATTGGCTTATTGCTCTGCTCCTCACGATTATGGGGAGAGAGACCTCTGCCTGCACCGACCTGGTAATATGGAATCGCAGCCGACATTCCCTGCAATGAGCAGCTTCCCATTCCAGAATGTGATACAATCTGCAGAGTGAGCTCAGCAATTGTGGTGTCCAGAATAATCCCAGATCCAGATGGCAGAAAATGTAGTGGTCTAAATTGAGAGACGTTTAAGGCAGTCAGTGACTAAACACACACATAGGTAGATATTTCTGAAGTTAACCAATCAACACAAACACATTTATTTTATATACTCATTACATTTTGAGTATAAAAAATTACAGAAAAAATAAATGTTCTCAGGATATTCACATGAATGTCCTGTTTCAAAGGTCTCAAAATGATATCATGAATTAGAATTTAAAATGAAAAACCTGAAAATCATAAAGGAATTTTTCCATTCCAGGGTGCTTTATTCATTAAAACAAAATTTTCACGATAAGTTTTTAAAGGATATGATTAATATGTTTTTACAATTAATTCAATTAATGTATTTTAATTAAAACTCTAAGGATGAAGAAAAGACAGTTTGGATAGGATCACCTTTTCTAAGACGGACTCCTGGCCACTGTATGAGCCCTTGTTGTTTCAGGGCCAGGCAGCAGACAACCAGCGATAGCCCTCTGCCTGGGAGCCCAGGAAATCCAACTAAGCTCATCTGCAGTAAGTAGCCCTTTCCTCCTGTCCCTGCTCCCTTCCTGGCAGCGACCCCCTTCCCAGCAGACCTTCCCGGCAGCCTTCTCTGCTTTGCAGCTGTAAATGACAATAGTTTCCCTTTTGTCCATCTGTCACCTAGTTCTGAGCCACCATTAAACTGTATTGAATCCAATGAAGGAAAGGCCACCCTTCTTACAATGCTCTCCTTCCTATAGTCACCCAGAGGGCACACAGAGTCATCATGTGCACACTGAACCCCAAAGCCAGAGATGGGGCAGCTAGATCATAACAACAAAGGAGCCCAAAATACAGGGGAGTAAACACATACCTACAGAAATTAGCAGTTCCTAACTTGTCCCAGCAGAATATTTAAAAGTTATTAAAAGAATTTGTAAAGCAAAGAAATAAAAGGACCCTGGTAGCCTTTGTGCTCTGTAATGTAGGTTCAGAACTGAGATCAGCATTTGTTAAAATGAGTAGTTCATGGAGTTTCATGGTCAGAATTAGTACTGGGGTTGAAATGGTGGTTGTACTTGCAGACCCTGCTGAACTGAACACAGAGCTCTAATAATCCTAGAGAAACAGCCGAGAGAGGCGTGAAGGGAAATGGGTTCGTCTTACTGTACCTGCAACCCTGCAGCTTCCCACAGTTAGGGAATAGCCCTACAATAGCCTACTGTGGGCTCAGCTGCTCCAATGCAGTAATAATACATGAAAACTAAACCAGGTCCTGGGTACTCGCAACCTAGCTTGACCTTGAGATCTAGCAGACCCCAGTTAAAGTAGCTGATCCGTCCTTGTAAGTTAGGACTGGGACTTTAAGAACTAAAATTCATTGTACATAATACCTGATTAATGAGCAGGGGACTATTCTCACTGCACCTTGGTAAGAGCCAACAATTGCCTGAAATCTGCAAAAGGTCAGTGATTAATTATATTACATTATGAAGTCCAGCGGCAACCAGCAAATACTTTGCTCTCATGGATCTCACTAATGTATCCTAGTCAGTGCTGTCTCCACAGCAGGCATCTCCAGATAGTCCACCTCCTCGGCCGCCACACACACTTACTTGAGGCCCCTCAGTACTCAGCCACCCATCATGCTTTGGTTCATAGAAACATAGGCTCATAGTCTCAGCCCACCCGAGACACCTGATTACAAAGCGGATCAACCACGGGCCTCCTGTCCTGCGGAATGAGTGATCCTCCCTGTTTTATGTCGAGAAGGATACCATGATGCTGGATCAGGTCACCTCTCCTAACCCCTCGCCCCACCCAGGGAGCCCCTCTGTAGGAAAGGAATGACTGTCAAAGAGAAAGCGCAGGCTGTGTGTGTGACACTGCCACACATCTGAAGTGGCGAAGGTTGGGAATCTGCTCCCTTTCACCCTGTACCCAGGATGCCCTTGATGAAGGATGAGTTGCTAAGGCCACCACATTTATCCATGCTTTTACAGATATATGAGCACTGGATCTCCTGGTCAACAACTGTCCCTGTAATCACATTCATGTTGAGCTGTTTCTTAAGGGCCTTCTGCTTTAGGACAGTGTGCTCTGGGAATCTTTTTCCTCTCAGAGTGTCAAAGTATAACCCAAGGTCTTCCATGTTTCTGCAGATACCAAGAACACAAGGTCAAGCTTTGCAGGACACTCCCTGCCCTTCAGATTTGTGGACATTACTGACAATTCCTAAGACACATGTCTTGCTTCTCCAATCACACAGTCCTGAGCCCTTACAAACACCACTCAGCAGTACCTCCATTCCCCTGCTGGGTCTCAAACAGCTGGAAGAATGTGTGGGCTACATAAGGACAAGTGCAGCCCTAACTGGGTGTCTGTCTCACCCCTGGTCAGCACCTCCCTTATAACAAGCTCCTGGTTGACTCTCACCTCAACTAGGCTTTCAAATTCCTTCCCATCTCCCTTTCCTAGGCTTTCCTGTGAGGCCTTGGTGTGTACATGAACTCTCTCCCTGTAGACCTGAAATGTACCCCCTGTCCCTTCTATATTCCTTCCTGTCTGCCTCTCCTGAGGAGGCCAGTCCACAGGCTCACACTCTCCTGGTCCATATTCCTCACAGCCTTACCCATAAGCCAGGTCCCCACCCTCCTAGTGGGGTCCATTTGAGCCTATGGTGTCACCACTTAAAAACCTTTCTCGGTATTTAGTTATAAGTGGTGGGTATCTTATCTGGCCCTTTCTCTGATCTCTCCATGGAATTTAAATTAGTTTTCCTGGGGCATTTCCACAGACAATGTGGGTCACCAAGTCAGGAGACGGAAAATCCACTGAGAAAATACCAATTTACATTGCAGACAACAAGGAGTTCAATTCCATATCCCAGAATCCAACCCTAACCTCCCACAAATGGTGATTCTGGTGGAAGTCAGGCAGCAATGCATGACAAGGGCAGCTGCACACCCCTCTGCTCACATTCCACCTTATTACTCCTCATCTGGGTGCTTTGATTGACAGCCAGGAGGCCCGAACCCTCCAAGTAGCCATCATTTCCCCAAATCCACATGAGTGCTGAGAGCCACATGCCACCAACCTTCATCAGTTATCCCTGCAGTCTGAACACTCATTGGTGGACCTTCCCAGTTCAACCATTAGGCAGGTGAAAAGCCAAGGACTAATTGGCCAGTGAGCAGGTGACCCCAGGTTGGTGCAGAAGCCCCACCCTCAGCCCAGATGCTGCACTTCATGAAACAGAGAGTGACAGCATCCAAGAACACCAGAGGGCAGGGAAGGTCCTATGAATTAAAATCTGTCTGCAGCATGCTCCCTCTCTTCACCCTGGGCAAGCCCTCCACTACCCAGCCCTCTAAGATTGGGTCCTTTGGTTCCATCATGTGTTCTTTTCCCTGCATTCCTCCAGATCTCCCCCATGATCTCTTCTCCTGTTCCTCCAACCATGAACACAGTCACCTTCTCCTTAATGACATGAATACCACTGCACTTCATATGTGTGTAACAAAACAACTAAGTTACCACATCTACCATATTGACCAAAAGAATACACCATGATATCACTGTTATTAAAAAAAAAAAAAAAAAAAAAAAAAAAAAAACAGTATAAGCAAAGTTTCTAAGTCTACCAAGATATCATTGGAGACCCCAGAGCTTCAGGTGTGTTTTCTTGCACATTACTATGGAAGTGAGGGCACTGGGCTGCAGCTGGCCCACAGAGACCCTTTCCTCCAGCCCCTTCCTCTTATTCTCACTTTCACATTTCTCATGACCAACGTTTCCTTTGCTACTTGGGGCACCTAGTAGCCGACTCTCTAAAAGGCTCCTCTGCTATGAATACCACTCTCTAAAAGGCTCCTCTGCTATGAATACCACTCAAATGCCTCAAGTAACCACATTCAGAACCAGTGTCTAGACACCAAGAAGCAACACTAACATGGCTTCTGCCTGAAGAATCCATTCTTTCCTGCTCAGGGATATTGTACAGCATGCCTTTCAAGAAACTCTGGACGCGCTTTTTTTTTTTTATCTCGGGGATTCCTTTCTTCCTTGGATTGGCCCTGGTTACTTTATTAAACTTCAATATCTTCCACTATGTAAAAAAGCGACAACAAGATAAAATGCACAGATACTCCAAGAACTGCATTCCCAGGGTTGAGGAAAATTATACTGAAGGCACACCAACTTATGTCTTCAGTATAATATAATCCAGAACCAATACATGAAAATTTCTATGAACAAATGAAAGCCCAACAGGAGAGGTCTATAAATGGCATGCAGGAAGCTGCTCCATCTGCATGTGTGCCTGCTGCACCTCCCTTAGTCACAGCATAAAGGGGAAGCCAGGAAGCCCAGGAAACAGAATGCCCACTTGTTGGAGGCAGAGAGAGACAAATTACATGCAGGAGATGCCAGCATTTCTAAGACCAACTTGGTGGAGAGTTTCTCACCAGAAAGCCAGGCATTTGAGGGAAACATTCACGATGATCCCATCAGACTGGACTGATGTGCCAAGACAGAACCCATAAACCAGCCAGACGATGACCTAAGTCAATGACGATGCTCCTACTGGAAATGTTTTTAAGAAATCAAGATCCCACTTAGCACAGATGACCTGTCAGAGTGCCAGTCTGGTCATCTGTTGTTGAGTTGGTGGCTTACCTCTTACTCAGAGATTATATCCATGGTATGAAATGAAGGGTCATTAAAATTAGTGATATGAATCCACCTATAAATTGCCTAAGTAGTAAATTTAAACAAAATCTAGCTTGCAAATTAAGCCTGATAAGTCACAACTTCACAAAAATTCTGAGTAGAGAAAAAAATAAAAATGTTTAAAAGTATTAATGAGTTCAAGAACATGTTAAAAGAATGATAAAAATCAACAAGTAAAACAACAACAATAACACTTTTTTCCTCTTTCACCAAAGTGAAACACCCTGTAATTAGCAGAAAGTTCTCATTGAAAGGTGTAGTTGAAGTTAAAATATATATGTAAGAGAATTGGGAAAATCTACTTAAGAAGCATTTTTACCAAAAGGAAATTATTCATTAGTTTAACTGTGATTGTAAAATGAATGTATCTTCCATGCAGCAATAAATTAATACCAAAAATAATTTAGAAATTCCACTAGCCTGAGAAAATTACTATGAACAATTGTCTTTTACATTTATAGTTATTTTTCTATTGTGCATACCCATGAAATCATACCATATCACTTGCTTCTTATTTACTTAAAAAAAGGAAAGAGTATCATATATATATATATATATGTATATATATGTATATATATATGTATATATATATATATATATATTTAACTTTCTTTAATGACATATTATGGATTTGTTTACACAGTTATACTTAACTATTTCAAAATACAGTTATATAACATTATTTTAATGTCTAAAAGTGTCCCATTGATGACTAAATAAGAATTTATTAAAATAAATATTTAAAGGATATTTGACATACCCAATTTCCAGTTATTTTCATTGACAAATAATATTATAATGGGAATCTTCTGTACATGTCTGGGTACTTGTCTAATTCCTTCTTTAGGCTAAAAGCCTAGAGAGAAATTGCTTTAGTAAAAAAGTTTTCATATTGTGGATCATCACAAGATAGATTTCTGAAGGGTCAAGATTTGGGTCAAAATGTGCATGGCACTTGAATTCTACGACAATACTACTAAATTGTTCTCTATAAAATTATTTTTAAAACTAAAACTGATGGACTTGGTGATGCACACCTTGAAATCCCAGTGCTCAATAGGCTGAGGAAGAAGATTGTGAATTGCCAGAAGCAACTCATAGAGACCTTATCTCTACATAAAATTTAAAATGTGGTTGGGGATTTGGATCAGTGGTAAAGTGCCTGGGTTTAACCCCTGGTACAAACGAAAAACCCTCCTATTATCTTACCCTGTTGAAAAAGGGGCTTTTACCTGCTTTATAATAAACATATTCAACTAAAAAAACAAAATAAAAATAAAAGCATCTGCTGTCTGTACCAGTTGGAGGCTCTAGCTAGAGGCCCATGGCTTCCTCTCCTTGAGCAGCCTATTAAGTCCACACCCCAACTCCTTTCCTTATCAAACTCTCACTCAGGGCCTCCATGTACCTGCCTATCACTCTGAGACAAAAACCACAAGGAGGGGCAGCCCTGTGGCCAGGGCCTGGAGAATTATTTAAATCAGCCAATCCACAGGGTGCAGAGAACCCTGGCCAGTACCAGCCCATCAACCCTGCTTCAGATGCTTCCCAGAGCCTAGCCTATCTCCCTCAGTGGCCCTGCCTGGGAGCCTGCTCTTCTTCAAACTGTAAGTAAGACTTCTTCTTTTCATCTACCCAGGCTCAGTGTTGTGTCTCATCATAAAGAATCTTGTTCTTGCAAGAACCCTAAATATGTTGGGGCCAGAACCTTCATGGGTGCTGAAGTAATCAGAGAAGAAAGGCAGATTCTCCTGATTCTAAATATCCTTTTGTTGTTGTTGTTTGCTTGTTTTGCTTCAAGCTTTTTATTTTGTCCTTTGCATTAAGAATCTTTTTACAAATAAAGAGGCATCAGCAAGGCCCAAGTCTGAACCTTGACATGCACATGGATTTGCAGACCCACCCCCATCAGGATGTAAAACTGCTCCTCTCCCCCAGGGAGCTCCAGTGCTATCCCTGGTGACTCAGCCCTTCCTCTGCCCTCTCCTCAGGAACTGAACTCTGGGAACCCTAACCCCAGGGCTGGCTCTGCTGTTGCATTCTTAGAGCGCCATGGGAGTGCCTCCAGCATGCAGCCTCTGCAGCCTGGCTCCTCCCAGCACAGACCCTGCTGATGTACCTTCCTCTGTGAATGAATATTCCCTTCTGTTTGCCCCAGAGTGATACCTCATGCCTTTTCCCCACTACTTGGAGAATGTTGGACTTGTTTCTAAATTTTGTCTCCTATGAATAAAATTGGATTGTGTGCACACACATTTTCATGTGGACAGGAGTCATTTCTCTGCCTGGGTCACACAGCAGGTGACTGATGACAGGAAGCCACCATTTTCCAGTAGGGCTAGATTTCTGTGTCCCCCCACCTCCCACAGTGCACAGGAAGGCCATCTTCTCAGATCACTCATGGAACCTGTTGGTTTTCCTTTTTCCACTCTAATAAGCCTGGTATGGTTTTATATTGTCTTTTTCTAGTGACAACTAGTGTGATAATGTGACCATCACTTAAGAGTGAATGAACAGGGTTGACTCTACTCAGAAAACCAAGTCTGGAATCTAAAATTAGGAGAATGTGGGTTGGAGCTCTCCTTGTGTCCTAGAGGCTGGTGTCACCCTGTGGTGGCTGACCCTGCATTGAACTCCTTCTTTGGCTATTGGACTTTGAGGCTGTAAAGGTGCAGCAAGTGGCCCCTCCCCTGCTTCCACATGCCCTGCTGTGGGTTTCTTACAACCAGTTTTCTGTCCAGGGATCCTGTTCAAAGTGTTTCAGGAAGAGCGTGAACTGCAGTGAACCAGAGGAAGGACTTGACCCAGGACAACCCCTAGGAGGACAGAGGACTGAGACCCCCCAGGATGCAGCCCTGGAGCAAGAGCCTCAGGTCCCTCCTGCTCTGCCTCCTGCTTCCCTGGCCAGGCGCAGGTGAGTGACAAAGGGCACAGCTGCCCTTTCCTTTCCTTGGTGCCTGGGTCAGGGGCCCCTCCTCCTCAGGTGTCCCTGAGCACAGCTCATGCCCCTTTGCTGGAGCTGAAGCCCAGGTGCTTCTGAATTCAGTCTGTTGACAACTGTGCTTTTCTCTTTCCTTTGTGAGGATCAAATGATCCAGTCATCTAAAGCTGGTTTTTAATGGAGGTGCTGTAGAAGCTGTGTCTTAGGTAGTTTCCGTGATGTGCTCAAGTTTGTTTGCACCTTCTCTAGAGCTGAGCCCTGAGTGCAGGTGCTCCTGGGGACAGTGGCCGCCTGCTGACAAACCTGGGTTGAGAGCTCAGTTCCCATAGTGCAGGCCCTTGTCAGAGTCTCTGTGTTCAGCCTTTGTTATGCTTTGACCTCTCCTGTTATTCCCTGTTGTGTTTGGCCCTGTGTGTTTGGGAAGGAGGGAGCCCCAGTGTGTGCAACACATAGTGCATCCTCTAACACACTGAGCTGGCATCTGTCTTGAAGTTCTAGTGTTTTACATGTGTTGTGGGGAAAGGTGATGAGAATCAAGGTATATGCAAAGGCACGAGGCCAACAATCCTGGGGACAAGCTCTGGGACCCCAGGGCCCTGCTGCCCCCACCTAATGCAGGCCCTTGTCAGAGTCTTTAGTTTCCTCCTTTTTTAGGAATTCATTTCTCATTTTATCCCTGCTGTGTTTGATCCTGGCTGAAAAGGAGGGAGCACAGCAGGGGCCCTGCATTGTTCCCCTGTTGCCCACAGAGCTGGTCTCCTGTTTGATAAGTGCTTGGGTTTGAGCTGTTATGATTAAATGTTTCCAATATGGAAACTGATCCAAGAGAAGACACACACACACAGGCCAAACAACATATTGCTTGACACCAGCATGCGTTCCCATAAATGAAAGATATCAGTGTGGGTGTGAAACGTCTGTACATCTCAATGATATTATTGAGAAATGTCTTGTTTAACAATACAAACAATAAAACAGACAATATTAGACTCTAAAATAGTAGCTCAACCTTCTACCTCAGAAAATATTTTCTACTAAAACACTAGAAAGCAAATGGGACATTGCAATAGGAATATATTTATTATTTTTTTAAAAAACTACTAAATCTATGAATTTCTCTTTCATCTTAAAACTGCTCAGTTTAAGTGTTATCACATGACAGTATTTCCAACATTAGTAGAATTTCACTAAGTAAAAGAAAATATTCCAGTCTTGGTTGGAGATCATTTTTTTTTTTCAATTAGTTCAAATTGTGAAACATTCTAGCATTAAGGAGAAAGACGCATGCCATGCCTGCAATCCCAGGAACTGAGAGACCAAGGCAGGAGGTTGGAGGTTGGAGCCAGCCTCAGCAACTTCAAATAAATAAAAAGGACTCAGATGTTGCTCAGTGCCCCTGGGTTCAGTCCCCAGTACAAAAGAAAAAAAAAATTTATACAAAGACTTGTAATATGTATAAATACTTTTCCTAGTAAAATCTCTTTAGGACTTGTCCTAAAAAGTGAGTGAATATACTCACAGAGACACAGACAAAATAAATAGGAACAAATTACCAAAATATATGCTCAGAATGTTAGAAAATCTATGGAGGAGATGAACATTATGCATATATATTATGTTATTATATTCCTTTTTGTACCACCTAATAATAAGATCTAATAACAGCAGAATTACATTTTGGTGCCCTAAAAATTTTGAATGACTGTTTATGAATTATCAGTGCCCTGTGACATTTGTCTCACTTTATACATGAGACCTTTAGAAATTGATAATTCACCAAATGCACCTTGTCTATAATTAAGATTCACCTGCATCCACTGGAGGACACCTGGGGAAACCTGCTGTTCCCATGAATTTGCTCATGATCTTCCCATGGGGATAAGGAATCCAGTTTATTTCCTGACTCCAAAGGTCTGCAGGTGCCTGCTCACACTAACTGCACAGCAGGGCTTTCATTCTGAGGATTGCTTTTCGGTGATCAATGTTTTAAAAGCACACAGTACTGGAAGCTTTAGGCCAAGGTCAGAATTCCTCCCCCTGATCCTCCTCAATCCTCTCTGTTGACTGTGGGCTGTGGCTTCTGACCTTCCCTGTCACATTGTGAACCCCACGTCCTCTCCTTCTGCTTCCCTCCCTCATCCACCTTCAGTGGAAGTTCATCCCAAGGTCAGGTCAGACCAGCCCTAAGTTCGGAGGTCATCCTGGCCACCTCCTGCCTTTCACTGCTGCTGGGAGGTGCTGACCCCATAGGCAGTCAGGGGGACTCTTCAGTTCACTGAGCTGGCACCTGTCCTGGTTTTCTCATTTGCATATTCCCAGCAGTTCTTTCAATGTCTGTCAACGACTTAATTTTCCAAGATATGCTTTCCAGTTCCTCACATTACTGGTTCTGGGAATTCATGGAACTCTCCCCCGCCCTCTCACCCTCCTCCTGTGTGGAATCCCATCTGCTGTCTTCCTCTTGGTTTTTCCTCTTTTTTTGGCTGAGTCACATCTTGCTATGGTCCCTTAACAGGCATGCAGAAGTGGTGCGTTTTGAAGCTCCAACTCTAGGAATTCTTCTATTATGTCATCAAATTCAGAATACAGTTTGGCGAAGATTTAAGATGGCCTCTGAATTCTGAAACACGAGCCCCCTATTTTGGTGCAGTGTGGTGGGCAGTTCATAGGAGAGATTACAAATACTGGCATCTCAGGCATCTCAGGCCCTAGAAGGGCCTCTGCATGCTGAGTGAGGAACCCCCAAGGCTCCCGGGCAATGCCTCTGCCTGTGTGTGCTGAGCAGGCCTCCTGGTCCCATCACCTTAGTCTCCAGGCCTGGGAGCTCTCAGGGGCTCAGTTAACTTTCAGCACAGTGCAGCTTCTCCATGAAAGGCCTGCTCCCCCCCACCCACCCCCGCTGCTCCAGGCCTTGCAGGCTTCCTTCCTTCTGTCCAACTTGTCTGAACTTTCTGTGCAGAGTAGCTTGGAAAAGAATGAGAAGGCAAGTGGCCCCAGAACACTGCCTGGGGGATGCAGTGCTCCTACTTGGGCTCCAGGTCTCAGACCCCAGGAGAGATCCCACTCTGGAAATATGCTGCCCTCCCTGAAGGGCCTGCAACAGCCTTCCCTGTTCCCATCTCTGGTTCCCCATGACTTTCAGGGACATGGCCGGGGGCTGGGAGCTCTAGGAAAGTGGTATTTGCTTCTACCCTGTTTCTCCAGCCACCCACTGAAGCCTGGATTTGTCTGCAAGAAAGGAGATAGGAGGAAGGGCCACCCAGAGTGACACCCCTGGAGACCCAGATGAAGGGTGCATCTGCCTCTGCTGTCACCCAGGGTGCACAGGAGGAGTTCGTGTCTAGGATACATCTGCTTACCCAGGGGCAGTGGCTTTTCCCTCAGCCAGAGAAAAACTCTTCAGCTGTCCTGGTCCCTGGAAATCTTTCAGCATGGGATGAATGTCCTTTGATCCCTTCATCTCCCACCACTGACATTCTACTCAGTTGCCACTCACAGGATATTAGGAATTGATCTACTTTATAGAGGGTACTTTCCTCATCAGAGAAGGAACATTGGACTATTCTGCAATGATGTGAACTGTTTTGCAGGAGAGCTCAGCTATTTCCTCTGCTGCATCTGGTTCTGATAGCACTGATGTAAACCTATTTGTGAGGGTCAGTACTGTTTTCCAACTCCTTTGGATGCCCAGGCTTATTTTTCAAATACTAAGGGGCTTGAAGACTAGAAAATAAACACACAAGCCTGTTGAAGACGTCTTAGATCACAGAACTCTTGAATGACATGATGGTAGAAAAGTATGATGTGCTTGGAGCTGCCTATAGGAAGGCTTGGTGACCATTTTGATCCCTGTTTCTTATCTTTATTTTCTTCAGTTATTCAGATTTTTTGGAAGATAGCATTGAGGTATGACAAACATTTTTTTAAGAGAGAGAGGAAGATAATTTTTTTAATATTTATTTTTTAGTTTTTGGCAGACACAACATCTTTATTTTATGTGGTGCTGAGGATCGAACCCAGTGCCGCGTGCATGCCAGGCTAGCGCGCTACCACTTGAGCCACATCCCCAGCCCCATGACAAACATTTTTAAAGTTGCATGCATTTTAAAGGACACATGTGGAGGAGTTTGGGAATTAGCATACACCTGTGACATTGTCTTACCATCAAGGAACTAATCTCGACCTTCCTCCAGTGTCTCCTCCTACCATCTTGCTTTTGTTATTATTATCACCCTGTGTGTGTGTGTGTGTGTGTGTGTGTGTGTGTGTGTGTGTGTTTTGAGGATGCTTAGCACAAGACCTTCCCCTTAGCAAGCCTCTAGGTACTGTACAGCACTGTTAGCCATTAGATCTCAGATTGTTGATCTCACAGGACAGAGATCCCATCGATCCTTCAGTCCCTGACTTGCTCTTCCCCAGCTCCTCGTCACACCATGCTCTCATGCGGTGTGGGTCTGCCTGTGTCAGCCGCTCCACTTGGCACAGTGTCCTCAGGAGTGTGCCTGTGGTCATAATGGCACGGTGTCCTTGTTCTGGAAGCTGAACACACAGCTCTGAGGTGTAACCACGTTTCCTGCAGTCCTTCATTGGGCAGCAGACATCTCTGTCTGCACCGTGGTGAGGGACATAGCAATGTGCGTGAGAATGCGGGTTCCTCTTTCTGCTCAGAGTTCTCCTCTTTCACGTGTGTGTCCTGAGGTAAGAGGACTGGAGCAGGGGGCATTTCTAGGTAGAATGCACAGCCCAGCTCCAAGCTGTTGCCCTCAGTGCTGGGACTGTGCCCATTCCCAGCAGCAGGGGCCAGGCCTCTCTGCTCCTCACCTTTGCCAGCACTTCTCCTTTGTTCTTTGGCTGACAGCCACGCCTTGGGTGGAATGGATAGTCCACTGTGGCTTTGTTGCATTTCCTTGGAGGTTCCTGGCATGGATCACCTTACAGGTGCTGCATGGTCATTTACATGTGTCCTTGAAGGAAATGTCTTTGCATGTCCTTTCCTGTTTTCTTTTGGGCTACTTTTATTAGTTTGTTTTGTGGTATTGATTGCCACGTCATTTCTGCATCTGAATATCAATCTTGTCCAACACAAGGCTTGCCATGTTTCCTCCTGTCCCCTGGGCTGCCCTGTCATGGCCTTCATTGACTGCTTTGCTTTTTAGTTGGGTATAGTCTACTTCATTATTTTGGTTTCTGTTGCCTGTGCTTTGTTATGGTTTCCAAAAAAAAAAAAAAAAATCACTGGTCACACCACTGTCTAGTGGCTTTTTTTCTGAAAGTTCTTGGAAACTCCATCCTTGGTCTGATGTTTGACACTTTCACCTGTTTTCGGCAGACTTCTAAGTGTGACTAAGGATGAGATCCCCTTCTGCAGGCAGATGGCCAGTCTTCCAAATTCCACCTCTTGGACTGCTTTCCACGACACCCATTCTTTATGCCCTGGTGGAGACACCTGACCACATGCTTGTGGGTGTCTCTGGGCTCCCTGTTCTGTTCCAGAGGCCCATCCATCTGTCCACCCTCCTGCCTGTGCTGTACCCTGCATTTCCATGCAGCTTTGCAGTTAGAAAAGTGGGATGGCTCCAACTTTTCTCTTCTGGCTGTGATTGTCAACTCAGCCATCATGGTCTTTTGTGCTTCTGCATGAATGTTTATAACTTTTTAAAATTTTTGTGAAAAGTGCCATAGGAATTATATTTATATATTTCAATCAATAGATAAATCTGTGTCTTTATCACGTACAGCACTGGAAGTGCACACACGCTATGCGGTGGTCAAGTCTAACTGGCAAGCAATGGAGAGCTCCCACAGTTGTTGTCTTTGTGGAGAGAAGGCTGGACACTCCCACTGTGAGGTCTTCCAGAGCGCAACCATCCTTGAGAACTGCCCTCTCCTCACCACCTAGTAGAGGCTGCATTGCTTGTGTTCGTGCCAATGGGAAATAGAGATTTTTAAAGTGTAAAGTCTTTCCATATATTTCTGCTTCTCTATTTCCCTCAAAGAGTTTCCTCATTTCCAGGGACCTGGCAATGCCACCCCTAGGTGTGGATCCAGGACACAGCTCATGCTGCTCTGGGGCATCTCTATCTCCACAAGCTGGGGACCTATCAGACAGAGCTCTATGAGACTTTAATAATGTAATTTATATGAATTTGATTTCAAACTCTAGGCAAACGGGGAACACCTGAATCTTGATTTAGCTCATCTGACCCTTGCACAGTGGCTCTGTGTGGCTATGACTTTTTATACCAATGGTACTCTGGCATCCTGGTGTTAGGTCTGCTCAATAGCTTGGCACAGCTCTCTGTGTTCAGGGAGCTGGTCTACTGCTCTCATCAGACACTTGCAGCCTCGCCTGACAGCCCTGGGCTGTGATGCTTTATCTTCATGATTTCCAGGGCAATTCGACGTGATGGGACCAAGCTCACCAGTCATCGCCAAGGTTGGAGCAGAGGCCGTGTTCTCCTGCCACCTCAACCCCTCCACGGATGCCCAGGACATGGAGATCAGGTGGTTCCACACCAAGAACTCAGACCTGGTATATTACTATAGGAATTCCCAGGTTGTCCTGGAAGAGCAACAGCCAGAGTACCGCGGGAGGACGGAGCTCCTCAAGGATCAGATCAACCAAGGGCAGGTGGCCCTGAGGATCCACCCCATCCACCCTTCAGATCGAGGGGACTACAGTTGTTCATTTACAAGCTCTACACACCACAGTGAAGCACAGTTCATTGTGGAGGTCACAGGTGAGCCTCTGGCCTGAAAGCTGTCAGGTGAATGGAGGTACATTTTTGTTCAACCAGTACCCTACAGTGTGCAATGACAGATGGCAGTGTCCCAAGGACACTGGAGAGGACTGCCAGAATGCTGGGGTTGAGATTCGTCTAGAGTGTCTTCCCACAGATTCGTGTTTTGATAAAAGGACACTGACATCCCTTTTCCTTTCCAACACACTGATGAAGGGCAGGTGACAAGCAGGGCATCTAAGCGTGGCCTGTGCAGAGCCCCCAGAAACATGTCTCCATCTAGAGATGTTGTAATTATTTCAGAAACAAGGAGGAGCTTGAGGGAGGTGGAGGGAACATGATCAGCCCAGCTCTAGGCCCAGGGTTCTGAACCTCATTCCATCCAGACAGAATGTGCCCTGGTTGACTGGAATCTGACTCTTGAGTGATATGTAGAAGGGTGTGGGCAGCCAGGGCGAGACGGCCAGTGAGGAGGCCAGGGGCAGTGCCAGAATAAAGGAACGTGTCTCGAGAGGGTCTTCTGGTGAAGTCAACTTTCTGGTTGACAAAAGTGCTTGTGGACACAAGCTGGGGACCCATCAGACAGACATTTCCGTACTAGTACTCCTAAGCAAGGGATCCAACAGAAAAACAGAATAGATGCATGGACACACAGGACACCACTCAACAATAGTAAGGAGAGCGTGGACAGGGGAGGAGAAAAGAAAAGGAGGAAATTCTAAACACATAAAAAGAACAGCCCAACCTCCCCCACTGGATTCCCAGCTCTGGGGCCCCTTCCCTTTGGAGAAATCTCTCTCTGTATCTCTATTCCTATTGCAATAAACCGGCTGCTTGCTTGCTATCCCTGTGTCCTGATCTCCAACTCTTTGCTGAACAGAGACAACAATCCCAGCACCCCTAGATGGGCACAGACTTGCACACTCATCCTGGGATATCCTTATCTGCTCACATCTCTGCCTAAGGTGAAGCACTTACATCCCACATCTCTGCACACAGTCACCCCAGGAACTCCTGTGGGGCTGGGGTAGAAGAGTAGGGAAGGTTTCTAGTGAAAACCTAACCTGAGTCTGAATCAGCCTCCATCAACACCAGCACAGAGCCTTGTGCTGGTCTCTGGGAGGAGCTTCTCTCTCCCATCCCTTGAATGAACCCTGGGAGAAACCAGCCTGGTCCATCTCAAGGAACATAGCATTCATAACCTTGCAGAACAGGGAAGCTTTCTTCTAGGCCCCTGTGACCTACGTACAGATATCCTACCTGCCATTCAATGACAATCCTGAAAGTCAAGGTGATTGGGAGAAGAGTCTGTCCATCACAGAGACTGTGCTTGGTCTAGTTATATTAGAACAAGTTTACACAATAAATGGCAGCATTTACCTGATTCTTCCTGGACTGTAGGTAAATACTGAAAAGTGGCATGCTGGCAAGTTTTAAACAACAGTTGGTGCCAAAGCTTCTGCCAACCAGACCCTTTATAAATCTACCAGCTGAATCTCAGCAGAGTCTCAGAGGGGACAGCGAGCCCTGTCTGGGGCTAGAGAAAGCCTCCTTCTTGCAGCAGGCTCAAGGGTGGTCTTAGAGTTCTTACTGCAAGAGCCAGCCCTGTGCGGTGGAGTGCCACCTGCAGAGGCCATCGAGAGGCCCTCCCAGAGCTGCAAGAGCCAGGCCAGCTGGGCTCGTGCAGTGGCTCAGCCTCACTTTCTGGGCAGAGAGGTTTGTCTGTGACAATGATTTCTAGGGGAAACCAGGCAGGAGACATCTACTTCTAAAAGTATTTCACATACTTCCTAAAGCTTTGGTGAAACCTAATTAGTGGCTGTCATCTTGAGAGCCAGTTGGTAGTACTGTTTCTCCAAAGAAAAAAAAATGTCCTTCCTTTCTCTGAACTGGTGGATTTGCCTGATCCCAGATGCTTTTGCTCTTGGCCCAGAGGAATTCCACCAGCAAACAGAGAACAGCTTCCCACTGCTGTCCCACTATACCCCAGATTCCCTGCCAGCACACAGCTCCTTGAAGCTAGTGGCTGGGCTGATGGGCCTCCTACTTGCAAATGAATGTGTTCTGAGCTTCAACAGAGGGTTCCTAACATATTTTAGTCTCATGAATCCATGGCAGGAAATATTTTCATACTAACTCTTTGACTTCTCTAAAGCAGATAGGAAAGCATAGGTGTTTCCCAAACAAAGTAGTAAAGGATTTTAATTTTTTAAGGATGCAAACAAAAAAAAATTAAAGCAAATTCAAGCCTATGTCAGACTTCCTGGTGAGTACTGTGTCTGTGCAGCACCATGCCTGTGAATCCATCACCATTCTGTGGAGGCACTGTGTCCTCCCAAACCCAGGGCTGACTCTCTTGTCAGTTGTAAGCGCTGTGTAAATATCCCAGATTTCGCATCCTAGCTAGTTGAATGTCTGCAGATGGCAACTCTGATAGCACTTCAGTGAGGTGGATTCTGAGCTTAGGAGTGAGATGTTCTTCTACCTTTTCAGGCAATTGCTGATGCTTGTGGTCTGCTACAATATAAGTCTGAATGCAAATATTGCAATAACAAATAACCACAGGTGTTTTTTGAAGAACCAATAAGGTTTTCCAAAGGAAAGGTTTCTCTGGTCCCTACATCCAGGAGCTCAGGGTTCCGTGATTTCCAGGCAGACTGCTTTTTGCACGTGTCCTGGAGTGTGATGGGAAGTTACTGCTGGCTTTACAGTTCACACTCCTGGTGAACCAGTCACCCTGAGCACTGTGTTCCTCTTCTTCTGCTGGCTAGCACTGGCCATGGGGCTTCCTGGACCCTGGGGTATTTTCCCTGAGTACCTACTGCCCATGCGCAGTGCAAGGCAGTGCCTGGGCTCTGCACAGAGTAGGTCTCATAAGTGCTCCTGTGGGCAAAGGTCAGCCCCAGGCAGAGCCCTGGTCCTCCCCACTATGGCCTCAGGCTGTCCTGTGATTTTCTAGGCTGGGTGGGTTCTAGCATGCCTTTTTTCATCTGTCCCCTCCCTCCTATAGGAGTGAGGCCTGGCCAGGTCAGGAAGGGTTCCCTGGAGAATCAGTCTGTGCCATGAGCCCCAGAGTTTTACCTCTGTCAGGCTCCTTAATCTTCCCAGGGAGGAGAAGCAGCACACCTGCCAGCAAGGATGTCCTTCTCTTGCTCTTCTCATCTCCCAAACTAAACCTTTGCCTTTCTTTGCTTTCTCTTCTGCTTTCTCAGATCCCATGTAGAGATCCTACACAGCCCAGTGGCCTGTCTGCTCTGTTCAGACTGTTTAGTAGAGATATAATTATCCAGTGCCATACAGAAATGCTAGTCACTGTGCTTTATCCCAAGCCACTTCCCCACAGAGGCCTGCAGAGAAAGAGCACAGGGCAAAAGGAGTGGGAGACATGTCAGGTTTCCACATCAATCACCCCGAAGCTATTTTCTCAACAACAAATGTAGCCTTGACCTTGGGGCTATAGATGTCTCATAGCCTTGTGTGTGCCTAGCCCTAGAAGATAGAGAGTACTTGAGGATAAGGTATGCTCCCTGCTATTAAGGACATCATCTACAGGAAGCTCAACCAATTCCAGTGAGACTTCCATCAGCATCTGGAGACCACTCCTAAGCACAAGGAGGTGGGACATGTGTTCCACAGCTGGGGAGGCACTTCCACAGATAAAAACTTCATTACCCCAAAACTGCGCTGCCCAAGGTAAGGCAGCTACTTCCTGCATGTGGCCACGCAGGTGCAGCTTAACCCCTACTAAATCATACAGGAATGCCAGTCCCACAGCCACCTGGCTAGTGGGTCTCACACAGAGCCCTGACCTTCCTGGGCTTCCCCCATGAGAAGAATTTCTGCAGGAGGCCTGAGCTGGAGGAGGGTGAGTAAATGTTGCGGAGCAGTTTACCACAGGAGCCTCTAAACCACATGTGCCCTTCAATTCTCAACCATGCTAAATGGATGGATGGAGGGTCTCAGCCCAACTATAGTGAGCATGAAAAGAAAGGATGAGTCCTGCACTCAAAGGAAAGGGGGAAAGAAAGTGGTTCAGAGGGTGTTTAACCACTTGTTCACACACTGGTATAGATAATTCAATTTATTTCTCACAAGTACATAGAAAAGAAATTATTTTGGAGACAGTATTTTCATACCCCAACTTTCACAAGCAGAAGAGTTCGGACTCCTGTAGATCAACCAGTAAGCCCAAGTCCATAGACCTCAGGGGGGCAGAGCCATTGACCTCCTAACACAACAGTCTCTCTGTTTCTCTCTCTCTCTCCCTCTCTCATTCCCAGCCTCAGGCCTGGATCCTCGTATTCATATTGAACCTGGTCCCAGTGGGAGCATTAAGCTGACCTGCATGTCCCCAGGGTGGTACCCGGAGCCAGAGGTACAGTGGAGTGGTCCTGGAGCACTCCATCTAGAACCTGCCTCGGAGACCGGGACTATAGCAGGAGACGGCCTGTTCCACGTGGAGTCCTCTCTCTCAGTCGGGGAAAGTTCCCGAGGACACGTGACTTGTTCCATCAGGAACCCTGTCCTCAATGAGAAGAAGACCCAAGTGTCCATGGCAGGTCAGTTGCCTCCCAGGTGCTCGTCCAGAAGTTCCAGTGCAGATAGGAAGCTGTGAGGAGCAGAGACCCCTGACACAGACTTCAATGAGGGTCCATTGGGTGCCTTGCCACTCCTGAGTGGGGACCTCCTCAGATATACCCACTTTCCCTGTGCACTCCTGCTGAGGTCAACAAGGTCATTGTTTCACAGGGTAGAAGTGGATATGCCAAAGCCTTCAAGAGTGACAGGAAGAAGAGGATCTGTCAGAGTTCCTTGGAACCTTTCCAAATACTCCTGCTCAGATTTATCCACACCTAACAATATGGGCTTTTTTCCCACCTGTCAAATTAGCTAAAATGCTGGCCACAGCCACCTCTGTGACCATGGAACATGCAGACCGTTTTGCGCCCAGTTTCCAACTACTAAAAAGGGCTAATAATAGTGTGTCCTCATGCAGTTGTCATGAGGGCTAATGATATAACTCATTTTGCAGGCAGAGAGCACCAAGCACCCAGGTATGCCCTTTACATACACAGAGTGACTGTCCACAGGACACAGTCTGGCTCCAACACTGCCCTGCACCACCCTCTCCCTTTCCCAGCCAGGGAGCAGAGTGTAGCCTGTGCTCCAGGGTGTTCTCAGGCCCTTCTCTCCTCAGCTCGTCCCCACCCTTCCTTCCTTTCCCTCCTCATTCCTGGTATCATTTCTTGGACATACCCACCCCCTGGGGCTCATGGGCACTGGGAGCCACTTTTCTTCTATGTTTCCTCAAGCGCCCTTTCCTGCTGGTCCTTCAAGACCTAACCTAGGAGCCATCTTTTCTAGGGAACTCCCCTATCCCGTGTGCACCAAGTGTACCTCTGCCCACCCCCATTACCCTGGATTATGTTTGCCTCCTCTCAGGCTGGGTGTGTGAGCCCCTGAAGAGAGGCTCTCTCAGGCCTTGAACTCCCCACTGCCTAGCAGACACTTGCTCCCAAGAACAGATTGCCTGGTGGGTGTGTAAGTGAACGTCTGTAGGACGTTATCAGGACCACCAGATCTGGTGTCCACCACTTTCCCTTGTGTGGATCACATGTGTTGTAGATCATTAGAAAGAGAGAACTGGAATGAAGTTGGGAATTTGAAAATAAAAGAAAATATATTAGAGGATAGGGATTTGTGTGTGTGTGTTGTGTGTGTGGGGGGGGGGTTTGCTTTTTTCTTTCTTTCTTTCTTCTTTTTTCTAAATGTCATTCTTGGAAATACAAATCTCCATGGGGGAAAATTAACTCACTCCTCCTTAGACTTTGACAGTGAAGAAAGGTGTATAGAAAACTTGGGAGAAACTGGTGAGTCGGGGCTGAGCTTAGCAAACCTCAGCAACCCTCAGGACCTCACATGGAAGGTCTTGAAATCCACATGGAGGACGTGAAGGGCCTTCTTCACGTGAGTGCAGGAGGTCTGCTGAGCTGAGCAGTAACTCACAACCTGACGACCAGCTGCGCTCCGTGGCGATTTCCTAGCCATCTGGCTGAAGGACTGAATGAAACAGCCTGGAGAGAGGGCTGCTCAGGGCCTCTTCTGCAGATGGTGTTGGCCTCAGAGCCACTGTTACTGACCTCAGTCCCCCTCCAGCCCAGCTGGAACTCTGTTTCTGGGACCTGGACAGGAGATGTGCCTGGACTAGGCGCTGACACCTCACAGTTCCTGCTCTAACCTGAGAAGAGCTCCAGAGGATGTCAGTCCTCAGCCTGTCCTTAGACCCACATCCACATGATGAGGAGGACAACTGGAGGAACAGGCTCATGATGAAAGCAGTTGGGGCCCCAGGAGGGCAGGGCAGGCAGGTGAAGGAGAGGCTCTGTGGCATCTGCAGCCTGTTCCTTATTATAGGAGCACTGTGTGCCACTCGCGTCATGTAGGCTTTGGTGAAATCTGGAGCTGGTCACACGATGTCTGCTGTGTTACTTTCCTCTCTTCAGCCTGTCCACATAGCTGCCTGGTTTGACAGGGCAGCTCAGGGCCTACCCAGGCTGGGAGGAGGCAGGAAGCGGAGGTCCTTAGGAGTGCTGGGAGGGCTAGTGAGGCTTGGGGTCTCTGCTGCCTGGTGACGCCTCCATGAGGAAACAGGAAGGACTCATCCCCATCAGCCAGGCCACCTGCAGTCAGCCTAGATCTCAGCGCCATGGTCCTGTTTTCCAGGTGACCTGTTCCCCAGGGTAAGCCCCTGGACTGTGGTGCTGGGGGTGCTCTTCAGCCTCTTGACTCTGTGCTTGGTGGTCATCGGTATTGTCCTCCTGAGAACCAGAAAAGCCAAAGGTAAGCTTGAACAAGTGGGCTGACATCATTTGTGTAGCAATTAGATTTACATATAGATCATAAGTTTACTTAGGGTTTTTATCTTTTACTGTTGACTAGGAAAACATGAAGAGTAGGGATGCTTCATTGACACACTCTTAGGTGCTGTGTCTGAACTTCAATTCGCCTTTGTACTCACTTTACCCACTTCTTGACTCATTTCCTTCTTGATAATTTCTAGAAAACATGCTTTCCATGCAGGAGAGAGATGAGCTGCTCATTAAGGAGGGTTCTGGGTGCCCTCCAGGACCCTGTAGCCGCATACTCTGTCCTCAAGGCACATCACAGAGAGCTCTGTGTATGAACAAGAGGGAACCATCCACCGTCCAGCAAGTACCATCCACCAAGAACCATCTGCTATCCACCATCTTCCATCTGTCTTTTATTTTTTTTTCCTTTTTACTACACATTGGGTACTACATGTTGGGTACTACACGTTGGGTTCTACACGTGGGACACAGGCCTTGGGCCTGGTAGGCCAGCTCTACCTCTGAACTACACAAGAGCACCCATCTTCCTTCTTCACTACTTTTTCCAGTGGCCTTCCTGCTGAACTGGACATGGCTCCTGATTCAGAAATATCAGTGAGGGAAAAAATGATTCGTATTAGAATGTTTTCTTCCTTTCTCTACATTTGGGGTTTGTGTATTTCCAGGTTACACTTGCCAAAATAGTAATGAGTTCTGTTTTCTCTGGTGTTCTGTAGGTTAAATGTCACATGACATTTAATTCACAAAATCTCTTTTGTCTTGTAATTAAAGTCCACTCTGACTTGATCTCATAATGACCTGAACCTCATGCCTTGGGTTGGTCTTCTCTGAGACAAAGATAGCCCCAGGTAAGAGCTGTGGCCAGGGCTGCCTAACATACCTGCCCAGGGACACCCAGTCAGGCTTCACCTGACTGCAGGAGAAAGGACAGGAGGAGGGGTCTTAGGGCAGTCCTGAAATATTCAGTCGTCCCATGGGAACATAAGTGGAGATGGACCATAGGGGAACACCCAGGAGCCCACTAAATGCCCTGCAAGGACCAGATTGATCTTAGGCCTCTAAGCACACAGATGATCCTCCTGTAGGGCTCATACTCTCCTTCCTGTCTGAAACCTCCCTGTGCTCTGTCTTAAGCATTCTGACCAAGAGGAACCAGGGAATTGTGAGAGCTAGAGGAGCAACAGACCAGGTGGAGGGGAGGGAGTGTGGGCAGGGCCACAGTCCCCACATTCCATAGAGAGTGGGGTCTGGGTGGGAAGCTTGTTGAAAGGGCTAATTGGGAAGCTATTGAGTCTGCTCCTTCTCAACCCCCTGGCTTTCAGGTGGCTCTTAAACCAGTCACAAAGGCCAGCATGGCTGTCATACAATCACATGGAGACCAATCTTGTATAAAAGGCCTGTTTATATGGGTTGTGCACAGTCCTGAAACATACTAGATAGTTTTTACTTTGGAACTTGTGGAAGGGCTTCAGAGGACACGTGCTGAAACCTGTGGCATGGAATTCCTGCATGGAGAAGCTGTCCGAAGTATTGGGGGATGCACCATGGACAGTGTAATTGACTGTGGTTCTTTGGCCACGTGGAGCCAAATAAGTCTGGGGATTGGATTACATGAGTTGCACTGAGGCCACATTCTGTGGCTGATGATACCTGGGCAGGATGCACTTGGGGACATTTTAAGGTGTGGATCAGAAAACAACAGGAGTATTTTTTCAAAGCTGTGGACACATGAAGTGCATTTTGGGGACATACAGGCCCCTTGCTTGACTTTCAAGAGGAGCCCTGCTCATTTTCCCAAGGGAGGATGAAGCAGTCCCTACCCAGTCCTCTGTCCAGTAATATCTGTCCCTTAAGGAAGTCTTCACTTTGAATTATTCCACTTATAACGTGGAATTTGTGTGTGTGTGTGTGTGTGTGTGTGTGTGTGTGTGTGTCAGTTATAAATTCTCCCCAAAAATACTCTGGTGAGACTGAGAATCTTGAAGCTAGTTTCATACAAATCTCTGAAAATCCAGAGAATGATGTGCAGAATTTATAGATATTAATATCTATTTTCCCATCTTTGGGACTTCAGCCAAAACTTGAAAAGAGAAGGGATCCTATTCTCTCTCCCATCCTATTTCCAAGTAAACACAGTTGGAAATCTGAAGGTGGTTTCCAGTTCGTGACATGGTTGTTTTCAGAAATCTGGAGTCCTCTCTGTGCCTCTCCTGAGCTGGGCTGACAAGCCTGGGCCCCGGACTCCTTCGTCCTTGGGGCTGAGTGGTGAGATGGGCCTTCTCTACTAGGGAGAGGAGGGTGCTCTCCATCATGCTTGTGTTAAGGTTGCTGTTTCTTTCCACAGAAGCAGTGGACAGAGTGAATGATGTGATTACTGAGGTTTGACAGGCAGTGTTAGACCTTTAAAACCAACATTGCCTCGTTCATGCTCTTTTATTATTATAGGAACACCAGAGTACACATAGAATTGAATGTGCCTCTGTGACCCCAGGCACGAAGCAGCCAACACACATTTCTCTACAAATATTTGCCCCAGGGAAGTTGTTCACATATGTGCAGCCGGAGGAGATGGGATGGTTTTCTGGGAGCTGCAGAGTTTGCTTATGTCTATTAGGGGAAAGTTGGTTGTTCCATGTACTTAGCACAGACCACCTGTTCTGTGTGGTCATTAACAAATAATGAAGGAGGTGCCATTAGAGCTCATAGGTGTGAGTCTGGGCCTTGTCACCAGGCTGTGGAGCTCCTGAGGAGCTAACACTGAGCTGAGCTCAGAGGTAAGGACGGGGCTGTAGACAGCGAGGAGAGCAGCAGGACATGTGAGGAAAGGAAATCCCTGAACCCTGGAGTGGCTGAGCCCCTGGTTCTAGCAGAGGAGATGAACAGTAGACAGGAGACAGACTCAGAAGGCTCCAAGGCAGACTCCAGGGCACATGGCATTTTATCACCTTGCTAAGGATGTAGAGGGCGACAGAACAGGGATGGTTCATTCAGCAAAGGTCTGTTATGACTGGAGAGACTTTGGGACATGGCATTTATTCCCTGGGAAC
This sequence comes from Callospermophilus lateralis, assembly GCF_048772815.1. Lineage (NCBI taxonomy): Eukaryota > Metazoa > Chordata > Mammalia > Rodentia > Sciuridae > Callospermophilus > Callospermophilus lateralis. The sequence continues at coordinate 2,026,994 of NW_027510148.1, forward strand.
AGGATAGGTGACTAGGGTGTAATTTTCAGGAGGAAGTCAGGAAGGATCCATGGAAGTTCGGTCCTGTTGTCACCAGAGTAAATAGAGCTAAAAGTCATGCTTGATCATTCACATGTCAGTGTTTGGTCTTCAATGCGACGACTCCTGTCCACTTCTGGTTCATTATGAAGATTACGTAGTGTGTAACCCACTTAAGAACTAGAGGTAGAGCCAAAGGGAGGAATCCTGTATAACTGAGTGCTTCGTCTTGCTGTGGATGGCTAGATTTATTGTTCATTCTGATGTGCCTTAGGAAGAAGGGGAGCAAGTGACGTTCATCCTCATTTTCAAAGGACCTGCCCTGGAGCTGAACAGTCTGGGTTTAAGTTATGTCTCTTATCAATTAGTAGCTTCATCCATCTCTCAAAATACTTTCAACCTCCTGGGCACCTTCTGCCTTTGCAGACGGGGGTACAGTTAGTATTGAAAAGATCATGTACATCAGGGCTCAGGAACAGAGCTTGTATTTTGGTGGCAATTGTGCAGTTATTGGGTCTGGGAAGGGGAGATGGTTTTATAGCTACATATGGGACCCTGTGAGGCTAAAATGAACTTAGTGCAACTGTTTAGTTTTGACCTTTCTATGTAAAGAACAAACTGACTCATTTAAGTCATCACATAGAAAACAAGGTGTCACTGGACAGAAACTTCTTTCACGTGACTGCTCCAGCTACATGGTCCAGCTGATGGTGGTGATAACACTGAGCCTGTGGTATAGCTGTACACATGGAGTAGAGAAGGGATTTTTGATATTGGTTGCATTTCTATTTTCACTAGTTCATGTAATTTTTATTTTTCTTTTGCTAGTTTTCTTCTTGGCTAAAGTCATAAAGAAAAGTGATTTTTTTTTTAAATTTTGGCATGTTATATTAGCCATTCTCTGTTAGGAGGAAAAATCTTTAGCTAACCTCATGAACATGATAATTTGTCCAAGAAATAGCAGTGGGCTAAATTTTTAACCCTCAGTGAGGTTTCCTCCTAATTCCAGAGCATAGTAGTTACGGTGTCATAAACATCAGCATGTGGACAACAGGTACCAGTTACCTGCCCAGGGTTCCTTCCTTAGAGCCAACAGTGTAATGCGATTTTACTTTTTCAAATCACACACTGTACCCTCAGATAAAGTTCCCAGTGAATGCAGATACCAAGAGAACCCATCCCCTGGTTTTCAGGAGGGAGAGCCAGCCACACCTTCCTACACTGCCTCTGTAGTGACACTGGGGTCTGCTCCGTTGCACACGGTGCCACCAGGATACGATGCTCCACCACGAGAGCTAGGTCATGCTGTCCAGAGAGGTAGAGCTGATCCACTGCAGGGCCTGCTGGGCCCTCTAAAGCTTGCCAACCTTGTGCAGCTGCATCGTGAGATGGTTCTGGGGTGGCTGTCAACTCCACAGAGTGAGCAATCCCCTCCACCAGAATCCTGCTTCTCCTACAACTTTTCCAAAGTGGGCTTCTCTATTCGTGAACACATTTGTGGTAAACTAAGAAAACCATGTAAAAAACACCACTGAAAAGTTTGTGTGCACAGCCTTACTTGCCTCAGACACCTGGCGCAGTTCTGATCTTGGCCCAGTCCTGGGAGATGGTACTCTCTTAGCTGCCCCTGCCTTTTCTCACTTTGAAGTCACACTCAGATCCAGACCATCTGCTGAGAAGGATCTTCCCCACAAGACAAGCTGTGCATCAGTTGTGAGCTGTCCCCAGTGGACCTGCAGGACAAAACTCCACCCAGGCTGGATGCAGCATCAACCGTGAACTGATCCCCATCTGAAATGACACCTCCACTTTTTCACATTCCCAGTAACCTGCATTCCTAGAATTGAATCAGTTCTAGTTTTCAGTGAAGGAGAAAATGAATGAATTAGAAAAAAAACAAATCTGGAAGAAGAGACCATTTATCTATAAGCAGTCTAAGGGAGTCACCTGAAAACATTCCTGACAAGAAGGTTGTTTCACCAACATCCATGTCATTTTACACCTCACCTAAAGCCCTCCTGTGTAAATATTGTACTTCACAGTGTGACATTTGGGTAAGCCAGTTGGAAATGGTCCTCAAACCTGTCATTCAATATTCAAACAGAAATAACAAATGTTAAACAGATGAGCTGCGGAAGAACCAGCAGAAAAGATAAGCGGGAAGAGGCAGAGGGCGGACCATGAGGCACCTCTTAGGCAATATTTGGAGTTTAGATGTTTATTCCCTAAGTGGTAAAAAATTCCCAAGGATTTAGAGTGAGAGTGGTTTAACAATATGATGATTACATTTGAACTTTATTTCATTTTTAATGGGTGAATTAAAATTATACATAAGAATTGGTTCCACTGTGGTATATCTATAAATGCATACAATATAATTTGGTCAATTTTATTTCCCAGTATTTTCACTTCTCCTCCCTTTCTTATTCCCCCTCATCCACATTTTCTGTTTTACTGATCTCTCTTCTGCTTTCATGTGATTCTTTTTATGCCTTTAATTGCTCTAGTTTCTGCATATGAAAGAAAATATTTGACCTTTGACTTTCTAAATCTGGCTTGTTTCACTTACCATGATGTTCTCCAGTTCTATCTATTTTCCTATGAGTCACAATACTTCATTCTTCTTTATGGCTGAGTAAAATTCCATGTGTACATATTCTTTATACTTTCTTTTCCTGAAGTATACCTACACTGGTTCAATGACTTGGCTATTGTATATATATGGGCTTTGAAAAGACTGCATTACAGAATCCATTGGTGTGTTCAAGAGAGGACACTGGAGGACAGTGAAGGTCCTTCTCCATTGCTGAGGAAGAGTCAACAGAGCAGTGGAGCTGCTGGGAGTGGGGTGGGGGTGGGGGGACACATTTCTTAAGCCCAGGATGAAACTGGGAGTATACTGGGAGCTGATGGAAAAGGCAGTACAAAAATTTGTTCCTGTTTCTTGAATGACAAATGGATTCAGTGATTTCAATCACTGGAGTCCATCTGAATCTTCAGTTCAAGTACTTTCTGTTTTATCTAACTAGGTGCATCTACATTTGTGACATCAATATTTACTATCATTATCTATTCTTGTTGAATTGTTCTTTTTATGACTATGATGTAACCTTTGTTTTTTTCTGATTAATTTTGGCTTGAAGTATGCTTTGTTCAATATAAGATGAGGGTGGCTATCATTGCTTGCTTTGGGTTTCCATTTGCAAGTTATATCAATTTATATTATTTCACTTTCAGCCATTGACTGTCTTTGCCTTAAGGTGACTCACTTGAAAACAATACGCAGTTAGTTTTTTTTTTTTAATCCAACCTGCCAGCCTACATCATTTATTTGGAGATTTGAGACCATTTATAGTCAATATTATTATAGAGAGATATTCACTAACTACTGCAATTTTGATTTATTTTCAGTGTTTCATTTGGTCCTGTTTCTTACTTTCTTAACTACTCTTCAAATGAGATTTGTTCATTTGTAAGCTCTGAGAATTTTTTAAAATTTCTTCTGTGTGTATTATTTCTGTAAGTATATTTTATAGTGCTGGCTTTAGTCATGAATCTTATTTTCTGCTTATATTTGAAGAATTTAATTTCTTCTTTGATTCTGAAGGATAGTTTTATAGGATATAGCAATCTTGGTTGACACTTAATTTCTTTCAGGACTAGGAAAGTCTCATTCTAAGTCCCTCTGGGTTTTAAAGTTTATGCTGAGAAATTGGAACTAATTCTGATAGGCTTATCTCTAAATGTAATCTGATGTCTTTCTCTTGAGATTTTTAGAGCAGCATTCTGCATGTTAGACATTTTAATGAGTCATGAAGAGGATCTTTGTTGTCTATTTGGGATTTTGAATGCCTTCTGTATCTGGAAAAACATCTTATTTTCAGTTTGAAAAAAAAAATGTTCTGTTTTGTTATTATTTCCCTGAAGAGGGTATCTGTGTCCTTAGCCTAAACCTGGCAATCCTGTTCCATTCCACTGATTCTGAAATCAGGTCTTTTAATGTCATCAAAGTATTCTTGTATATTTAGGTTATGCTTACTTGTTTTCTCTTTTCTAATACTGTATGAATGCTCAAAGCAAACACTTTTTCTCCCAAAGTAATGTTCTGATATTATGTTATCCTGTCTTCATTATGATCTCCTTTATTAGAGATAAATTTAACTGAATATTTTTGTTTTACTTAATGAGTCTTTTATTCACAAGATTTCTTTTTCATTATCTGTACCATCTCACTGAATTTTATATTCATATTCTGTACTGAGTTTCTTAATTTATTCAGTTGTTTTTCTGTATTCTCTTGGTATCCATTGACAATTTGTATAATCATTCTTTTGATTTTTTTATTATTTTGATTTTTTCATCCACTTTATATCTTTGGAGTCAATTACTGATAAACTTTACAGGTGTCGTGTTGCCTTGCTTTTTTCATATTTCTTGCATTCCTGTAATTGGTTTGTGCATCTGTTGAGATGGATTTATCTTTCACACTGATCTGTGGACCACTGAGACAATTTTCTTTTTTTGAGGTATTCTAAAGTGATATAGATTGATACCCCTTATGGGTGTGGTATCTATAGCCTTTGTATTAATACTATTTTCATCTAGAGGAGAATGTTCATGAGTGGACCTAACCAATCCTACTGGGGCATGCTCATTTTCTTGGTTTTTTTTTTTCACTTCTGCTCTTTGTATTCAAGTGTCAACAAAGTTTAAATTTGGCTAATATATATGGGGACTAAGTTGCATTGTTTCTTGGTTCAGTTTATCTAAGGAGCAGATTCTCTCCTCTCCTTATCTCTGACTGGAATCCCACTGGGCATTCTCTTCTCTTTGCCTGTTTTACTCACATTCTGCTAGGTACACCCTAGGTCATGCAGTAGGTGCAGCATGGCAGTATATGTTATAATCCCCTGCAGCAAATGTCAATGTGACCTTCTCCAGATGGCTCTCACTTAGCTCTCCACTTGCCAAATGAAAAACACGGAGCATTATTTAGACCCAAGTTTACTGTGCAGCCTCTGAACCCACTAGGTTGAGGATCCTTTTCTCTTCTACAGTTTTTCTCTGCCAAATGTGCCACTGTGTTTCTGTCTCTGTCTCATGCTTCCCCTCCCAGGGAACTGGCATACTGCTAGTGCCACTGCCACCACCAGCTGGACTACAATGTACTTTCTTGTTCTCTGTTCAATGCACCCAAATTTCTAAATCTCTAAGAGACTCTGATTGCCACTTATTGAATTTCACCTAATTCCCTCTTTCACCAAACTTGCTGAGGAACAGTACCTTCTGCTTGAGTACCAAACCTATAAACAACCGCCGATCTATCTTTCCTCTCATCTGCCATCTTGAATCATATTTCTTTTATTTTTTTAATTTTTATTTTTTTGCATTGTCTTTATTCTTTAAGTTCAAAAAGCTGCTTTTTTACATTTTAACTTGATTCACTCCCAAGGTCATTTTTATCCACATCTATTTTATTTCTATTTCCTTTTTTTCATCATGAGAAATAGATATTTTTTTCTTTGAACTTATCTAAATAGGAGGAAAAGACAGGTGCTGGGGATATAGCTCAGTTGGTAGTTTTCCCTTGCAGGCACAAGGCCCTGGGTTCAAACTCCAGCACCACAAAAAGAGAAAAAAAAATGGGGCAGGGGGAGTCAGTAAATAACCAGAAAGAATGATTTCATTCTATACGGTTTACAAAAGTAAGTATTATTTAGCAATTCAGTGTTGCTATAGAAGAGAGCTTATTTTCATGATAAGTATTGAAAATTGCTTTTAAACTGGATAATAACAAAGGATAGTTTGATCCTTTCTCATCACTGAGTGGCAAAAATATACTAATGCTTAATAAAAAAATTAAAGTATTAAAGCTCAGTAACTGAAATCCAATAGGATTATTTGTCTCTTCTTGTGATTTGTTTAATAAAATGAATACATGCTATTTTAAAAATTTGTATTTGTAATACAACAAAAGCATAAAATCCTCTGTCAAAATCCAAAAGAGAACCTGAGATCCCATTTTTGTTCTCTGTAGGAGTCTGCTCATAGCATTGAGCTATTATTGACAGGTGCCTGTCAATGGCCCTGTAGGGGAAAGACCCTATCTTGCTCATGGTGATATCCCTGTACAGAAGGCAGAACCTGGACTAATGTGGGTCCAGTAAGTGTTTGCTGGCCAGGTGTGTTGGCACATGTCTGTAATCCTAATGGCTCTAGAGTCTGAGGTATGAGGATTAAAGTTACAAAGCCAGACTCAGCAACTTAGTAAAGTTCTAAGCAACTTAGCAAGACCCTATCTCAAACTAAAAATAAAAAGGGCTGGGCATGTGGCTCAGTCGTTAAGCCCCCCGGGCTCAATCCCTGGTACAAAGAAAAAAAAAAGTTCACTGAGTGGACAGGAAAGAGTGGCAGTGGCCTCAGGAAGGCCAAGAAGACAAACAGAGACAACACGGTGGCCACTGAAGAGCAGTAGACTGTGATGGACATAAGAAGCAAACTGTATAAGACTCAGGACATTCAGGATCTCAGGATCTGGGGATGTCCAATGTGGAAACATAAAACAAGATGCCCTTTCAGTCTGTGCCTCGCAGAGTCCAGCAATCTGACTCAAACAGTCACTAGAATCCTACAAAGATGTAGTCTAGGATGAAACTTATTGGTGTCTCAGATCACTAACTAACCCTTTTTTTTATATTTTTTTTCCATTTTTTAGAGGAAATCATTGAAGACTTGGTAAGTTTCATATCATTTTTCCATGCTAAATTGGAAATTCAGCCTCCATACCCCCAAAGCAATTATCTCTCTGTGTGGTTGGTTGCAGAACAAAGAACATCTCTGTCAATAAAATGTAAGGAAAGTTACATTTCACACCACTGATACCCCACAAACAATTACCTTCAACAGTCTTTTCTCAGTCACTCTGCTAATCTTGAATGTGTCCATCTCATTACAGATCTGAAGGAAGCTCGAAGTTTTGCAGGTAGGTGCACAGAGAAGGAAGTGTGGTTAAGGATAACCTTATGCCTGTTCTCTAACCTCTCTGGGATTCTATTGTGAGACAACAGGCTATTCCCTAATGATATATGGGATACAAGTAGGCAAAAAAAGAAAATCCTTAGATGCTAGATATAGGGACCTAAGTTGGCTAAGGCATAAGCTCCGAGCAGCACAGACATATCAGCATCTCCTAACCCTGACAGGCAGGCTCTCCTCAGTTAGGAGCAGGTCCTCACCATCCTCTTGTGACCACCACCATAGAAGTTGGGTTGGAGCAGCTTCTCTAGGAACACCATAGAACTCTCCGGGGTGATGATGAAGAGATGATGAAGGGTTAGGTCTCTTGTCTCTCCTTTCCTTTCCAACTTCAAACCCTCCGTGTCCACCAGGTCATTCTCACCAACAGGAACACACACTTTTTCCTCCTTAGTTTTCTTAACAATAAAGTAAACAGCAATCTCAGTTAACCCAGTCTCTCCATCGGGCTGTTATCCTATTCCTCTCTCCCTTTCCAGAACAGCCTCATTTCATACTTGTAAATACTCTTTCCTAATTTGTACCCTCTACTGTCTTCCCACCCCAGCTCCACAAATACCCACAGACTGACAACGGCCCTCGTGGTCCTCAGTGGTCCTCATCACCCTCCAGCTGCCTCCTAGCTCCACCTCCTCCCTCTCCCTCCTCCTGCAGCACTGGCCACTCTCCTGCCCACTGCTGAGTTTCTGCCTCTGAGCTGAGCAGGGGGATCGTCTCCTTGACCTTCTCCAACCCTTCTGTTATGTCCCCTCTGTCCATGGAGGGCCTGGTGTTCCTGGTGCTAACACCTGGAGACCTTCTGAGTGTCAGAACCTTGGTAAAGACCTTTCCCAAGGGGTTTCCATGCTCCACCCATCTCCTACCAGCTGAGGCCTTGCAAGCTCTGAGGTGACAACAGAAATCTGTTCCTTTCCTTTAAGAAAGGACCTTCAGACCTGTAGGTGGGATGGTGTCCTGGATTTTAACAGCATGGTGTTTATTTTCTGTGTTGATGAAAAGGGCCTAGAACACATGTACCTTGTTCATCTGCCCTGCTTTGACCCCCTCACAGAGAAGCAATAAGAAGGGTCTTTTCTTATTGCTTACTAGTAACTGATCTCCTTCCTTCTGCAGAGAACATCATACTGGATGAACGCACGGCTCACCCCTCCCTCTTTGTGACACAAAATGGGCAGCATGTTTATTCCCTGTCTGTGAACCAAAATGTTCCTGATAGTCCTGAGCGATTTACTCTAATGCCATTTGTGCTGGGTCAGAACAGCTTCTCTAGTGGCAGTCACTACTGGGAGGTTAAAGTAGCAGGAAAGAGCAGGTGGGCTATGGGCCTCTGCTTGGATTCAGTAGACAGAGGAAGAGCTTATGAGGAGTCTTGTCCTGAAGCTGGTTTCTGGACTCTCTCCCTGAAGGATGGTCAGTACAAGGTGCTTTCAATGCACTCTTATAATATCCATGTCCCACTAGCGCCAGAAGTAGTTGGAATTTTTTTTGCAATATGAAGAAGGTTTGATCTCTTTCTATAATGTGATAGAACTTACCATTCTCTTTACTCTCAAAAGCAAGTTCACCCAGCCCCTGAGGCCATATTTCAACCCTGGATCTCCTATTCCAGGAAGCACTCAGGGCCTAACCATCCTGCATTTTCCATGAGCTTCTGATTTTTCCCTAGAGAAGAATGGAGAAACATTCCCCAAGGGTCATCCTTATGGACCATGGGCACACTGGCCATTCCCCAGGCAGGATGCTTGGGGCCAGGGGTGTGAGGATCCCTCAAGGACCCTGGCTGCTCCCAGTGCTGTGGGGACTGAATGATCCTCCTCACGGGGCCAGCTCCACTACTCATCAAACTCTGCCATCCTAGCTGGATTCACTGCTGAAACTGATAAACATCATTTCTCAACAAATATCTCTTTTATATTTCTCACTATGCTTCACAGCTTATTCAGAGTATTTTACTTTTACTAATAAGCTGTTGCTTCTTCAGGAGTATACACCAAGTGCTGCCTATTTCCATGACTATTTTTGAGCCAAAACAACTGACTGGAACACAGTTTTTGTTTTGTCGGGGAGAGGGGATATACTGAGGATTGAACTCAAGGGCACTCAAACCCTGAGCCACATCCCCGGCCCTTTTTTGTATTTTATTTAGAGACAGGGTCTCACTGAATTGCTTAGTGTCTTGTTGTAGCTGAAACTGAATTTGAACTCCAGATCCTTCTGCCCCAGCCTCCTGAGCCCCTGGATTAACAGGAGTGTGCCACCATGCCCAGTGTTGAACACAGGTTTATACTAAGAATCATGATCTCAAGAAACTTGCATCCTGTAGCAGCTAACACACCTGGACTGTAAGACTTTTTCAAGTAGGAACCATCTTATAAGTCTCTCCCAAGTTCTGACATTCTATTATAACACATTTCCTTAGCCTCCTTATCAATTTTTATATATTTAATTGACAAATGTTATATGTAAATTCATGGCTTAAAATATTGGATGTGTGTGACCATTGTGTATTTTTTATTACAATCACTTTTCATTAACAGACACACATAGTTTATTAAAAGTCCAAACCTACTCACTTTCCCATATAAAGTGGGTACACCTTGTCAGTACCCTCCAGTACTCACTGACTGCTCCAGGTCCAGGAAGCCATGCTCTGCCCTCTGCTGCCCTCAGGCTGAGTTTTGCATATATTCTGTGGATTCTGTGGTAAGCGGTCAACCCAAGCTTCCAAAACTAGGGTAAAGGCCATGGTCACCACAGCAGGAGTGTCAGCTCCAGGACGTCCCTTTCTTCCTGGAGTCACACTACAGTATGAACCAAACCCTTGAGAGACAAACCAAGCAACCCCTCTCCAGAGTCCAAGATATAAAGCTCAAACACTATCTACAGAGAAGATCAGGTTTTAGCAAAACCCCAGGAAGCATACAGAGAAATTTAAATTCTCACACATTTGCAGGTTACAACACAAAATCACACAGCAGCTCAAGGAAGGTTCTGGCAGATTCTCATGAAGGTAACCAGATAGCACCTTATGATCTGCAACCCCACGACCAGGTACATGCTAGAGAGAAAAGAATGCACGTGAACACAGAAGCAGGTACCAAAACCTCAAGCAGCATTATTAAGAGTATCTAAAAATTGGGACCAGTACTGTTACTTGGACATTGTATGAATAAATTTGTAATCCATTCATAAGATGAATTACAATTTGACATTTAAAACATGAAACCCTGACACATTCAACCAGAATAGGACCCTCAGAGAAGCTGAGGTGGGTGACAGAATCAGGGTTTGAGAAGACAGTACCCTATCTTGTGTGGTCAACCAGCCTTTGCCCACGAAAATCCCAGTTTGTGGTATTAGGAGGGGAAGGGCTACCTGGATGGGGAGGAAGGACAGTCTGGAGGGGGGAGTGCTCCCCGTGTGCCGAGTGGGTACATGATGTAAACCTAGAACAGAGTCAGCACCTGCTCCCTGGAGGTCCTGGCATCCAGTGCTGGCCACTATCCTTCAAGGTGGCTGCTCATCATCCTTGCTTCCTGTGGTTCATGCCCTGATGTCCAGGTGCTGCTGCCTTCATTGAGTAAGGGCTGACCGTCCAGTGGTGGAGATAACAGTGTGCACATCCATGGTTCATCCTCAAGGGTAGGTCCAAATGGGTCTCCAGCAGTACTCACTCTGTGGGAAGCCAGCACTACACCATGAGTACGCTCACATGGCCCTGTGGAGGAGCCAGGAAATCTGAGTCTCCAGCTCAGAGCCTTGTGGACCAGGAGCCTTGAAGTGAGATTTCCAGACCCAATGAGCAAACCTCAAACTGCAATGTGTGCAGAGATCCAGAGATGATCTGACCAAGGCCTGAGTCCCTGAGCTGCAGTGGGGAAACCATGGCCGGTGCAGTGCCCTGGCTCTCTCACCTAACTCAGTCTGAGGGGTGTTCCTAGCTGGGTGGGAAGGGTGCAGATTGTCTGTGGATTGTGTGTCACCAAACATTGTAAATAACAATGACCTACAACCAGTAGATTTGCTCTTTGAGGCACTATCAGTGAGTAATTCTGAAGTACATCTTTGTAGTGTAGGCTTAGAAAAATGGGAAAGTATGTTAAAGGAAATGAAACCTGGGTTTCTCGTAGTTGGAAAAGTTAGCTACAAATATGAAGGGGAAGAATAAGATGTTTGCTTTGAAAACTCAGTAGCAGTGAGCACACCAGTAACAAGAGGTTGATCTGTAAAATGTCTTCATTCAAAGGAACTAGGGGTCTTTAGAGAAAAGGTGGCTTCCAGGAACAAGCAAGCCATGAGGGCTGGGCTCTTCAGTCTTGTTGTAAAGGAGGGAAGCTCTCAGACTGTGACATGAACAGAGACTAACTGTAGAACAGAGGAGGCAGCTGAAGAGGTGCCCTATGTTCAAGTTTGAAAAACATAATAAAATTTATAATTAAATAAATATTCCATGCTCCTTGTTGATATAGATTGATAATGAGTAAAGCACCCTATGCCACCTGAGAACAAACTCTTCCATTCAGTAGAATGTGAGCTGACAAACAGGGAAGGAATCTAGAACTGTCACATGGAGCGATGTGCTCACAAGGGCTCAGATCATCCCCCTACAGAGTACTGTGTCATACCTGTCCACGATGCACAGGCCTGCTGGACACTAGCTAGACCCACAACGGCAGTTCCCTTGGATAATGTGGGGACACCATGGTGTCACGCCCCTGACACAGAACACTGGAGGCTTCCAGTCTCTGCTGTGGCCTCTCCACGAACCCCCTCTCATGGTTCAATCTCAAGAAACCTTCACAGTAATCCCTGAGAGTTGCTCTGTGCCTTCCCTGTGCTGCACACAGCCAACAATCCAGCAATCCTCAGGTCACGGAAAGAAGAACAGTCCCAGGGTAAAGAGCATGAAATAAGTGACACTAAAACCAGGCCAGGCTCCTGAATTCTTCACTAAATAAGAACATTAACAGGTGAAAAGGATGCTGTTGTCAGGAGTGGCAGAACTGTGGGGGAGCTGGTGATGGTGTGAGGTCAACGTTGGGTTGCACAATTCACAGAGAAGTCATAGATGTCCATGTTCTTAGGACATACACATTGAATTATTTAATGAGGGGGAAACATGAAGTTTCCAAGTAACTCCCAAGTGACTCATAGAAAGTCTGCACATACATGGTGTGTAGTATGTGTATGCATTTAGCACATTTGAAGATCTTACCTGATACTTCTAGTCTTCAAACCCTCTGTGAGACTGAAATCATACCAAACTGCAACATTAAAAGATACACAGTGTACATGTATGACACCCACTTAAGGACCTCCGCTGCCCTCTGAAGCAGAAGATACCTCCTATTGAGTGTCCTCTTTCCACACCACTCACTGTCCCTCCCACCTCAACCACAGTCACCTCCCCTTGGTAACACACTGATGCTGCTGACCTTCATGCACACATAACTGAGCTCCATTCACACCTGCCAATAGCGTGACTGCCACACCTCTATGCTCCATCTAAGAAACAGACGACCTGGGGAAGGTTGTTAAAACCCTCTCGAATGGCTTAAGAGCTGGCCAAGGCTTCCAAAACCCACCAGAAATAGAAAGAAAATGGGAAGAAATAGCAGATCTAGGAGATGGGAGGCAAAGTAAATACTCTGAGACCTGCAGAGACTTGAGGATTGGTTTCAGAGAATAAAATAAGCCCAAATTTCTAAAACCCAAACCGAGACCAGGTTGGAGAAGGGGAAAGGTCAACAGAGAGAGAAAGAGGGAGGAGAAAAGCACATAGGTTAACCATTCACAAGGTTTGGAACAAAAAGTAGAAAAAAAATTAAAATGTAATAGTAAATTGCTGTTCGAGCAGTAGATCAAGCAGTATAAAACAAAACTGTAAATAGAAAGCCCTGAGGGCACTGCCGTGGTTGTGGGGAGTCCACAGTTGACCAGCGACCCCCTTAGACAATAAAGCCTCTGCCCACCTCCAGACAGCAGCAGATTAAACCAGAACACCCTGCAGTGGGTTCTCTTCAGAATCCAGCTAGAGAGGACGTGTAACTGGATCACTACTAGCTGAAAGTGGTGACAACCCCCTGCCCCTGACCAGGAGCAAGGACCACGAGGTGGAGCAGCCCACCTGGGAAGTTTAGGAAGGACCCAGGACTCAACTAGGCTGCCACCAGGCAGACAGAGAAGGAGCAGAGGCCCACAGCTGGAGGAGGTGGAAGTCAGAGCTCAGAACTGGGCAGCATAGCAATTTAGGGCCTGAGCATAGGGAAGGGGCAGGGGACCTTAGAACAGCTACCCAGGAAAACCCTGAGTTGTAAGAAACCTGGAGAGACTGTGCCCCTGACCATGCACCCACATGGGCCAAAGCTCAGAGAAGCTGCCTGAATGTTCACATTCAGAGGTGGTGATCCTAGATTGTGGCTGTGGCTGGGGAAAGCAGGGCAGCCGTGCCTGAGTCCCCAGGGAGCTTAAAGAAAAAGTGTCCAGACCTTTACCACAGCCAGAAACTCTGCAACTGCTAGAAGAAAATGTTCACCCAACACTGCTATATGGTAGGACAAGAACCGACTTCCTTAACAGGAGTCCCAAAACATAAGAAAGAAAAGGGAGAAACAATAATTGGGGTGGCGTCAAGTTAAACTGATTCTGTGTAACAAGAGAAGCGATTAACAGCATGAATCAAAAGCCTAGAGAATGGGAGAAGACTTTGACACCTGCTTCCCAGATAGAGCATTAACATCCAGAATATACAAATGATGTAAATATATATATATAATGGGCAAAAGAACTAAAAAGATACTTCTCAAAAGAAGAAAAACAACTGGCCAACAAATATATGAAAAAATATCCAACCTCTATAGCTATCATGGAAATGCAAGTTGAAACTACATAAAGATTTCATTTCAGTCCAGGGAGAATGTCAGTTTAAAGAATGCAAGTAAAAGTAAATATTGGTGAGGATGTGGGGGAAAGTACAATCACACATTGTTTTGGGAGACTGCAAATTATTACAAACACTTTGGAAAACGTTTGGAGATTTGTTGAAAAACTAGGAATGGCACTATCATATAACCCAGTTATCCCACTCCTTAGTATTTACCCAAAAGAATTAAAATCAGTATACTATAGGGATGCAGCCACATTATTGTTTACAGCAGCACAATTCACAATAGCCAGACTGTGGAAACAACCCAGGTGCCCGTCAATAGATGAATGGATAAAGAAAATGTGGTGTATATTCAATGGAGTATTACTCAGCCATCAAGAAAAAAATCAGGGCATTTGCTGGAAAATGGATGGAACCAAAGAACATCATGGTAAGTCAAATAAGCCACACTCAGAAAGCCAAAGGATGAATGTTTTCTCTGATATGTGGAAGCCAATCCAAAGTAAGGGAGGCAAGGGATAGAGTGGGAGAGAGGTAAAGGTAAAAGAGGGGGGATTCCACCAAAACAGAAAAAAAGACTCATGGACTAGATCAAGAGGATTGAGGGGGCAGGAAGAGGAATAGAATAAGGGAAGAGCAGTGGAATGGATCTGATCCAACTTTCCTATGTACATATATAAACCTACCACATTAAGTCTCACCTTGAGGAATATCCACAAGGCACTACTTTTTTTAAAAAATTAAAGAGCAGAAAAATCAGTACAGTAGAGGGAAGGGAACGGGAGAAGCAGTATGGGAGAAGAAGGAGAAGTTCTGGGGACTGAACTAGAGTAATTATATTACATGATTTTATAATTATATGAAAATAAATCCTAATGCTCTGTATTACTGAAATGCACCAAAAAAATGACAAAGTCACTCATTGATAACTGAGATATTGTTTCAAATCCCCAATATCTCAGCTCTATTTGATGAACAATGCCATAAAAATGAGAAACTCCATTCTAACCCTGTAAACCAAGCTTTCACTATTGCTTTTCCTCATTTTTACCAGTATAAAATGTTTCTGTTCTGCCTAGGGCAAAATAGGATCCCCCTCTGTAAAACCAGTTGGACTTGAAACACCACTCAAAATCTCCCCCAATTGTGTCCAGAACCAGTGTCATGGCATAAGTAGAAATACTACATGGCTTCTTCATGGAGAATGGGGTGTCTGCAGCCAGTTGGAGGCTCTGGCTAGAGGCCCAAGGCTTCCCTCCTTGAGCAGCCGATTAAGTTCACACCCCAACTCCTTTCCTTATCAGGCTCCCATTCAGGAGCCCCCATGTACCTACCTATCTCCCTGAGCCAGAAACCCTGCCCCTGGAACCTGGAACCTGGGTAATTATTCAAATCAGCCAATCCACAGGGTACAGAGAACCCTAAACAGCCCCAACCCACCAATCCTGCCTCAGATGCTCCCCAGAGCCCAGCCTGTCTCCTGGCCCTGGGTACAACTCTCTCAGTGGCCCTGCCTGGCAGCCTGCTCTTCTTCAACCTGTAAGTAACACTTCTGCTTTTCATCTACCCAGGCTCAGTGTTGTGTCTCATCATAAAAGAAAGATTCTTGTTCTTGCTAGAACCTTAAGTGGGGTGGTCCAGGACCTTCACTGGGTCATTAGGAAACCTGAGTTTCTGTGGCAATTAGAGAGAAATGCAGGGTTCAGCTCCATTCATCAACAGAATTGCTGAATAAACTGAGACTTGTTTTTTGTTTTGTTTTGTGTATTTTGCAGTATTATTTATAGTATTTATATTGCCATCATCATATTCACATGTCTTTCTATGAGTTCAGCCACAGTAAAATGGGTCCATTTTCTTATATGATTCTGAGTCTCCAACCCATCCCTAGATTTGCCTAACTGCTTCCTCCTCAGGATGCAGAGCTGCTCCCTTTTCCCACTCACCTGTCAGGTGAGTGGCTCACACAGCAAGCAGCCTTTCCAGGTGACTCTGGGACTGGACCTCTCACCTCCCCCGTGTAGCCTCTTCCTCATCCTCTCTGCATCCCAGAGGGACACCAGCTCCATCCTCACTACAGCAGCCCTTTAGCCTTGATTCTAAGCTCAATCTTCTGAGGGCAAAACTTCCAGGAACACATGTGCTAGAATTCGCCTGGACCTCCTTGTTTCTCCTCCCCAGGGTTTTGATCAGTGAATGTCAGCAGTCAGCATTAACCTTCTTTCCCCAGGGTTCTGTTTTAGAGTTCCCTCTGTGGCTGCCACTCAAAAGCACCTCCTGCATGCCCACCAGTAGGTGGTGCTAGTCTTACTCATTCTTTATTTGGCCTCTAATAAGAGTGTTTCCTCCTGTGGCTTTAGGTTGGCTGTCCCAACCAGCATTTGAAGACATAACAGTCACATGAAGTTGTCACCTCCCCAGTTAATGCACAGTTTTCAATTCTGAATCAGAAAACCCGACATGGACCCTAAAATAGAAAGCCTTCTGGGCCAGAATGTTCCCTGCCCTGAGGCACTGGCTTCTCCGTTGATCAACAGCCTGCCTTGATTTTCTTCCTCCTCAGCTGGTCTTACTATGCAGCAGGTGGAAGAAGAGTCCACTTACCTCCTGCTTCTGCTTCCCACATGCAGGTGTCCAGGAGGCCAGCTTTCTGTCCAGGGATCCTGTTCACTGTGTTTCAGGAAGAGCGTGCACAGCAGTGAACCAGAGGAAGGACTTGACCCAGGACAGCCCCTGGGAGGACAGAGGTCTGAGACCCCCCCAGAATGCAGCCCTGGAGCAGGAGCCTCAGGACCCTCCTGCTCTGCCTCCTGCTTCCCTGGCCAGGCGCAGGTGAGTGACAAAGGGCATAGCTGCCCTTTCCTTTCCCTGGTGCCTGGCTCAGGCTCCCTCCTCCTAGCCCAGCTCATGCCCCTTTGCTGGAGCTGAAGCCCAGGTGCTTCTCATTTCAGTCTGTCCTTCTGGCTCTTGCTGATTCCTGTTCTTTTCTCAGTCCTTTGTGACCAAGTATCTGAAGCTGTTTTTTTTAAATTATATATATACATACATACATACATATATGGTTGTAGATGAACACACAGTATCTTTATTTTTATGATCATATAAATCTTTCACCTTTTATTGAAGCTGTGTCTTAGGGGTCTTTTCTGATTAATTCTTCTCAAATTTGTTTGCATCTTCTCTAAAGCAGATCCTGGAGTAGAGGTGCCTCCTGGGGACACTGGATGCCCTCTGACAAACCTGGGGACAGAGCTCAGGGACCCCAGGGTCCACTGCCCCCACCCAATATGCAGGCCCTTCTCAGAGTCTTTAGCTTCTTCCTCTCATAGAATTGATTTCTTGTGTCTCTCCCTGTTGTGTTTGGCCCTGACTGGGAAAAACATTCACCCAGTGTGAGACAGCATCATGAGTGGCTTTGACACATGGAGGTGGCCTATGTCTTGCAGTTTTGGTGTTTAACAAGAGTTTATGTGAGAGCAAATCTCACTTCCAATGAGGTAATTGACCTACATGAGGACCCAGGAGCATATAGATAGAAACAGAGACGTTCCATTGAAATGAAAACCACGAACATTAAAATGAAAGATCAAAGCATGCTAGAGAAAATACATATTTACTCCACGAAAGTCATCCTGATGGAAAAGAAAATCAGTAGACATGGTTTCTAAAACAGGTAGGAGACAAGTGTAGATTGTAGGCTGTGCCAGTCCACCACCTCAGAAGTCACCATCTGTTAAGATTCCAAGAAGGCACCTGGCACCTTGCAAAAGGACCTGCTCACCTCAGTGAAAAACTTCCTTTTGCTAATTTCTCCTTAGCTGTAAGATTCTCTGAAGTCCTTTCCTCTGGTTCCATGATCAGCAATAAGGGCAGGATTGGGTCTAAGGGGATCCAGCAGGAAGAGGGCCACCTAGAGGTCTAGTGGTATGTGTCTTGCTGCCTCTGTCATCCCCCAGGGCACCTGAAGAAGGAGATTGTGTCTGAGGTCCTCTGTCACCATGCAAAACAGATATAGGACTTCTGGCCTCTTCTTCTTGGAAACAATTGTCATTTGCTGCCCCTGCTGAGGTCCTGCAGCCTGGCAGGAGAGTCCCTGATCTCTGTCATCTCCCCTGGTGGCACTGTTAGTACCTGTTGAAAGAGGTGAGACAAGTGAGGTCCTCCATGAAGGACCTGCAGATGATGAGCAGGCTGTGCTCATCTCTGGCCTCTAGTCACGCTGTGTCACACACAGGAGGGGTCTTCTCCTGTCAGAGCACGAGCAAGTCCTGCCATTTCCTAGTTATTTTAATGTCCTTTTGTCCCCAAGGTCAGGTCTTCCTCTGTCTCATCATCTTCTGGTGACTTCAGTGTCAACCTAGTCACAGGCTGTGCCACACTGACTTGAAAACCGAGCTCCATGATGCTCTGACAACTGGAATTTTTTAAGAAAATGCCAAGATGACCCTCAAAAGTTTCCCAAATCGAGCATTTTGGCTTTTGAAACATTTCAGATTTGTGATTTTCAGGTAGGAATACTGAACTAGTATAGTTCAGGCAAATATTGCAAAATCCAAAGATGCTGAATTCTGAAACCTGTCTGAGCACCCTAATGATGACAGTTCCGGCCAGTACCACTGCTTTAGCTTTCAATTTTGGAAATTCTCTTTAAAAAATAAACAGAATAAATTTTATTTTTGACCTTTTCTATGGTGCTTGAAAACCACTTTTAACTGTTAGCGTTTTGTTTTGTGTTGTTTTACATCATTCTGGTGACTTTCTTAGGCAGGTAACACTTATTTTCAATGGTGCATTGATACTGGAAAGTCCTAGGGATGGATGCAATTGTTCCCTTACATTTAAATTGGCTGCCAGGTCACTTTAAGTCCTTCTCTGACACCACTCAGTTCCAGATTTATCCACACCAGCTCTGTGTGCAGTGAGTCGCCTCAGGTATGACACCACCCACTCAAAGTTTCTGGAACTACAGCTTAAGGGCTCAGTCCACAAGACCACCCACAGCAGGGGCTACCTGTACCTTTGTTCTACTGACCATGGACTTAGGGGTTCTTGTGACAACCCTCAGAACTCAAAGAAGCATGATGTTTAACATCCAGTTTCATCACTGGGGATATAATGTGGGAAACTCACATGCAGGAGGTCCTCAGGGCAAGGTAGGTGGGGCCCTCCCTGGTAGGCTCTGGTGTACCCCTGGCAGTACCTTGCTGTGTTCACCATGGGGAGTTTACCTGGCCTGGCTGTTTCAGGGGTCATGAAAGTTTCTTCACAAAGGCCTGGCTGAGCCAGCCTTTGCCCACTGGGGAGAGAACTCAGTCTCCAGGCCCCTCCTGTCCCTGGAGGCTGGGGTATGGCCTGTAGGTCAAACCCTCACTTCCCCAGCCACCCTCACCATGTCTAAGGACAGCCAGGAGCCAACCCATTAGAATGAACCACAGAGTGGTCAGAGGGGACAATAAGAAGTAAGGAAAAAGAGTACTGGCACTCTTTTGTGGATATGCCAAAGCTTCTATTGTCCACTAGAGAAAACTTAAAAAACAATGTGAAGCCTGTCTTGAAGATTAAGCCTATCAGTATAGACAGGTGATGACCCTAGAGGCCATTACTGAATTTTAACTAGGTAGATTTCCAGAACTCCTATTAAATGGTCTCCCGAGGCTTTGGGAGGGATGGGAGACTCCTTGTAAGAAAGAACAAGACAGGAGTTCAGATCCCTGTTCTCACGTGACGAAGAAGGACTGGACAAAGGAACCATGAACTTCTGTTTGGCTAATTTTCTGCCTACATGACATAATCCCCAATGATTTGTTTTTGTGCTTTGAATGAGATTTCTGTGCAAAAATGTTTTTTTTTTTTTAATTTGTAGTTTAACAACTCATTCATATAAATGGAATTTTAAAAATGTTAAGTGAATTGAGGACTAGGAAAGTAGTGCACATACCTTTCAAGGCTTTTGATAATTTATTTTCAATTTTAATTGATTTAATTGATTTTATCTGGTACATATCAACATAGATATGTATATTTTCATGTTGTACAATATGATGCTTTCATATTTTTATGTATTGCAAAATGTTAAGTCAGGGTAACTATCTGTGTCTCCTCAAACACACCACCTGTCATGGTGAAGTCTTCAGTACCTTCCTTCTGCTTCTGAGAAGCACAGGGGGTCGCTGTTGCTTGCAGTACTCTGCTGTGGGCAGACCACCACCTCCCGTCACCCAGAGAGCTGCGCCCAGGGCCCACTGCACAGCCTCCAGGTAGCTCCTCCCTCTCTCCTGCTTGTGCCCATTCTGCTCTCAGCTTCCTGGTGCTCCCCCTGCTGGGGTGCTGGTAGGAACGCAGTCCTGCAGAACTTCTCCTAGCCTGGCTTCTTTCACTTCACCTGAGGATCTGCAGATCCGACCCTGTTGTTCGTAAAGGACAGATTTCATTCTTTTTTAAGCTGGAATAACTCCGTTCTGTGTATGTGCCACTTCTCTTTACTCCACTCACGTATTACTGGAGACCTGGGCTGATTTAGTATCCTGAATACTCTGCATAGTGCCGCAAGAAACTCAGGAGCATAGAAGTCTCTTTGGTATTGGGATTGGGGTTTCACTTCATTAATTTTAATTTTTTTTAACCTTTTCACCCAGGGATACAGCACTAATAAGTGAGGACACACCACCCCCAGATTTTTCTTTTCTTTCCTTCCTTCCTTTCTTTCTTTCTTTCTTTTTCTTTTCTTTTTCTTTTTTTGGAAAGGGGTCTTGATAAAATATCAAAGCTTATCTTGAGCTTGAGATCCTCCTGTCTCAGCTTCCTCAGTCATTGGGAATAGAGGTGTGCACCACTGTGCCTGCCAATTTCATTTCCTTTGTCTATGTTTACAGTAGAATCATTACTGCCTCCTGTTGTAATTTAATTTTAATTTTTTTTTTTTTTGGCAGGAGGTACTGGGGATTGAACTCAGGAGTACTCAACCATTGAGCCACATCCCCAGCCCTATTTTGTATTTTATTAGAGACAGGATCTCATTTAGTTGCTTAATGCTTTACTAAATTGCTAAGTGTGTCTTTGAACTCATGATTCTCCAGCCTCAGCCTCCTGAGCCACTGGCATGTGCCACCATGCCCAGCCTAATTTGAATAATTTTAAGAACCTCCATGCTGTTCCCGACAATGGCTGGGCTAATTAGCATCTCCACAACAGTGTGCAAGGGTTCCATTCCTCCACATCCTGACCAACCTTCTTCTCTTTGTCTTTTTGATGGTAATTGCCTTTTCATGGAAGTGGGGTGATATCTCATTTGATTTTCTCTTGGAGGCACACTGGGAGGTGAGGTTGCAGGATCCTGTGGTTTTTCTGTTTGCCAAAGGCTGCTCCAGCACATTCCCAGCACGAGTGTGCAAAGGCTCCCTTCCTCCACACCCTAGCTGATGCTTCTGCTCTTTCTACAAAAGCCTTTCCACTTTGGTTTAAAGGGAGAATCTCCTGGTGGCTTGGTTTGCTTTTCTCAATGACTGATAAAAATCTTTCCATATTCTTGCTGGTCATTTGTTTGTTCCTTGGAAAATGTCTACTCATATCTCTTTACGGTTTTTTATTAGCCTATTTTTCACTGTTCATTTTCCTGAGTTTTGGCCTCTGACACATCTGTGGCTGGCACACCTGCTTTCTCCTCTCTGGGTGTCCTTTGGCTTGTCTCTGCTGTGTGACCTGGTTATTTGATAGTACCCGCTGGTTCATTTTGGCTTTTATCCCCTCTATTTTTTTGGTATCATATTCAAAAAATATTGGCAACACCAATTCCAGGCAGCATTTTTCATTTTCTTATAAAAATGATACATTTTGGGGTTTTACACTTATTACCTAACGCAGGTTATCTAACCCTGGTGTGCAGAAGGTCAGATTTTACTCTTCCACCTGAGGATATTCAGTTCACTCAGCTCTGTTCATTAAGCTGTGTCCTTTCCACAGTCCACATTCTTGGACCCTTGCTGGATTTAGACCACAGCCTAGGTGTGGGCTGAGCTCTGGGTTCCTTGTCCCTTGTGCTGATGTGTGCCTGTGTCCATGACAGCACCTAGTGCTCTGCTCACTCCAGAACTGAGGTCCTTAGAAACCAGCAGCTGTGCTCAGGCTGCCTCACTCTGCCTGCTGGAGGGTATCTACTCTTCATGAGCTGTGCGTTTCCACAGGGACATTCAGGATTTGGAGTCTATTAATTGTGAATAAACCATTTTACATTTAATTTTTTTCAAATCAATTTAAAACACTGTGCTATGTCCTACACAGTGTGTGCTGAAAATCACACACTGTGTAATGGTTTTGTCCACTTAATTAGCAACCAACTTGCTGCGCATAGTGGTCCTTGTGTGGAGAGACCTCACAGCTACACTTGAGAACACAGTGTGCCATCCTGACTTGTGGGCACATTGGTTTACGCCAGAGACAGCAGTGCTCATGTTGATCTCAGTGGGAAGTAGGAACTTGTAAAACTATTAATTCATCTTTTCAGTCCATAAATACTGCGATACAGTTCCTTTTATTTTTGCTTCTTTAATTTCCTCCACTAGTGCTTCACAGTTTTGGAACACACTCAGTCCTGGTGATGCTGCCCCTGGGTGTGGATCCAGGGCTGCTCTGGGGCATCTCCACCTCCAGGAAGGCTCTCAGCCTCAGTGTCTCAGGCCCTGATGCACCTTCCCAGCCTGTGGCCTTGGGATCCTCCCTGAGGAGGCACATGGGGCTGGAGCAGCTCAGAGCCTGAGGTCTGTCCAGAGTCAGGCAGAACTGCCCTCCCCTCCACCTGGTGCTGCTATCTCCAGCTCTGGGGTGAGGTGACATGGGCACAGCCAGCACAGGAGCTGGAATGTGTGACCTGGCACACTGATCTTATACCTGAGAAAAATATTCTGTCAGTATTATTTTGTAGCATAAAATTATTCTAGTTGCTTTGAAAATATATTTAAAAATATATATGTAGAACACATATAGTTGTAGAACAAATATGTATGAGCATATATGTAGAATGTATATCTTGATTCATCGAACTTATACTTTACTCCATTCTTTAAGACAAAGAAACACAGTATACTCACTACTATAATGCTTGCTTTTCATCTTAATAATTACATACAATAGGTCAAGTACCTGAATCACCCATTGGCTGATTCCCTCATATCTAAAATCAGGATGATCATCTGTAACACATACACTTCTTATGGGAAATCATAATGGATTATATGAACTTACTTCCCACCCTAGGCCACTGGAAGAGCAAAGTTGAACATCTGCAGGTTTCCCTGAGGTGCCATCAGCATCTGGGCCTCTCTTGCCTCCTCTGCTAATGTTGCCAACCTCCCTGTGTTAGGTCAGCTCATGGTGCTAATGCAGCTGGTCTGCTTCTCTCCTCAGTCCCAACCATGCCTGCCCCAGACTGAGGAATGACTTCATCCTGCTTTCTCTCCATCACTTGCAGGGCAATTCCAGGTGATGGGACCAAGATCACCAGTCATTGCCATGGTAGGGAAAGAGGTTGTGTTCTCCTGCCACCTCAGGCCAGCCATGGATGCGCAGCACATGGAGGTGACATGGTACAAAAATCATCAGTCGGGCCTGGTGCACGACTATAGGAATGGCCAGGAACACGTGGAACAGCAGCGACTAGAATATTGCGGGAGGACCCAGTTTCTGAAGGGGAACATCAGCCAAGGGCAGGTGGCCCTGAGGCTCCAGCCCATCCGGACTTCAGATGGAGGGGACTACAGGTGTTTATTTGCAAGCTCCACAGGGTACGGTGAAGCACAGTTCAAGCTGTTAGTCACAGGTGAGCCCTGGCATGAATACTCTGAGATATGGTATGTTGTAGTTTTTTCCTAACAGCACTCTGTGGTGTGCATGGCCAGAGGTGGCTGAGTCCACACAAACAGGGAGCTGGAATCCAGAATGCCAGAGCTGAGCCTCACCTGGGCGGCCCACTCTGGCTGTAACTTGTGTCAGTAGAAATCCACTCTCCTCCCTTTTCTTTCTCTGTGTGACTGCTGAAGGGGAGGTATGAGCAGGGAGCAGTGTGTCCTAACTCTGAAATGTCCTAGAGACACTTCTTGGTCTGAAGATGTCACTCTCTTTTCCAAAACTCAGAAGCAGCTTGATGTGCAGGAGGGTTCTGAGCAGCCCACCAGCAAGCCTGACTGACCTCATTCCAATGCACACAGATGTGCCACTGAGCAGTGGTGTTGTACACTCTTCTTAAACACCCTTGTCTGTTCAGGTCACAGCTTGTGTTTGTGCCTTACATCCCTCTTCTGCAGAGATGTGGCTCCCCTCCTGTCCTGAGTGGATGAAAGAGTGAGGAAGGTTTCTTTCCTAGCCACTGGATTTGCCAGATTCCAGATGCTTCTGCTCTGGCTCAGAGGACTTCTGCCAGCAAACAGAGAACAGCTTCCCACAGCTGTCCCACTTTGTCCACAGATTCCTTGCAAGCACACACCTTCCCCCTTGAAGCTAGGCCCCCGGATACTAGGGCCTAATGCTTGCAAATGTGTCTTCTAAGCTTCAACAGTGGGTCACTAATGCATTCCCAGCAATCTACATTTTATTACATGATTGCAGGAGAGGTTCTCCCATATACTACTCCTCAGAATTTCTCCTCAGCAGAAGAAAAAGTGGTATATGTTTTTCTTACCACAAAACACACAGAATTAAAAGAAACTAGGGCCTATGTTCACCTTCTGAATTTTAAGTATGTGCATATATTAGGCACAACACACGGGAACCCACTCAACACTGTAAGAAGCCAAAGTATCTCCAGCATATTCAAATGTATAGTTGAATTTATAGTTTACCATGGGCAGTAGAAATATCCTGAACTTTATTCCACACTAAGGACAATATCACACCCTTATCTCCCAGCTGTAGCTGTCTCACAACCACCCCTATGCTTCAGATCTGGAGGACAGAGATAGCCTGAGGGGAAGCCACGCCCCCTTTCTCTATTGATATTGTCTAGAGCATTTCCATTCAGACTTGTCAGCATCTGAAGGCCACTCCTTAGAGCAGGAGGTGGAAAGGTGCTCCACAGCTGGGTAGGCACTTCCCCAGCTAAGAAGTTCATTACCCCAGAATGTGCTGCCCAGGTAAGGCAGCTACCTCCTGCATGTGGCCATGCAGGTGCAGCTTAACCCCAATAAATCATACAGGAATGCCAGTCCCACAGCCACCTGGCTAGTGTGTCTTACACAGAGCCCTGGCCTATTGCACTGGACAACAGCCCCAGGGCTTCCCCTGTGAGAAGAATTTCTGCAGGAGGCCTGAGCAGGAGGAGGGTGAGTGAACCACAGGAGCCTCTAATCCACACGCACCCTTCAGTTCTCAACCATGATGGATGGATGGATGGAGGGTCTCAGCCCTACTGTAGTGAGCCTGAGAAGAAAGGATAAGTCATGAGTCCTAGGAAAGGGGGAAAGAAAATGGTCCAGTTGGTGTTTGACCACTTATATACTCACTGGTCTAACAAATTCAATTTCTTTCTCAAAAACATAAAAAACATCTTTTGGATGCACAATTTTCATACTCCAGCTTTCACAACCAGGAGAGTTCAGAGCCTGCAGGTTGACCAGTAAGCCAAAGTCCATAGGCCTCAGGGGGGCAGAGCCATTGTCCTCCTAACACAACAGTCTCTTTCTCTCTCTCTCTCTCTCTCCCTCTCTCAATCCCAGCCTCAGGCCTGGATCCTCATATTCATGTTGAACCTGGTCCCAGTGGGAGCATTACGCTGACCTGCACATCTCCTGGGTGGTACCCGGAGCCAGAGGTACAGTGGAGTGGCCCAGGACAACTCCAACTGGAACCTGCCTCAGAGGCAAACGCAGTAGAAGGAGACGGCCTGTTCCGTGTGGAGTCCTCTCTCTCAGTAGAGGAAAGTTCCAGAGAACATGTGACTTGTTCCATCAGGAACCCTGTCCTCAATGAGGAGAAGAAGGCCCACGTGTCCATGGCAGGTCAGTTCCCTCCCAGGTGCTCGTCCAGAGGTTCCAGTGCAGATAGGAAGCTGTGAAGCGCAGAGACCCCTGACACAGACTGCCATGAGGGTCCATTGGGTGCCTTGAGTGGGGGCCTCCTCAGATGTACCCCTGTGCACTCCTGCTGAGGTCAACAAGGTCATTATTTCACAGGATAGAAGTGGATATGCCAAAGCCTTCAAGGGTAACAGGGCTGACAGGGGTCTGTCAGAGCCCCTTGGAACTTTCCACTGCTGGACTCACCCTGCACAACATTTGAGATTCTTCCCCCACTTGTCAAGAGTACCTAATGTGCTTATCACAGCCACCTCTGTGACCTTGACACATGCAGACTGTTTGGACTAGTAAAAAGGGCTAATAATAGTATGACCTTTTTGGAATGAGGGTTAATGACACAATTCTTTTCACAGGCAGAGAGGACCAAGCACCCAGGTGTGCCCTTCACCTCTGCAGAGTGACTGTCAGGGAAACACAGTCTGCCCCCAACTCTGCCCTGCACCACCCCTCCCTCTCCCAATCAGGGAGCAGAGTGCAGTCTGTGCTCCAGGGTGTTCTCAGGCCCTTCTCTCCCAGCTTGCCCCACCCTTCTTGGCACCTCACATCAGCACCTGTACATACTCACCCTCTGGTGCTCATGGGCACTGGGGGGCACTATCTTTGTATCTCCCCTGAAGTGGCATTTCCTGCTGGCCCTTCAATACCTAAATCAGGAGCTCTCTTTTCTGGAAAACTTCCCCACTCAGTGTGCACCTGTGTCCCTTCAGTCCTCAGCCTGCCCTTAGACACACATCTATGTGATGACGAGGACAACTGGACAAATGGACCCATGATGAAGGCAGTTAGTACCTCAGGAGGGAGGGGGGAGGGCAGGTGAAGGTGTATTGTATTTGCAGTCTGTTCCTCAAGAGCCGGCCCCAGAGGATCTCACATGATTCTGAACTTCCTGCGGATCTTACCCCAGGTGGGCTCTGCGTGGCAGCACAGTTAGGGGCGTTGCGATGCCCTGGCATTTCCCTCAGGCACCCTGAACAGCTCAGCCCTCAGCCCAGGCAGGCCAGCGCCATCCTCAGAAGCCCTGAGCAGACAACTACCCAGTGGGCTTCCCAGCAGGAGCACTGCATGTGGAGCTGGTCTCACAGTGCCTTCTGCGTTTCTTTCCTCTCTTCAGCCTGTCCACATAGCTGCCTGTTTGACAGGGCAGTTCGGGGCCTGCCCAGGCTGGGAGGAGGCAGGAAACAGAGGTCCTTAGGAGTTCTGGGAGGGCTGGGGAGGCTTGGGGTCTCTGATGCCTGGTGACGTCTCCATGAGGAAACAAGAAGGACTCGTCCCCATCAGCCAGGCCACCTGCAGTCAGCCTAGATCTCAGCGCCATGGTCCTGTTTTCCAGGTGACCTGTTCACCAGAGTCAGCCCCTGGACTGTGGTGCTGGCTGTGTTTGATGTTCTTGTGGCTATCAGCTTGGCGGTCATCGGTGCTGTCCTCATGAGGACCACAAAAGCCAAAGGTAAATGGAAAGAGTGGGGCTGACATCATTTTTGGAATTTTCATGGGATAGCTGTAAAGGTAACAGGGAAATGGACTCAGGATCCTTTATCATTACAATTGCAGAGGAATCACCTGAGGAGGAAGAGGTCATTCACCTGCACAATCAGCTCTTGTGCTTGACCTCATCTTGGTCTGTGTGCTTGCTTTAGTCTGCCCATGCAGACTAGGAGAACCACTTGTTCAGGAGGGATTGAGTCCTCTCCAAGACTTCTCGGCCCTGCCTCACTAACTCTCACATCATATGGAGCTCTGTGCATGTGACAAATCAGTCTATGTGATATGGTTCACAGCCATGACTCCCTCAAGGTCACAGTGCATGGCTCTGTGCTTGTGACCAGATGGGGTCATGTGACCTTATTCACTGAAGCCATTCCCTAACATAGAGGAGTAGTAGACCCTGGTTGCAGGTGAGGGGCTGCATTGGTGGGACCAATTCACACCCACATGCATTGGGAGAGCTGGATCTGTGATGTCTGTTTAAAGAGCTAATGGGCAGAGCTAATGAGTTTCTCATCCTGAACCCACAGGATTTCAGGTGGTTCCATAAATCAGTCACAGAGGCCAAATGCCTGTCACTTAGTCACATTCATACAAATCATTAACATTAGGTGTGTGACAAAGTCCTTCTTCTTGTTAGTTGGGTGCAGCCCAAGAAGCCCACTAGGTAGTTGTCTGCTTAGGGCTTCTGAGGATGGCGCTGGCCTGCAGAAAATTTTATGTGTAATTCGAAATGAATAAAATCACTTGCTAAGTCTGCAGGGGAGCAGAGGTATTTGTTCTCTGTAGCCCCTGCTCCTAGCATTGAGCTATGATTGACAGGTGTCTCTCAATGGCCCTGAGGGGAAGAGACCCTATTTGCTCATGGTGATGTCCCTAGTACATAGGGCAGCAGCAGCACTGAAGTGTGTCCTCAATAAGTGTGAGCTGAGTGGACAGGAAAGAGTGGCTGTGGCCTCAGAAATGACATGGAGATAAACTGCCCCAGAGCAATGGCCACTGATGAGCAGCAGACTGTGGTGGACATAAGAAGCAAATTGTAAAGGCTCAGGGCATTCAGGATTTCAGGCGCTGGGCATGTCCAGTGTGGGAACATAAGACAAGGTGTCCTATCAGTCTGTGCCCCTCAGAGTCCAGCAATATGGCCCGCATGTTCAGTGGTCCCTTCCCATCACATAGCAAAACCCAGGATGAACTTGACTGGCATCTCAGAGACTCATCTCTCTTCACCTCTGTGTTTTCTCTTTAGAGACTCTCTTTGAAGAACTTGGTAAGTTCTATGTCTCTGTTCTGTGCTCACTTAAAATTCCAGCCATTTTGTCCTCCAAACACTGATCTCTCCCTGTGATTGATTACAGAGGACTGAAATTCAATAGAAGAGATAGGTAAGTGAAGCCTGTCCCCCTTGTCCCACATGCCCATTACTGCAAAACCTCACTGTCCCCGTCACCCTGGATGTGTCCATCTCATTGCAGATCTGGAGGAAGCTCGGAGATATGCAGGTAGGTGCACAGAGAAGGAGGTGTGGCTAAGAATGGCCTCATGCCTGTCCTCTAAGCTGTCCGAGATTCTATTGTGTAAGAAAATTTCTTCCCAAATGATCCAGAGGATGCAAGTAGGCAAAGACAATGCTTAGACACTGCATGTAGGGACCTAAGTTGGTTAGGACCCAAGTGCCGCTATGGGGGAGGTGGTCTAGCTAGACTACCATAAATGCATGCGTGAGCTCTGGGCAGCACAGACACTTCAGGGCCTCCTGACCTGGCAAGCAAGCTCTGCTCCATAAGGAGTAAGTCCCTACCATCCCCTTGTGACCACCACCACAGGACTCTCTGGGGTGATGATGAAGAGATGATGAAGGATTAGATCTCATCTCTCTCCTCTCCATTCAAATCAAGCCCTCCATGTCCCTCAGGTCATTCTCACGAACAGGAACACAGTTTCTGTTAGTTTTCTTAACAATAAAGTAAACAGCAATCTCAGTTAACCCAGTCTCTCCGTCAGGCTGTTTTCCTACTCCCCTCCCCCTCTCCAGAACAGCCTCATTACATACTTGTGAATCCTCCTTCCTAATTTGTACCCTCTGCTCTCTTCCCACCCCAGCTCCACAAACACCCTCAGCCTGACAATGGCCCTCGTGGTCCTCAGTTGTCCTCACCACCCTCCTACTGCCTCCTAGCTCCACCTCCTCTCTCTCCCTCCTCCTGCGGCACTGGCCACTCTCCTGCCCTCTGAACACACTGCTGAGCTTCTGCCTCTGAGCTGAGCAGGGGGATCGTCTCCTTGACCTTCCCTGACCCTTCTGTTATGTCCCCTCTGTCCATGGAGGGCCTGGTGTTCCTAGTGCTAACACTGGAGACCTTCTGAGTGTCAGAACCTTGGTAAAGACCTTTCCCAAGGGGTTTCCATGCTCCACCCATCTCCTACCAGCGGAATCCTTGCAAGCTCTGAGGTGATAACAGAAATCTTTTCCCCAGATGGAGCCGTGTGGAGTACTTTCCTGCAGGAAATGAACTTCAGATCAGTAGTGGGGATGGTGTCCTGGATATGGACAGAGTGGTGTTTATTTTCTCTCCATGTTGATGAAAAGGGCCCTTGAGGACACAGGCCTTGTTCCTCTTCTTTGCTTTGACCCTGGCTGAGAAGGTGAAGAGTCTCTTCTTTTTTTGTTATAATTTTTTTTATTTGCTCTTTTTAGTTACACATGACTGTAGACTATATTTTGACATGTTATACATACCTGGAGTGAAACTTCCCCTTCTTGTGGCTGTGTATGATATGGAGTTACACTGGTCATGTGTTCACGTATGAACACAGGAAAGATATGTCTGATTCATTCTACTGCCTTTTCTATTGCTATCCATGCTCCCTCCCCTTCATTCCCCTTCATCTAATCCAGTGAACTTCTACTTTCCCTTATGTTGTGTTAGCATCTGCATATCAGGGACAACATTTGGCCTTTGTTTTTTTTGGGTTTAGCCTATTTCATTTAGTATATCATAGTCTCCAGTTCCATCCATTTACCAGCAAATGCCATAATTACATTTTTCTTTATGGCTGAATAATATTCCTTTGTGCATAAGTACCATGTTTTCTTTATCCATTCATCTTTTGAAGGGCACCTAGATTGATCCCATAGCTTAGCTATTGTGAGTTGAGCTGCTATAAACATTCATGTTGCTGCATAACTGTAATATGCTGATTTTATGTCCTTTGGGTATAAATGAGGATTGGGATAACTGGGTTCTGCTCTAAATTTTCTGAGGAATCTCCATACTGCTTTCCAGAGTAATTGCACCAATTTTCAGTCCCCCAACAATGGATGAGTGTACTTTGTCTCCCCACATCCTCACCACTGTTTTCTCTCACATGTATTCTTGATAATTGCCATTCTGAGTGGAGTGAGAAGAAATTTCAGTTTAATTTTAATATTCACCTCTCTAATTGTTGGAGATATTGAGCGTTTCTTCAATTGTTGACTGATAATATTTCTTTTTCTGTGAAGTGTCTGTTCATTTCTTTGCCCATTAATTGAAAGGGTTATTTATTATTTTCATGTTAAATTTTTGAGTTCTTTATATATCCTGGAGATTAGTGCTCTATCTGAAGTGCAGGTGGCAATGTTTCTCCCAATCTATAGGCTTTCTCTTCACATACCTGATTGTTTCCTTTGCTGAGAAGAAGCTTTATAGTTTCATATCATCCTATTTATTGATTCTTGATTTTACGTCTTACACTTTAGGAGTCTTACTGAGGAAGTCTGTTCTTAGGCCACCATGATGGGCCTACTTTTTCTTCTAGTAGGTGCAGGCTCTCCGGTTAAATGCCTATATCCTTGGTCCACTTTGAGTTGAGTTTCATGCAGGGTGATGAATACGGTCTTAATTTCATTTTCCTGCATATGGAATTTCAATTTTCCCAGCATCATTTGTTGGAGAGGCTATATTTTCTCCAATATATGTTGATGGCACCTTTGTCTAGAGTGAGATAACTGTGTTTATTTGGGTTTGTCTCTGTGTCTTCTGTTCTGTACTATTGGTCTTCATTTCTGTTTGGGTGCCAGTATCCACCCTTTTTGTTAATATAACTCTGTAGTGTAATTTAAGGTCTGGTACTTTGATGCCTCTTGCTTCTCTTTCCTTACTCAGGATTACTTTGGCTATTCTGGGCCTCTTATTTTTACAAATTATTTTTATGAATTCTTTCTATTTCTATGAAGAATATCATTGAACTTTTAATAGGAACTGCATTCAATCTGTATAGTGCTTTTTGTATTATGGCCATTTTCACAATATGAATTCTACCTATCCTGCAGAATGGGAGGTCTTTACATCTTCTGAAGCCTTCTTCAATTTCATTTCATAGTGTTCTGTAGTTTTCATTATATTTCATTGTCCTTCATCTCTTTTGTCAGATTGATTCCCAAACATTTTCTGAGGCTATTGTAAATGAGGTAGTTTTTCTAATATCTCTTTCAGTTGATTCATCACTGATGTAGGGAAGCAATTGATCTTTGGGTGTTAACTTTATATCTCGCTAATTTAATGAATTCATTTATGAGTTCTAAAAGTTTTCTGTTGCTGGTTTTTTATAGGGTCTTCTAAAAATAGAATCATGTCATCAGCAAATAGTGATAGTTTGGGGTTCTTATTTTCCTATTCATAACCCTTTAATTTTTTTCTTCTAATTGCTCTGGCTGGGGTTTCCAGGACTGTTAAATATAAATGGGGAAAGAAGGCATTCCTGTCTCGTTCCAGTTTTCAAAGGAATGTTTTCAGTTTTTCTCTATTGGCATCTATCAAGTTAATCATGTGATTCTTTTATTTAAATGTATTGATATGATAAATTCCATTTATTGATTTTCATATGATGAACCAAAGTTGAATCCCTGTGATGAACCACACTTAATCATGCTGCACCATTTTTTAAAATAGGTGTTTGTAGGAAATTTGCCAGTATTTTATTAAGAATTTTTGCATCTATGTTCATCAGGTATATTTTTCTGAAGTTTTCTTTCCTTCATATGTTTGTCCAGTTTGGGTATCAGGGTGATACAAGCTTTATGGTATGAGTTGAAAGGGTTCCCTCCTTTTCTATTTCATGGAATAATTTGAGGAGGATTGGTGTTAGTTCTTCTCTGATGGTCTGGTAAAACTCCACTGAGAATCCATCTGTCTTGGGCTTTGGTTTGTTGGTAGGCTTTTGATGGCATTTACAATTTCATTGCTTGAAATTTATCTGTTTAAATTTTCTATGTCCTTTTGATTCAGTTTGCATAGGTCATATGTCTCTAGAAATTTTCTGGTGTCTGAAGACTTTCTATTTTATTAGAGTATCAATTTTCAGGATAATTTCTGAATATTATTTCTATTTCAGTAGTGTCCCCTGTGATAATTCCTTTTTCATAGCAAATAATTAATTAATTATAGCAAGTAATTTAGTAATATGAGACTTCTCTCTTTGTTAGTTTGGCTAAGGGTTTATCATATTTATTTATTTATTGCAAAGAACCAACTTTTTCTTTCATTGGTTTTTTGGGGGGATTTTTTGTTTGTTTGGAGTTCATTGATTTTAGCACTAATTTTAATCATTTGATGTCTTCTAGTGCTTTTGATGTTGATTTGTTCTCTTTCTAGTGCTTTAAGATATAATATTGGACTGTTTATTTGTTGACCCTTTATTCTTTAATGAATGAGATCAATACAATGAACTTTCCTTTTAGTACTGCCTTCATAGTGTTCCAGAGATTGCGTATATTGTATCACTATTCTCATTTATGTGTAAGTATTTTTAATTTTATCCCTGGTTTCTTCTGCTACCCATTGGATATTCAACAGCATATTATTTAAATGTCTCCAGTGTTAAAGTAGCTTCTATTTTTTATTTTATCATTGATTTCTAATTTTAGTCTATTATGATCTGATAAAATGCCAGGTGTTATCTTTATTTTTTGTATTTTCTAAGAGTTGCATTGTGGCATAAGATATGGTCTCTTTTAGAGAAGGATCTGTGTGCTGCTGAGAAGAAAGCATATTTAGTTATTGATGGATGAAATAGTCTATATATGTCTGTTACATCCAAATTATTAATTGTAATTTTTTGTTCTGTGGCTTCTTTATGTAGTCTATGTTTGGGGGATCCCTCCAGTGGTGAGATAGGTGAGTTAAAGTCACCCAGTGTTATTCTATTGTGGTCTATTTGATTCTTGAAATTGAGAAGGGTTTGTGTGATATATATATAGATGCTTCATTGTTTGGGGCATAAATGTTTATAATTGATATGTCCTGTTGAAGTATAATTCCATTTAAAAGTATGAAATTTCCTTCTCTGTCTCTTCTGATTAACTCTGCCTTCAAGTCCACTTTATCTGATATGAAAATGGAAACCCCTACTTGTTTACTAGATCCATGTAAACGACATGTTTTCTTCCCATCCTCTGACCTTCAGTCTGTGGATGTCTTTGCCTATGAGATCAGTTTCTTAGAAACAGCACATAGTTGAGACTTATTTTTTAATACAATCTGCCAGTCTATATCTTTTCCTTAATGAGTTAAAGCCATTTACCTTCAATGTTTTTACTGAGAAATGATTTTTCCTTCATTATCATTGTGATTGATTTATGATTTTTAATTTGAATTAGTTTCTCCCTTGACTTACTATTTCTTTAGTGTATTTCCCTCCTTTGCTAGTTTTCACTTTTATTTTTTAGTTCTTTTTCATGAAATACTTAATTGACTGTGTATTGTAGTGCAGACTTTCTAGTTGTGAATTCTTTTAACACTGTTTATCATGGAAGGTTTTATTTCATCATCAATTCTAAAGCTTAATTTAGCTGGGTATAGTATTCTTGGCTGGCATCCAGTTTGTTTCAGAGATTGATATATATCATTTAAAGACCTCCTACCATTGAGGGTCTTGGTGGATAAATCAGCTGAGATCTGGATTGGTTTCCCTATAAATGTGAGCTGTCATCTGGCTGCCTCTAAAACTCTATTCTAGTTCAGGTTGGCATTTTCATAATAATGTGCCTATGGGGAGGCATGTTCTAATTCTGCATATTTGTGGATCTGTTAGCCTTCTGCAGTTGATTTTTTATTTCATTCTTTAGATTTGGGAAATGATATTACTTCATTGAAAAGATTGGGCATTGTTTTGGTTTGAACCCCCCGAGGCGTCATCTATCCTTATACATCTTAAGTTTGGTCTTTTCAGGTTACTTCATATTTCTTGGAAGTTCTATTCATGGTATCTTAATATCTCTTCTCCATGGTCAACTATATTTTCAAGATTACACATTTTGTGTTCATTGCCTGAAACTTTGTTTTCCAAGTGGTCTAATCTGTTGGTGATGCTTTCCATTGAATTTTTTTTAAAGAGAGAGAGAGAGAGAGAGAGAGAGAGAGAGAGAGAATTTCAATATTTATTTTTCAGTTTTCGGCGGACACAACATCTTTGTTTGTATGTGGTGCTGAGGATCGAACCCGGGCCGCACGCATGCCAGGCGAGCACGCCACCGCTTGAGCCACATCTCCAGCCCTCCATTGAATTTTTAATTTGGTTTCCTGATTCCTTCACTTTGAGGATTTCTGCTTGATTTTTCTTCTCAGAATTTCTATCTCTTTATTGAAATGATCTTTCACTTTCTGTATCTTTCCTCTGATTTCACTCCTTACATCATTCTTTACCTCATAGATCAACTTAACTATGTATATTCTGAACTCCTTCTCTGACATTTCTTCCACTGTGATGTCAATTGAAGTATCTTGGTTTGTTTGGGACAACAAGTATCTTGATTTGTCCCATTGCTTTTTCCTGTTGTTTGTGTATATGTACAAATCTAATACTATGGATCTGAGGCAGTAGAAATTCTACCCTATGAACTTATACTGTCCTTGAAGGTTTCCAGTACCTCACCATTTAAGGGGAAACAAATAATAACAACAAACAATGCAAATACAGCATTAAAACAAAAGTTCCTTCTATGACTTCTAAATATTAATTGTCACAATAAATAGAAATGATACATTATTGCCTACACACAAAAAAACAATAAGTTTGCAAAAGAGTTTACAATTTGAATATGGTGAACAGGGAGAGAACAGAAATGATATAAGATGTGATGCCTATGAGGGAAGAGGAGAGAAGATAGAAGTAAAAAATTAAAGGAGTCATGAAAAAGAGAACAATAGAGATTGGCTGTTAGCAGAAGAAAAGAGAGAAAGAGAATCCAGAGAAAAATAAAAGGTAGAAAAAATATATATTTTATATAATATATATTTAATATATTTACATATGTAAATTAAAAATTCCATAAATAAATACAAAAGAAGATTTTCAAAAACTGAAATATACTAATCAAATATCCTAGTCTTCCTAAAACTAATTTATGAAAGATAACTGGCTTCAAAACTGCTAGGAATGAGAAAAAAACTCTCAAATATGAATATGTATTAATGTCCATGAATTATTAAAGTCACAATTAAACAAAGAAAAGGAGAAAGGAAAAAAACTCAATGAAAACTTACAGAATTTTCTGTTGCAGCTCAAGATTCTCACTCCTTTCTCAGCAGTGTTAGGTAAAGTCCTCTGGAGTGTGATGCTTGCTCCTCCCTCAGGGTGGGGTTGCTAGAGTGACAGAGGCAATGCCATAGGTCAAACTCCTAGAGGCAGGGTTTAGGCCTAGGTGGGCTCCAGGCCCTTCCCTGCATGCCAGTTGGTCTAGAGATTTTAAATCAGGCATCTCCAGGGCCCAGCAACTGCCGATCCATGCTAGAAGTCTGCACCCCAGGATCTCCCTGGGTTCCACTCATGTGATGGAGGAGCCAATTCTTAGTTCACTGTGTCACCTGCAGATCTCACATTTCCTGGTCTTGGGTTCAGTCTCCAAACTCCGTCTTTCCAAAAGTTCCAAGACTTCCCCTTCCTCCCAAAGTCACCTCCCAAAGTCAAATTCCCAGCTAGGTGGGTCTCTCCAAGCTTGTTCTGCAAGCAGCAGATTGGAGGGGGAGGGGAAGAGCTGGGTGGGTTTCCAGGACCTATATCCTCTGTGTAAACCTCTCTCCCAGTTTGATTTTCTCCAGGTTACTTAGGCACATTCTGTGTAATGAAGTATGGGTTTGCCAGACCTATATTTTGGGATAAACTCAAGTTAGTCAGAAATTGGTGCCCTCAGCTGCTGCCCCCATGCCATAGCTGCAAAATGATTCTTCAGTCCTCTTCAGGTAGGTAGGAGAGAGAAGGGGCTTCTTTCCCACAAAGGGATGCAATGCAGTGCAACTTTTAGTTTGGCTGGATAGTGGTTTTGGTGTCTAAACTCTTTGGACCCAGACATACCTCAGGCCTCCTTATAATGCAGGTTCCTTTAATTCTCTTCTCCCTCCACTTTGCTGGTGGAGGGACCACTCTGGCTGGTGCCTCCATCCCCAATATTGGCTGCGGCACTGGGGATTTCTTCCTTATTTTATTATATTCAGCCTCCTGAGTCCTTGATCTGCTTTAAATTTCAATTGAACCCCCCCATACACACACCTTATTTTGTTCACCGACCTTGCTGAGAATCTACCTGTGTATTTCTTGGTCTCACACCACAGAACTGCCAAGAAAGTGACCCTCTCTATTCCTCTATCTTAACTCCCTCCCTCCCCCAGTGTGTTTTCTTATTGCTCACAAGTGACTCATCTCCTTCCTTCTGCAGAGGACATCACACTGGATGCAGACACAGCTCACCCTTCTCTTCATGTGTCACATGGTGGGAAACATGTCGAAACCCTGCCTATGAAGCAAGATGTTCCTGATATATCTGCTCGATTCACTCTTTCCCCATTTGTGCTGGGCCAAAAGAGCTTCTCTAGTGGCCGTCACTACTGGGAGGTTGAAGTACCAGACAAATACACGTGGAATGTAGGGCTCTGCTTGGATTCAGTTAAACGAAAAATATCATATAATTACACCAGTCCTGAGAATGGTTTCTGGTCCATTTCCCAGATTGATAGGAGGTATGATGCCCTTTCTGTGCCACGTTTTATTGTTAATGTTGAAAACCCACCCCTTAAAATAGTGGGGATATTTTTGCAGTATGAGAAAGGGTTGATCTCTTTCTATGATGTGAAGGCATCTTCCATTCTCTATACTTTCAAAAGCAAGTTCACCCAGCCCTTGAAGCCATATTTTTCCCCTGGGCCTCATATCCCAGGAGGAAAACAGGCGTTAAAGATCCTCCAGGTGCCAGGTGGTTCTCACTTTCTCCAGAGTCTCCAGGGGTCATCCTCATAGACAATGAAAGCCATGGCCATTCCCCAGCCAGGATGCTGCAGGGCTGGGGTTAGAGGAACCCCCAAGGGCCCTGGCTTCTCCCAGTCTTGGGGGACTAAGGGTGGTCCTGCTCACGTGGCCAGTTCCACAGCTCATTAAACTCTGCCATCCTAGCTAATTACTACTGAAACTGATTAGCTTCATTTCTCAACAAACATCTCTTTGATGTTTCTCACCATGCCTCACAGCCAATTCAGAGTATTTTACTTTCACTAATAACCTATTGGTTCTTCAGAGCCAAACATCAAGTGCTGCCTATTTCCACAAATTTCTTTGATCCAACATCAGTGACCTGAACCCGGTTTTATACACAGAGCCATGACCTCAATAAACTTGCCTCTTGTAGCAACTGACACACCTGTACTCAAAGAGGTTTTTATTCAAGAAGCACCATATATCCCTCTCCAAGTCCCTACATTACAGAACACATTTTCTTATCATCATTATCATTTTTTATAGATTTAATTAACAAATGTTATGTAAATTGGTGGCATACAGTCAATTTGATATTGAGAATCCATTGTGACATTTTTACCAAAATTACATTAAGAGACACAGGTGTATATAAAATTTCAAGGAACTATTCACCTTCCAATATAAAGTCAGTAAACCTTGAGCAGTACTTCACAGTGCTCACTGACTACTTCAAGTTCATCTAGCCATTCTCTGCTCTGTGCTAACCATAGGCTGAGATTCTTATACATTTTATAGATCCCATGGTAAGTGGTCAAACTGAGCTGCCAAAAGTAGATTAAAGGCCAAACTGGAAGGTCAGTTCCAAGACTTCCCCTTCCTCCCAAAGAGACCCATCTGCATAAATGGAGCCTCTGAGAAACAAAGTAAGACACATACCCCAGAAACATTGATATGAAGCTCAAAGTGTCCCAAATGCCACCCACAGATTAGCTCAGGTGAGCAAAACCCCAGGGAATTAAAGAGAGATTTCAACTCTCACCCATTGCAGTTTGGGGAACAAAGTCACACATCAGCTCAGGAAAGGTTTGTGGCATATTCTCATGAAGGTAACCAAAAAAGCATCCTATGATCCTCATAGTTACATGTTAGAAGGAAATGAAAGCATGTGAACACATGAGCAGGCACTAAAACTTCAAGCAGCCCTTATTAATGATATCTAATACCTGGGACCAACACAAATGACTCTCACTTGAAAACTGTATGAATAAATTGTAATTGATTCACAAAATGAATATGAAAATTTGACAATTTGACATTTTAGAATCAAAACCCTGACACATTCAATCGATACAGGATTATCAAAGACACTGTGCTAGATGACAGAATTGAGGTGTAAGAAAACTGTACCCAGTCATGTATGAAGGTCTTAAAAGGCTTATCAGCCTGCACCCAAGAAATGGTCATGGTGTCGGGGAGGTCTACCTAGAAGGGGAGGAAGGACAGTCTGGAGAAGGACATTCTGCTTCCCTAGTGCAGGGGTGTGTGCATGATGTGAACCCAGGGCACAGTCAGCACCTGCCCCCTGGAGGTCCTGGCATCCAGTGCTGGGCACCATCCCCCAAGGTGGCCTCTCATCATCCTTGCTTCCGGGGGTCCTTGCCCTGATGTCCAGGTGCTGCTGCCTTTGCTAAGTAAGGGCTGACCCTCCAATGATAAAGATAACAGTGTGCACATGCAAGGTTTATCCTCAAGGGCAGGTCCATCTAGGTCCCCAGCAGTGCGTTCTGTGAGAAGATGGCACCACACCATGAGTATGCTCACATGGCCCTATAAAGGGGCCAGGAATCTGAGTCTCTTGCACAGAGCCCTGTGGACCAGGAACCTTGAAGTGATTTTCCCAGTCCCATTGAGCCAACCTCAAACTATCATGTGGGGACAGATCCAGGATGAAGCTTCTGACCAAGGCCCAAATCCCTGAGCTGCATCTCTCCATGGCTGGTGCAGTGCCCGGGGCTTTCTCAACTAACTTAGTCTGAGGAGGGTGTTCCTAGCTGGATGGGAAGGGTGCATGGTATCTGTGGATTGTGTCACAAGCATTGTAAATAACAATAAACTCAATTCAGTAAGTTTTGTCTTTGAAGCACTATAAGAAATTCTCTGCAGTGTAGGCTTAGAAAAATGAGAAAGTATATTAAAGTTAATGAAATCTGAGTTTCTCATAGGTGGAAACCTTAGTTTCCTGTGAGTCTGAAGTGTTTCAATCACTTTTCAGTGATTTTTTCATATTCAAATATGAAGGGGAAGGAGAACATGTGCTTTTTTGTATTCTGGATTGAAATGGAGGCAAATTTCTATGTTTCTATATGTATACATGTGTATGTATGCATATGTATAGATATATCCCCTCTATGAAATAGTAATAGATTATCAACTAACAGAAATGTATTATTATTACCAATTCACTTAATGTAGACAGGAATCATGAATATGAATGTGTAATCCATATGCACGTGCAGATACCTGTTGCTTAGAAGGTTTCAAACCTTTGAAAGCTCAGTATCAGTGAGCACACCAGTGACCAGAGATTGATCTGTAAAATATCCTCATTTAATGAAACTAGAGGTCTTGAGAAAAGAGGTGATTTCCAGGAATGAGCAAGTCAATTTGTGGGTTGGGCTTCTTAGGTCTTGTTGTAAAGAAGGGAATCTCTCTAGATGGTCCTGTTTATTGAAGTATAAATTTTCTAATGATGCCTCTGATTTTCAAAAGAATTGTGATGTTAATTCATCTTACATTTCTACTTTTGTTGATTTGGCTCTTTCTCTCTCTCTCTCTCTCTCTCTCTCTCTCTCTCTCTCCCTCCCTCCCTCCCTCCCTCCCTCCCCCACAATTTATAATTAGTTTGGCTGAGGGTTTACAAATATTGTTTGTGATTTTAAACAACCAACTCTTTAATGCATTGAAACTACAAATTGTTTTCTTTCCTATTTTATTAATTTCATTTCTAATATTAATTATTTTCTGTCTTCTACTGACTTTGAAATTAGTTTGTTCTTTTGTTTTCTAAAGACTTGAGTTGGAACATAAGCCTATTTATTTGGGAACTCCCTATTTTTTAAAATAGGCACTCAATGCTCAAAAATTTTGCTTTAGAATTGCTCTTCTCTGTCCCAGAGATTTTGGTCTATTG
Organism: Callospermophilus lateralis; assembly: GCF_048772815.1. Lineage (NCBI taxonomy): Eukaryota > Metazoa > Chordata > Mammalia > Rodentia > Sciuridae > Callospermophilus > Callospermophilus lateralis. Next base: position 2,067,897 of record NW_027510148.1, read on the forward strand.
TATCTATGTTCTCATTTGTTTCTGAGAATTTCTCAATTTTTTTATCATTTCTTTTATGATCCATTCTTCATTTTAAAAGAGTAGTGTTCAATCTCCATGTGTTTATGTGGTTCATTTGGTTTATAGCAATATTTGGGTCAGAGATATTTTTATTGATCTTATATTTGGCTGGTGGCTATGTTTTGACTGATTTTTCATCTGGAGTATCCATCTCTCCAATTCTGTGTGTTGAAATGTTGTTGAGTCTCACATAGGGCTAGATGTTTTGTGGAGTGACATTCCCTGTTATTTGGCTGAGTTGTGAGAATTTTCTGGCCCCAGGATCTCTGCTCTGTGAGTCTGAAGTGTTTCAATCACTTTTCAGCCTCTCTTGGAGAAAGGGAGAGCCAAAGGTAGCACTAATGTTGACAACCATTGTATAAACTTAAGATAAATGTTTGACATTCATAGCCCCAATTGTCATTTGTATAGGAATGGAGGGGGTCTGAACCAACAATAAAAACCTGAGCTAGATCAGGCATTAAACAGGGGCATCTACTACATCATCCACCATATTAACAATCACTACACAAGTAGGGTAGGAATTATACAAATTACTTAACTATATCAGAAAGTTGTCAAGTGAAGGGAAAATAAACCATTGAGGCAAGAGAAAATCTAAAATATTTAAAAAGTGAATGGAGGAATACAAGAGAGAAGTAGCAGACAATGACTATAAGGATGGATAAAAAGGTAATAAAAAATGAAAAAAAAATAATTTAGAACAGGGAATTTAGCTAATAGTGTAAGAGAGATTAAAGGGGTGCATTAATAAGGACAAAAACCAAGGTACAAACAAACACACAAATGTAAGATCAAAACCACTCAAACCCATGGATAAATTTTACCCAACTAAGTCAATTTAAGTCTACATGATAAATGAGTCAAGAACAAAGCAATTAAGTGAAAGTTAAGACTGTGGCTGCTGTCACTGCCACCACTGCTGCTGCCAGCCCACTAGCACCAACACCCAGAGACCTGCAGTCAGGTGCGGGCAGGTTGATTCCATGCAGCAGCTCCATCTTGGGAGGCGTCAAGGTCTGGGGGAAGAGGGCCCAGGAGGTTTGCTGTGACTGCCATCTTGGGGTGGACCCGCCTTTGCCTGTGGGGATGCAGGTCCCGCTATGGCTGAGGTCGGGCTCGCCCCTCGCTGCCCTTGTTTCTCGAAGGTTACAGGACCGTCCACGTTCACCTGTGCAGGTCCCAACTACCACTGTACCTTGACCCGGTTTCGGTCACCATCTGTCCTGCCCTCAGCACTGTGCTGCACAGGCAAAAAGACAGTCGTGTCCTTTTGATCTTTTTGCTGTATAAGTTCTTTGGTCACATTTTAGAATTACAGTTGGGTTAGTTTATAAAACTTTAATGTCCGTGTGTATGGGTTTACTCATCTCATGTATTTTTTCCCTCCCTGGGTGAGGCTGAAGGCCACCGCTCTAGTTCCAGTCTCTGATGCTCACCGAGTGGACCCTCTCTGTGGTTATGGAAGGAGTGGGAGGTGGCCTCATCATACAGCCCCTCCCGTCCCTCCCAGGGCCTGGGGTTTGGGTCTGGAGAGCTCTGGCCTCTCCTGGATCAGCACAGGGAGTCCACAGCAGCTGGCCCGAGTTGCCCCCCTGGGCATGCTCAAGCGCAGCAGCAGGCTCGGGGGCCCTCATGCTCTGGCGAGGTCCCATAATGCTCAAGCAATGGCGTGATCCGGGAGAAAGCGCAATGCAGGACGTGATCTTGCTCTCCTTGCTCCAGAGAGGGTTCCATGGATGCCACCTGGATACTACGGAGGCTCTAGGCCGGGTAAAACGCCTGGGTTCATACCAGCAAAGGTAACAGAAAATAACTTATTAAGGCAACCAAAGAGGCTAGGGATCCCAATTATCTTCTGTGGGGAAGGCCAGCCAACACTCCATCCGCTGGAGTAGCTGAAAACACGCAGAAAAGCCAGGTTTCTACTCCTAATAATGATTACACTGACAGGAAGACGTGTACACCACACATTTACAACATTATTCCTTGTCAATAACATTATACTTAAAAAATTGAAAAAAAAAAAAAAAAAAGCAGGAACCCCTGGAGCATGCCTCTGCGACACAAAGGCTATACATGGAGACACAGCTCAGTGCCAGGCCCCACACTGCAAGGTCAGCTCAAGTGGCTGCTCTGAAATGCCCCACCTGGGCTACCACCCAGACAACTGGAATTCAGCCAATGGTGGGCAGGTTTGAAGACTCAGACTGGGAGATCTGGGTAAGAAAAGTAGTGCAGGGAGCCACGGGCAAAGTTCAAGAAGCAGCTCAGCAACAGCCATTGATCTGAATCAGGAGCATTTGCAGGACCTGAAACTGATCAGGGAGCCAGAGCAGACCCTCAAGGGGCTACCCCAGAACAGAGGTCATGGGCATGCCACTCTGTCCACACCACTAACTGCTTCAGTGGATTTAAAGATAACTCAGATGGAGGGTCACACTCAGATGGTGCTAGGAGGGTTGAAGGGCAGAACTTCTGCTATTTACAGCTCCACAGGGCAAAGGGCAGCCAGGAAGGCCATGATGATTGCTCCTGGGGTCTGGAAAGAGGCAGCCAGGGCTGTGGGAAGTGGATTATGCCCCAGCAGGCAAGGTGGCTTCAGCCCAGGGCTGCTAATGTGGTTTCCTGGGCTCTGGAGCAGAGGGCTGTCCCTGGCTGTCTGCTGCCTGGCCCTGGGATGACTAGAGCTGGTGCAGTACCCAGGAGTGTGAAGTCCAGGTGGCAAGAGTGGCCATCGTAAGAGATTCAAGGAAGGGAACTGACAGTGCGTCATTACTATAAAAAACACCAGTGTATACCATAGAGGAATACCACAACACACCTTGAAGTTTCCCTGAAATCAAAAATTCTAAAATCTCCAAGCACTGATGAATGCTGGACAATGGAAATTCTCATAAGTAAGCTGGTCACCCTCTCTGGAACTGTGAGGTTGTCTGGGAGATTCAGGTGTGCTCACATGGGGTGCACACCAGGTCGCTCCCAATACACCTTTTAAAATTAGCCCCAAACTAAAACAGTCACACTTGTCCATTGTTGGTGGGACTGCAGACCAGTACGACTCTCTGGGAAGCAATATAAAAATGCCTCAAAAAAACTGGGATGGACCCACAATAAGACCAGCTTTCCCACTCCAAGGTATTTCCCCAAAAGAACTGAAATCAGCATACTACAGCAATGCAGCCAATTTACAGTAGCCAAATTATGAGATCAACCCAGATGCCCATCAATGCATGAATGGATTAATAAAGTGGTGTATATATACTCAATGGGGTTTTCCTCAGCTGCAAAGAAAAAAAAATCATGGCATTGGCTGGTAAATGGAAGGAAATGGGGAATATCATGCCAAGTGAAACAGGCCAGATTCAGAAAATCAAGGGTCAAGTTTTTTAAAAGAAAGGAGAAGGGAAGGGTAGCACATTACAGAGACAAGGGGAAGATCAGTCATGCACAAGAAGGGGAGCCAGAGGCAGAACACAGGGCCAGGAAGGGCAGGAAATGTGGAATGGATATTCACTCATTCAGTGAATATATACACGCATGTTATGTGTGTATACAAATACAGCACAGGGATCCACCTTATGTGTGAGTAAAAAGAACCAATTGAATATAAATAAATAGAAAAGCCAAGTCCAGCAGAGCAGAGGAAGGAAAGTGAGGTAGGGAAGGGGAAAAAGGAGGGCAGGGGAGAGGTGAACTGAAATCAAATTCTATGCATTTCTGATTTTGTTAGGATGAAACCAGCTACTAAATATAACTATAAAACTCTAAAAAAATAGTGCCAAACTGAACCCTCCCAAATTGTTGAAAAAAGTAAATAAATTATTACATATTTATGTGGAATTCTACAATGTTAAAAGAGAAGAGTCTTCAGGTACCAACAGAATGTTCATTGACACATTTTACAACTAAAATATTGAGTGAAATTAATCTCTCACAGAGGAATACACATATCCTGAAAATTCTTGAACTACACTTTATTTTAAGGAATGCATAAGTGTTAGTCAGCTTTTGTGCATTGTGACCAAAATACCAGAGAAAAATAACTCAGGGAAGGAAAGTTCATTTGGGGCTCACAGTTTCAGAGGTCTCAGTCCATAGACAGCAGCCTCCATTGCTCTGAGACTGATGTGAGGCAGCACTATTTGGGGGAGAGGCCCAGAGGAGTAAAGCTGCTCAGCTCAGGGGAGGTCAGGAGGCAGAGAGGGGCATGGGCACACACATCCTTGCAGGGCATGCCCAGGGACCATCCATCCCCACTGCTACACCTACCATCACATCAGTCCAGTCAAACTAAGATGGAGGGCTAGGTTACATCTCTCACAATCCAATCATCTTACCTCTGGATATTTCTGCATTAACAGGATCTTTGGGTGACACCTCACATCCCCATGAACAGCATATTTGCTGCATAAAAAAGGGGAAAAATGGGAATATTGAATATATCAACTCAAAAAACACGTTCATGAAATAAGTGTTTGATTTACCATAACTTTTTAGAATTGCACATTTTTTCATACTTTTCAGGGTCTATGTCGCTTGTAAAACTAAAAGAAGTCCTTATATTTGTTTATTTCTGGAAATAATCACAAGGTTATCTAATGACAGTGATTGGGCCTGGTCATGAAGTTCTCATTTCTGGTGCCTGAGGGTTTGAACTTCTGCTGCTTGTTTAGGGAGTTTTCTTTTACTGCATGTGTGGGAAGTAAAGGGTGTGTCCCCCTAGTGCCAAGAAACTCAAATCTCAGCACTCTGCTCCTGCCCCCAGCTGCGTGGGGATGGCCATGCTCATGCAGTGGTGGCTCCTCCTGGATGTCTAGGGGAGTGAAGTGCCCTGCCATCACTGAGGGAGAGCCACCTTGTCCACAGCCACCTCCCAGGGAAGGGTCCCGAGTTTCCTACAGCCCCTAGCTATGCCAGATGTGCATCTGAGAATTCACAGGTGGGAGCAACCTGAGGGCTGCCAGAGGTGAAGGAAGCACACCAGATAGTGGCGGCTGAGCAGGGCAGCAGTGAAGCAGGTTTGAAAAAAGGATTAATTAGAGGAAAACTTCTGATGATTTCAACCTTCTTGAGTTTATTCCCCTCTGCTCTCAGCATAAAAACATGGCCAACCTTGTTCATCCCAATGAAAACAAAAAGTAAGAAGAAGATCTCTCTCCCCTTTTTTTTTTTTCAGTATTTTGAATTAGTTGAAACTTATTAGTTGAAGTCTTCCTTTATATCCTAAATTCAAGAGCATGAAATGTCACCAGGCACATGTTCATGTGTAATCTCAATGAATCGGGAGGCTGAAGTAAGAAGATGTCAGATTCAGGGCCAGCCTCAGCTGCTTAATGAGGTCCTCTCTCAAAATAAAAAGGTGGAGTTTAGCTCAGTGGTAGATCATCCCTGGTTCAATTCCCAGTACAAAGAAAAAAAAAAGAGTGGTCAAAATCTTAATGAGTTAAACTCATTTCAACGCATTCCTTTATTCCATGATTTTTAAATTATAAGTGACTCCATAAAGTCACTTATAATTTTGTAGTGACTAGCAATGAAAGCATTTAATAAATTCCAAAACACTTGTCATTTTTATGTTTATATTTAGAAAAAAATCTGCTTGCAATTTTGATATTTATCTCCAATTTATCTTCATGCTTCTCTGAACATCTTTTTTAATTCTAATTTATTTTGATAGTGATCAGCTCAGTGGTGGATATCCTCTAATATTATATCATTGGACCTCATCTCTTCCACCATCTTCTCCTTCTGTTAGTTGATTAGGTGCCCACAAGATCCAACTGCCTAAAATGTGATCATAAATTCTGACAAACATCCAAAATTTATGTCTTCTCCTGCAAAACTCAGATCTAAAACCTTAGGCACTCAGGTCACTCCCTAGGCACCTGTAAAATACATATATTCTTACTTTCCCAGAAATTCTATTTTGCTCAAATATTTGTCTCTTCATTTATTCACCCATACAAAATGGAGTTGCTGATCCTGCAAGTCACACCTCATGGGTTAATATTTGCAATACAGCATGCGGAACACACCTGTAGTCCTGGATCTCTTGGAATGATTCATTTAGCTAGAGAAAAGCATAATACAGACAATATGAAATGTTATTAGTGTTCTGTAGCCAAGAATTGTGCATGACTTTGGTGGAGGCAGGTTCCATTCCCCTAGCTGTGAAGATGGTGATGTTTGCAGAAGAGACTATGAAACTCAGGGCATGGAAAATACACAGGCTCGGGATTGAATGTAGCTTGAATAGCCCACAAGGAGGGAATCTGAGGTATATCATAATCTGAGAATCACTTGGCCTCCACTGTGAACCCAAGCCCAACAGAGGTGCAGCATGCAAATGGAGGGTGAAGAGTTGAGGTTTCCTCCCGGTCAGGTCCTGGGGGTACTCTTGGGGAGCACCTGCCCTTCTATTGGTGAACGTCTGGTGGAAGCTCCTTCCTATCTTTCTATGTCAGTGCATAATTGTACTTTCCCACCAAAGTGCACAAGGGCTCTAATTTCCCCTCCTCTTCCTGATACTGGCTACCCACGTGCTGTTATTTTCACATCTAACTGTTTAACTCTAGACTAATTTATACACTTCTAGGACAGTGAATCAAAATATGGACTAAGCATTCAGGAAATGCTAGCAATTACTTTTTAAAATAATGTTTCAGGCCAGGTGTGGTGGTACACACCTGTAATCCCAGCTACAGGAGACTGTACAGGAGAATCACAAAGCCAGCCTCAGCCATTAAGCGAGGCCCTAAACAACTTAGTGAGACCTCATCCCAAAATAAAAAATAAAATTGACTGGGGTCAAAGCTCATTGGTTAAGTACCCCTGGATTCAAATGCCAGCACCACAAAATAGGGGGAAATATTTAATGATGTATGTTAGGTATCTTCAAATTTTGTAATTTTTTTAAAATTATTTTTTATTCTAATTTGTTATATATGACAGCAGAATGCATTACAATTCATATTATACATCTAGAGCACAGTTTTTCATCTTTGGTTGTACACAAAGTAGAGCCACACCATTCATGTCTTCATACATGTACTTAGGGTAATGATGACCATCTCATTCCACCTTCTTTCCTACCTCCATACCCCCTCCACTCTCCTCCCTCCCTTTTGCTCCACCTAGAGTTTGTCTAATCCTCCAGTGCTCCCTCCTAACCCCACTATGAATCAGCCTCTCAATATCAGAGAAAACATTTGTCATTTGGGTTTTGGGGATTGGCTAACTTGATTAAGCATTATCTTCTCTAACTCCATCCAATTACCTGCAAATGCCATGATTTTGTTCTCCTTTAATGCTAAATAGTATTCCATTGAGTATATATACCACATGTTCTTTATCCATTCATCAACTGAAGGGTACCTAGGGTTGGTTCCACAGTTTAGCTATTGTGAATTGTGCTGCTATAAATATTGATGTGGCTGTGTCCCTGTAGTATGCTGTTTTTAAGTCCTTTGGGTATAAACCGAGGAGTGTGATAGCTGGATCAAATGGTGGTTCCATTCCCAGCTTTCCAAGTATTCTCCATACTGCTTTTCATGTTGGCTGCACCAGTTTATAGCCCCACCAGCAGTGTATGAGTGGGCCTTTCCCCCCATATCCTCTCCAACCCTTATTTTTGTTTGTCTTCATAATAGCTGCCATTCTGACTGAAGTTAGATGAAATCTTAGAGTAGTTTTTTTTTTTTTGCATTTTTCTAATTGCTAGAGACGTTGAACATTTTTTCATATATTTGTTGATTGATTGTATATCATCTTCTGAGAAGTGTCTGTTCAGTTCCTTCACCCATTTGTTGACTGGGTAATTGTTTTTATGTTAAGATTTTTGAGTGCTTTATATATCCTAAGATTAGTGCTCTATCTGATGTGCCTGTGGTAAAGATTTGCTCCCATTCTGTAGGTTCTCTATTCACCTCACTGATTGTTTCTTTTGTTGAGAAGAAGCTTTTTAGTTTGAATCCATCCCATTTATTGATTCTTAGTTTTAATTCTTATGCTATAGGACTCTTATTAAGGAAGTTGGAGCCTAATCTGACATGATTGAGATTTAGGCCTACTTTTTCTTCAAATAAGCACAATGTCTCTGGTTTAATTCCTAGGTCCTTGATCCACTTTGAGTTGAGTTTTGTGCATGGCGAGAGATAGGGGTTTAATTTCATTTTTTTTTTTTTTTTGCATGTGGATTTTCAGTTTTCCCAGCACCATTTGTTGAAGAGGCTATCTTTTCTCCAATGTATGTTTCTGCACCTTTCTCTATTATAAGATAACTGTATTTATGTGGGTTAGTCTCTGTGTCCTCTATTCTGTACCATTGGTCTACAGGTCTATTTTGGTGCCAGTGTAATGATGTTTTTGTTACTATTGCTCTGTAATGCAGTTTAAGGTCTGATATAGTAATGCCTCCTGCTTCACTCTTCTTGCTAAGGATTGTTTTAGTTATTCTGGGTCTCTTATTTTTTCAGATAAATTTCATGGACTTTATTTCTATTTCTATGAGGAATGTCATTGGGATGTTGATTGGCATTGCATTAAATCTGTATAGTGCTTTTGGTGATATGGTCATTTTAACAATATTAATTCTTAAAAGCAAGAGCAAAATAGATCTTTCCATCTTCTAAAGTCTTCTTCAGTTTCTTTCCTTAGTGCTCTGTGGTTTTCACTATAGAGGTCTTTCATCTCTTCTGTTAAATTGATTCCCAGGTATTTTTTTAGTCTATTGTAAATGGGGTAGTTTTCCTCATTTCCCTTTTAGAGGTCCTGACACTGATGTACAGAAATGCCTTTGATTTATGGGTATTGATTTTATATCTGCTACTTTGCTGAATGTATTCATATTTTGTAATTTTTAACATTTTAAAGTTAGTTTTTCTTTTATTACCTATGTAAAATAGTTATCATAACTCATGGTAATGGTGCCACCTATTTTATATGGTTATCATAAGTTTACAACTAACACCCTTACTATTTTGGGAGATTACTAGTGCATATTATTTACTATGGGTGTTAACAGCTAGTAGATAGTACTTACTAAAGGTTGGCTAAGGCGATAAGGTCTAAGAGGGTGAAAACCTACCTCCTGCCCTGATGGTGGAGGGACAGTATTCTGCAGTTAGTGGAGCCAGCCTTGACCCACTGATTTCTCTGGAGGTCCCTGTGTTTCTCATGGAGGTTGTGTTTGCAAGTTCACCTGTTCAATTTGGAAAACTTTTACTTTTCTTTTAATTACAGAGTTTTTCTTTTTGGTTGCATAAATTGATCTCTGGAGACCACTGTTCCATTCAAAGCCCTGCCTCTAGGGAAGCCACCGCGATGAACCTTGGCTTCCCTTCTGCTTTCCAGCTCCAATAACCTGAAGACGAACAAGATCACAGACTTCACGTCAGATCTTCCCAGAGACACGTGGAGAAGGCACACCACCCCCAGGCGACTGCACTTACGCACACACACACACACACGAGTGCACACACACACACACACACACAGAGTTGTAATCTCCATAAATTTGTTTTCTAGAGACTGTCTGAAAAAGGAAATAACCTTTAGAAGCATTCCTACTGTGGACCATACCCAAGTCATGCACTTAAAAGTAAAGAGAACTGGAAGCAATGCCCTTAAGCACTCACAAACTTCTGATACACTGTAGCGGGTGAGTAGATGTTCTTTGTTCCCATTTCCTTTTTATATTCTCTCTATGACTGTGACTCTCTGGCTCTTTTCCATCTGCTCTCACTTATTGAGGAAGCCATGTAGAGTTTTTTGATTGATTAGATGGAGCCCCATTACCTCTCCACCTGTGTTCAGTCTCTGCCAGACCCTGCTGTACATCACGGCACCGAGTGATTGCTCACAGTTAAGCCAGCTCTATGGGGACCACAGGAAGAGCTCTTTCTAGTGACATCCTATAATCAAATGTTGCTTTGCACTTCTCCATCAGCCATTCACATGTCCTCTGTCATGATCACAGGAATGAAACTGATTGAAGTTTTTCTCACCACATCACCTTACTGACACGTTCAGTGCTTATTAATTAAAATATTTAATTCAGGTTAATGTATTTGGAAAGATCATTATATAGGATTATAGTACAAACCTCCATTTTAAGCCAAATCCGTTTTCTTCCTCATATCCTGAAATGATAAAGGATATGAGGAAGAGAAATTCCTATAAGAAATTTATCTGCACATCTACTTGCTTTCCAGTGTGCTATAAATATGTAATAATAAAAGTGAATTAAAGAACAAACTAATAAGTATTTGTGTCATATAAGCATCCAAACCTAAAACCTAATTAGATACAAAAGCTTATCTTGTTTGCAGCATGGGCCTTTGTGATAAAATTTTCCACTAGCCTCTAACACACTCATCCATTACTCTATGGGAAAGTAGCAATAAAAATATCCACTCTCCTAAAGTCAGCTTTGTCAAAGCCTGTCAATATCAATTTTTTGTTTGTATTGCAATTTGGGATTTGAAATCATGCCTCATTTCAAACTTCTACTCATAAGAGTGGATAACTTCAGTTGATTACCTTGATAACATAAATATTTCTAAGTGTCAACTTAACACATACAAAACTGTCTGCAACAGGTTCCTGTTTTCTCTGTACTTCTGGCCCTTGATTTCTGATCAACTGCATAATCTTAAGTTCTTGTTGTTACTCATAAGAAAAGCGAAGTCCCAGAGGTTCAACTCCTCTACCCCTCTTCCTGAACATTTGCTTTATCTGTCTGAATTCCAAGATAAGAATAAACCACAGTGCTATTTTTAAAAGTTGTATTTTTCGATCTTTTACTTACTTCTGAATGCTCTATTAACATTTAATGCACAATGACATCAGATTCCATGGGGAATTGGCACAAGGCTGACTTTAACTATTTTAGTGGCCAATTTGACAGTGTTGGTTGGTGCAAAGGGGTCATCAACCGATTATGCGATTGTGTATAGTTGTGTTTTTTCAATATTTTTCTTTCTCATTGGTAATAAAATAACTTTACAAGACACTTTGTATCTATGCACTAATGTAGAGTTGGTCGTGATTGCAGCTGTGCCTGTCAGCACTGTAAATGAATATTTGGCCTCTGAGAGGGTGGGCACTACAGTATGTCCATGCAGTTGTCCACAGGTCTTGAGAGCCGCTGGATTCCCCATCACAAGAGGTTCACAGCTTTCCTAAGGAGAGGTGGAAGTTGTCATAAAGTCCTTGAGACTCATTGCTATTAGGAGGGTGTCTCAGTTATGAGCTCTCTTTCTTCCCTGGCTCATCTCAGGGCCTATTTGAACACTGGATAATAATCATTTGCTTTCATTATGATTCCCTCCATAAAAAACAAAAGGGGCTTAATTCATGTAGGTAGGATGAGTGCCTCCAGGGCGATATGCAAGGAACGGCAATGAACCCCTCTTTCCTTCACTACAGGTGGAAGTGGAAGCTGCATGGATGGGAGCAACCTGACCAGGGTCACTGAGTTCATCCTGCTTGGGTTTCAGAATGAGAAACCCGTGAACATTCTTCTTTTCTCTGTGTTCCTGCTCATGTACCTGACATCTCTAGTAGGCAACACTCTGATCATCCTTCTAGTGTGCTGTGACCGTCGCCTGCACTCACCCATGTACTTCTTTGTAGCCAACCTCTCCTTCCTTCAGGTGGCCATCACCTCCATGGTGGTGCCTGAGATGCTGGCCAACACTTTCTCCCTCACCAAAGCCATCTCCTTTGTGGGCTGCCTCACGCAGTCTTTCTTCTACTTCCTCTTGGGGTCCACCGAGTTCTTCCTCCTGGCGGTCATGTCCTTTGATCGGTATGTCGCCATCTGCAACCCACTGTGGTACGCGCTCATCATGAACAGACAGACGTGCACGGCGCTGCTTCTGGGGTCTTACGTGGGCGCCTTTCTGTCCATCCTGGTGCCATCAGTTTTAACGGCCCCCCTGCCCTTCTGCGGTCCCAACGTGGTGAACCACTTCTTCTGCGACAGCGCCCCGGTGCTGAAGCTGGTCTGCGCGGACACCTCTCTGGCCGAGCTGGCGGACTTTGCCTCCTCGGCGGTGCTGCTCCTGGGCTCCCTGCTCCTGACCGGCGTGTCCTACACCTGCATCATCATCACGGTGCTCAGGATGCCCTCGGCGCAGGGCCGGCACAAGGCCTTCTCCACCTGCGCCTCGCACATCACGGTGGTAACGCTGTACTATGGCAGCTCCATCTTCATCTACGTGCGCCCGCGGAAGGGCGGCGTGATGGACGTGAACAAGTTCGCCACCGTGCTGAACACCATCGTGATGCCCATGCTGAACCCCTTCATATACAGTCTGCGCAACGAGAAAGTGAAAGGCTCGCTCAGAGACGCCCTGGCGAAATGCCCTAGCAGACTAGGGACAACCATGTGCCCAAGGTGACACTTCCACAAAGGTGCCCTCAGGACGGGCTGCAAAAGCATTTGTCTGCACAGAGTTAATTTTCCGTGTGAGGGGTTAATGACCTCTTAATGCATGTCAGACTCTCCAACAGAGGCTGACAGATGAGAAATAAAACACGTGCTGCATTTGTCAGGCATGCTGTAGGTTGTGACAAAAGAAACCGCAAAGCTACAGCATCTGCATTTGGTGGGTTCCGTTGCTCCTCGTTGCTCTTGGGGATCTAACTGGTTCCTCACTGTGAACTGCGGATGCCCTGCGCCTCTCCGATTTTGAAACTCTTCTAATAGGAAGAATGAGACCTAATAGTCTTCCTCGTGTTCCGGTCTTCCCAGCAGCATCTGCTCACTTGCCAGCAAGCTTCTAGGGCACATCTGGAGCACTCTCCTAGAGTTCAATCACGGCTGGCCAGCGGAAGGGGGCTAGAGTTCCCCCAGTATAACGTCTGGAAGTCACCGTTTTATTCCGCTATGTTGTCATGAGAAAAACCTGGGAATATGATTAGTGATAAAGTTAGTGGGCGTGAACTCCCGAAGAAAAGCCTCTCTAGAGCAGCTGGCCAGCTTGCAGATGGGGATGATGGCAGTCAGGAAGCTCCTGGAGGCAGCTCCCTCCCCCTCACTGTCCCCAGATAAGGTGGCTCTCAACATTTCCCGGGGAATTGCATGTCCTGGACCTCCTATATCAAACACTACTTTCCTTTACTTGAGATTGTATTGCATCCTCTATTGCGATCGGTTGGTAAACCTCATTGCCTATGATACAGAATTTACAGAATAGGTCATTCCTGTGGCTGTTTTACTTATATTTCTGTTGCTGGTTGTCTTGGTATGCCTCCATTAGTTGAGGAAAATGGGAGAGATTAAATAATATAATTTAAATCGTTTCTGATTTGTTAATGCAACTGAAACAATTCTTTTTATTTTTATTTATTTATTTGAACTTTTTACTTTTATTTATTTATTTATTTGAACTCAGGGGCACTTGACCACTGACCACATCCCCAGCCCTATTTTGTATTTTATTTAGAGACAGGGTCTCAATGGGTTGCTTAATGCATTGCTGAGGCTGGCTTTGAATGTGCGATCCTCCTGTCTCAGCCTCCTGAGCTGCTGGGATTACAGGTGTGCGCCACCATGCCCTGCAGCATCTGAAACAATTCTTGTACTTGTAAGTTAGATTCATTTGTGAAATATCTTCTTTAAATGCATACTTTTGTATTACTCACATGTAGGTTTAACAATGTTCTGGGGAGAATTTGAAAGTGTTCAAAAAAGTGTTCAAAAGTTCAGAATTTTTTTTTGAAATTTTCCCTTTTCCTGAAACTTTCAAATAAAACTCAAAAGCATGCCAAAGTAAGATCACCATATAAGTTTTTCAAGATTGAAGATAAGTTCAACTATTTGTCAACAGGATAACAAAATTGTATAGATGAAAAATATCTAGAATACCTTATTCTAACTTCTTACATGGTGGAGATAAGAAGGGAGGTCTGAGGCCACAGAGTAAGCAAGGCAGGGGCTGCATGGAGCTCAGAGATTCAGTTATTATTTCTCGAGCTTAATATGTATTTTTATCCTGTTAAGTGCAAGGTTACTCATAGAGTTAATGAGAGCCAGTGTAGACAACCTAGGTAAATATGAAAAAAACATGGGGAAGAGAGATAAACAATAACACAAGACAATAAATGGTTTATTTGTCAATAACCTTACCACATTTTTGCACATAGACTCACATGAAGGTTCTAAATTAATATTTATATATATATATATTATTTTTATACAAAAACTGATCCATACATGATCCATTCATGATAACTTTACTAAGGCAAAATGCACACAACGTAAAATCTGTGTTTTCCCTGTTGCAGGGCACAGTTCAGTGGCCTTAGGTGCATTCATCTGTGGGCAGCTGTCCCCATGTTCCCTATCCAGAGATATGCATCCTCTCAAAATGAACTCCACGCCCCCTGGGACAGAGAGTCCTCAGCCCTTGCATCACTTGCCTCAGGGGATTTGTGCTCCTCCAGGCTCCTCCTGTAAAGATGCCTGTCCTCTTGCATCCAGGTCAGGTTATGTAGAATTTCATTTCTTTTACAAGGCTAACTAATCTCTCTCTCTCTCTCTCTCTCTCTCTCTCTCTCTCTCTCTCTCACACACACACACACACACACACACACACACACACTCCTTTGCTATCCTGCTCTCTGCCAATGGACTTAGATTCCCATGGTCCTTTTACCATTTGGTTAAAAGCAATAATGGTTCTATAGCCATTGGTTTACAAATATCTGTTTGATTTCAATTCCTTTAGGTATATACCAGTAGTTAAAATGACATGCCATTAGGTAATTCTATGTTTAATCTTCTAAAATTGATAGATATTTACATTTAAGTTTTTAGGACCTTCATACTGTCATCACTAGCAATGCTCAGGGGCTTTAATTTATCCACATCCTGTGAACACTTGTTATTTTACAGTTTGGGGGCCTTTTGAATAACTGGCATCCATTTGGATATGAAGTGGTGTCTCATTGAGCTTTTGATTTGCATTCCCTCAATAATGAGTGATGTGGAATAGGTTTTGATGTGTCTATTGGCCATTTGTATATCTTCTTGGGAGAAAGTCTGTTCAAGTCTTTTGCCCATTGTTGACTTGGATAGCTATTCTTAGGTTGACTTTTTTTCTTTATTGTTGAGCTTTGCAGGTTCCTTACATTTTCTTAATATGACTTCCTTACCAGACATATGATTTGCAATAATTATTTCCACTCCATGAATTGCCTTTTCACCATGCTGATTGTGTCTGTTGATGCACAGTTTTTAATTTGGTGAAACACAATTTACTTCCTTTGTTCCTTGTGTTGCCTGCTATTTTGATCTTATCAAGAAATCCTTGCCAAATCAATGTCATAAAGCATTTCCCCTAGGATTTTAACGAGTTTCATAGTTATACATGTGGAAGCTAAAAAAGTTGATTTCTTAAAGGAGAAAACAGAGTAGTGTTCATAGAGGACGGGTAGAGTGTATGTGTTCCTGGGTTCCTAGTGTGGTCAATGGTTACTCTGCTACTTTAGTGGGGGTTGGGGGTGGGGGGTAGAGACGTGGTGTCAAAGCATCACAGGAACACTGGGAGCTGTTGAGAGCTGGCAGGTGACAATCTCAGTTGACCTCCAGGCCAGCTCGTTTATTTTTGGAATGCATATAGCTGTTATAGGGTTCAGGTAGGGCGTGCCCACCAATCACACATAAGCACCTTAACATCTATAAACCAATCATCTTATGACTAATGTAACCGCACTATGAGGAAGCCTAAATCTTGCTGTCATGATGGAAGGCAGTCTGGAAGGGTCTTTGACCCTACAGGAGGGGGGCTATGAGTTGGGGGGTTACATTCCCTGAAGCACTTGACTGCTTGGTTTCCTGACCTGGTAGTCTGGTAGCTTGACAACGCTTACCACAAGTGCTGAGGATGTGGATTCACAGACGGCTGGCTAGAGCAGGGTGCCCCATCCTGCTGGTGTTCCTGTCAGGTCTGTACTAGCTAGCATAGGTTTTCCTAGCACTCTGAGCTGCTTGTAGCTGCTAGCTGTGAACCGAAGGTTACTCCAACAGAGAGCAGGGAGGAAAGTGGGGGCTAGGATAATGGGAACCAAAATAGTTAGAAGGAATAAGTTCTAGCGTTCTATACTACTTCTCTATACTACTTAATAAATAACAACTTATTTATTAAGTATTTTTAAATGAACTAGAAGAGAATAGTTCAAAGATTATCAATACAAAGAAAGGATAAACATTTAAGGATAAGAGGCTAATTACCCTGATCTATTACTCATTGTACACAAGTAGTGAAATATCACAGTGTATCCCATAAATATGTACAATTAAAAATAAAATATTCTTTTTGGAAAAGAAGAGTTTCTAGTTTTAGCTTGTGGTGAAAACAATCACACATGTCTTGCTCCTGATGGTAATGGAAGAGGTTTCTGTCTTGCACCATTGAGTAATATGTTGACTATGGATTTTCACACAAGTTCCTTGTTAAAAGTTGAGAAAATTTCCTTATATCCCAAGTTTTTTGAGTGTTTTCATCATGACAATGCACTGAGCATTGTGAAATGCACTCTTACATAGGTGCCAGCACCAGGGCCCGGAGCCTTTTCTTGATGTTTTTAATGTCCTATTTGGTGCAGAGCTTGACATCACTGTCCTAATTGTTGGGCAGGCTCCTCTCTTCCAAGTAATTTTCGCTTTCAGTGAAATATTAACTACAGCCCATGCTATTCTGTGAGGCTAGCAGCCTTCCTTCCAGCAGAAAAGAGCCTCATTTCCTGGGTGTTTTGCCTAGTCCTGTTTACTTTCTTTCTGGAGGCTCTGAGTTATTCCCTTGGCTGTCGCATCCCATGACCACTGTGTGGCCATTTGCAGCCTCTTTCAATACCCTGCGAAGAAGATCAGTTCATTCTACCCACCTCCTCGTCCCCTCTGGGGTGGGTGGCTCTCTCCTCACCCTTCCATTTATCATCTTCAAGGCAGGGCTGCTGCTCTGTGGTCCAAGTTGACAGATCACTCTCTCTGTGGAAGCGCTGCTCCTCCTCTGGACTTGGGTGGACACTGGTGCCATGAACCCCTGGGCTTCCTCAGCCCCTTGTCCCTCTCAGCAGGTCCTGGCACTCACAGAGGTTCCTAGGTCCACACCATCTCCACCATTCTGCAGGGGCCCAGGGCAGCCCATGGAAGCAGCACCTCTCTCTGCTCAGTGGTCTCTGTGGCTTTGGGACCCCCAGCTTTGCCTGAGTCATCCCCTCTCAGATGAGCAGCCTGTCATGGACAGGAAGCTCCAGGGTCATGGCACCTCTCCCAAATCCCTTCACCTTCAGCCTATGCAATGAAACCATGAAAGACCCACTGGAGGACACTTGGCTGAGGCCAGACATCCTCCAGGGATGAGGCTAAGTGACAAGATCTTTGGGAGTGGACCTCAAAGTACAAGACCCTCAGCCCCACAGAGAGCAAGTTAAGGATCTGTCACTACAGCTGGGAGAGGGTGGCTGTGTTTTGTTCCCTTCGTTTACACTCACAGTCACATGGTGAGATTGTGTTTGTATATGAATTACTTTAAGATGACTAAAGATTAAAAAGCACTTTGATGGTCACAGGGACACTACAGAACTGCACATCATAGATCATCAATGTGTGGGGACAGCACGCTCTCCAAGATGGTCACAGTGATAGTTTGCAGTCACATTGCCTCCTGTTGAGTGTGGTGGTTTACTGAGTTGACATTATGCAGAAAAAAGAAGCACTCAGGTATTCAGGAAGGAATAACTCATGCTGCACACACACACACACACACACACACACACACACACAGAGAGAGGACACAGTCGAGGGTTCACTTAAAACAGAATATGAACTCCCCACGTCCCTTAGGATCATCTGAGACACACCCACCTGCTGCTTCAGCTTGACCACTATCCAGTGTGCCCTGCACTTCTTTCTTCCATCGCCCCAGCCCAGAAGAGCAAGCTCATGGATGGGGGGGTTGGAGGTGGGGGGTGCACTCTCCACTCTGCCCTCCAGTAATCCTTCCTCACCTATGGCATCCTCCATTTCTCCAGGTATCCCTCACCTGTCGCAACATTACGAAGTCTTTGCTTGACTTTGATCAAGGCCGATACTTTGGCTATTCTTTATTTTACCCAGCTGTAAGTCATAGTGCTTATCACTGCATGGTAATGTGTTGTGATGAACACATGGACAGGTAAGGTGTCTTTGCCCCTTCAGATATAAGTTTCATGAGCATCTTGTATATAATCGGAACTTTGCCCTTGTTCCCTCTAATTTTGTCTGGAGATAATTTGATGCCATGAAACCACTTAGTCTGAAATCTGATGTGACAACAAATGATATACATAGGCCTATGCCAAGCAAGGCCTATGCTAAGGTCAGATGTTTCTGTTTGCCTATAGATAGGTTCCATCTTGCAAGCTCTCCTAATGAGAAAAACAGCAGAAATGTGGGAAATGTCAATTCAGACAAGTTTTTGCCAGAATCTTACCTTTGAAGGACTTAATATAAAAGATACCTCTACTACTGTTGGCTCCCAAATTAATGGTTTTGATCAGCAGATTTCAGAAAAAACTCAGGAACAACAATGTGAACTAAAGAGCTTAACTGGCATGAGTGCAGTGATTGTGCCAAGTGTACTCCAGGAAAAAGTGACAATGAGCATCAATGATAGTGGTGACTATTCCAATGGTGCCACACAGCCCAACACACCAGCCAGTTCAGCAAGAGAAGCACCAGTGAGACTGTCCTCTCATTCTCACCGTCTTGCTCCTGCAAGAGCACCCAGAACACTGCAGCCCCATCTCGGGACAACATTTTACAAACCACCTATCCTGACCAGCAAAGTCAGGGGGACTGAGGAGAGACCAGCTTCACCTTCAGCAACAGTGCCTCCTAGCACAGCTCTTACTCCCCTGAGTCATGTGGAGAAATCTGTTCCAGAGGCAGACAGCACATCAGCTTATGCTTTGAAACCAGCTGCTGAGCCTGAAGAGAACTGTGAGGAGGTTGGCCTGCCTGACATGAATCCAATGTGCCAGGGACTCAGGCTAAAACAAATGGAAGAGTTACAAGACCTTGAATTTGAAATGCCACAGTTTGTGTAGGTTGTCAAAATTCAGTTTTTCTTTTTGTTGTTTTGTTTTTATGTATTGTGTTTATTTTATGAAAGAATGTTGTAACAGAATCACTATTGTATAGTATTGCCAAAGTGTATATTTTGCCTTTTGGCCTTGTATTGTGTTTGCTAGTCATATAGAATGATAGTGTTTTAGTCATATAGAATGATAGTGCCTCACTGGTATTGTCTTTAAATTCTGTGTTTTTGAAGTTATGCATAAAATAAGTATTATAATTTTAAGTTTAAAATAATTTTCTCTAAAATGATTTATGTAAATTCATCTTTAATGTATAATATTGTTCTCAACAAATAGGGGCAGTAGGGAAAAATGAGCTTTATTTTGGAGCAAACCTGGTGCTGACTCATAAAATGCTTCTGAATGCAAGTGCCTGAAAAATCTTGATTGGGTATGAATATATTTTTTTCCCACATAATGTTCTAGTGCATCTTTGACCACTTGTGTTGTTATAGCATGTATGGAAGCATTGGCAATTCACTTAACTTTTTTAATATTTACATAGTGGCCTAAAAGCTTGTGAATCTGTGTTTACTAGAATTATACTTGTCAGTTTTTACATATGGTAATTAATACAATTATAGAAAGAAAAGGCACTTCAATACTAAAATGTTTGAGACATTGGCAGAGACAACACAGACGAACAGAGTTGAGGGATCTTGAGTGTGAGAGACCTGAAACCTCACTGCTGTCAGCTGCGCCCTGTTGCTGGATTGCCTGCGACTTCTGGCTGTCTGCTGATGAGAGCAAGTGGCCAACAGCTAGGGCAAGATGAAGCTCTCTCTGGTGGCCGCGGTTCTTCTGCTGCTCTGTGCAGCACGGCTGAGGAGGATGACAAGAAAAGGACATGGGTACCGTGGTCGTTATTGACCTGGGGACCACTTACTCCTGCTTCGGGGTGTTCAAGAATGGCCACTGGAGATCATCTCCAATGATCAGGGCAAGTGCATCAGGCCGTATTATGTGGCCTTCACCCCTGAAGAAGAACATCCGATCCTCGATACAGTCAAGAATCAGCTCACCTCCAATCCTGAGAACACGGTCTTCGACACCCAGCGGCTCATTGGCAGCACTGGGAATGACCCTTCTGTGTAGCAAGACATCAAGTTCTTGCCTTTCAAAGTGTTGGAAGAGAAACCTAAACATAAACCATACATTCAGGTTGATATTGGAGGTGGGCAAACTAAGACATTTGCTCCAGAAGAAATCTCTGCTATGATTCTCACTAAAATGAAAGAGACTGCTGAAGCTTATTTGAGAAAGAAGGTTACCTTTGTAGTTGTTACTGTATCAGCCTTTTTTAATGATGCCACTGGCAAGCAACCAAAGATGCTGGAACTATTGCTGGCATGAATGTTATGAGGATCATCAATGAGCCTACAGCAGCTGCTATTGCTTATGGTCTGGATAAGAGGGAGGGAGAGAAGAACATTTTGGTGTTTGATCTGGGTGGTGGAAACTTCTATGTGTCTCTTCTCCCCATTGACAATTTGATGTCTTTGAAGTCATGGCCACCAATAGAGATACTCATCCGAGTGGAGAAGACTTTGACCAGCGTGTTAATCAGGCTGTACAAAAAGAAGACTGGCAAAGATGTTAGGAAAGAAAACAGAGCTGTGCAGAAACTCCAGCATGAAGTAGAAAAGGCCAAGTGGGCCCTGCCTGCTCAACATTAAGCAAGAATTAAAATCAAGTCCTTCTATGAAGAAGACTTTTCTGAAACCCTGACTCAGGAAAAATTTGAAGAGAAAACATGGACCTGTTCTGGTCTACCATGAAGCCTGTTCAGAAAGTACTGGAGGATTCTGACTTGAAGAAGTCTGATATTGATGAGATTGTTCTTGTTGGTGGCTTTACTCAAATTGCAAAGATTCAACAACTTGTTAAAGAGTTCTTCAATGGCAAAGATCCATCCTGTGGCATAAACCCAGATGAGGCTGTTGCATATGGTGACACTGTCCAAGCTGGTGTACTCTCTGATGATCAAGATACAGGTGACCTAGTACTGCTTGATGTATGTCCCCTGACACTTGGTATTGAAACTGTGGGAGGTGTCATGACCAAACTGATATCAAGGAACACTGTGGTACCCACCAAGAAGTCTCAGATCTTTTCTACAGCTTCTGATAATCAACCTACTGTTGTAATCAAGGTCTATGAAGGTAAAGGACCCCTGAAAAAAGACAACCACCTTCTGGGTACATTTGATCTCACTGGAATTCCTCCTATGGGATCCCCCAGATTGAAGTCACTTTTGAGATAGATGTGAATGTTATTTTTTTTTTGGCTACAGCTGAAGACAAAGGTAAAGAGAATAAAAATAAGATTACAATTATCAATGACCAAAATTGCCTGACACCTGAAGAAATTGAAAAGATGGTTAATGATGTTGAGAAGTTTGCTGAGGAAGACAAAAGATGCAAGGAGTGCCTTGGTACTAGGAATGACTTGGAAAGCTACACCTACTCTCTAAAGTATCAGATTGGAGATAAAGAAAAGTTGGGAGGCAAACTTTCCTCTGAAAATAAGGAGACCATGGAAAAAGCTGTAGAGGAAAAGATTGAATGGCTGGAAAGCCACCAAAAAGCTGACATTGAAGACTTCAAAACTAAAAAGGAACTAGAAGAAATTGTTCAGCCAATTATCAGCAAATTCTATGGAAGTGTAGGCCCTCCCCCAACTGGTAAGAAGATACAGCAGAAAGAGATGAGTTAAAGACACTGATCTGCTAGTGCTGTAATATTGTAAATACTGGACTCAGAACTTTCCTTAGGAGAAAACCAAGAGAACTTAAGTCTCGAATGTAATTGGAATCTTCACCTCAGAGTGGAGTTGAAAATGCCATAGCCCAAGTGGCTGTTTACTGCTTTCCATGAGCAGTTGCTCACATGTTTTGGGGAAGAGAGAGAGGAGGAATTGGCTATCTTAAAAAACTGGATATAAAAATGTGGGTCAGGATGTGTGTTCACCTCAGAAATGTTCTATTTAATGATTGGGTCATGCACATCTGGTGTAGGAACTTTTCTCTACCATAAGTGACACAAATAAATGTTTGTTATTTAACAAAAAAAATACTAAAAGTTTGGACTGTCATAAAATAAAAATTTGTACAGATAAAGCTAAGGGATAAATCACTATCAGAAGCATTAAAACCATCTAAAGCCAAATAACTAAACTATGTAATTTAAATTATAATATATTTATATATTATATATTATGTATTATATATTATATACTACATATTATAGATTTACATATATCTATATGATATAAGTTGTTTATATATAATTATAATATAATCCATGTTTTATATATCATATTAATATTAATTATACTAATATAATAATTGTATTATTATCTTATTAATAATAGAAATTATATTATTATATAATTACATTACAATGATATGTAATATAATATAAATATAAATCTAAATATATTATATAATATATAATTAATATGTTATATATAATAAAATAATATTTATATATTTAATTTATATATTATTTTATTATATGTGTATATAATATATACGTATTTCATATATTATATATAATTTATATTAAATACATATGAATCATAAACATTTTGATATGTAATATATAATTTATATTATATATACTTATATATTTATATATTAATATATAAGTATGTTATGTAAATATATTATATAAATTATATATAATATATTATTAATATATAATATATTTATATATTAATATACATAAAATTTATATATGTTTTTTATATATTTTTGTTATATGTATATATGATAAAATAAATGTATTATATAATATAAATTAGAATGTTATATATATATATTGTATTTAATTTATATTATATATGTATTATATAATATGCAATATATTTATATAATATTATAATTTAAATTATATAGATAAATTATGTCTTATTTGACTTTAGATGATTTTAATACATTTGATAGTTTTTAACCCCTTAACTTTATCTGTATAAATTTTTATTTTATGACATTTTTAACCTTTTTTGTATTTTTTATAATGGTCTTAAAAATGCGTGCTTCAGATATTTTTAATTTCAATGCATTTTCTCTTGACATTATGAGGGTTTGGTTAAAACCATTCCTTTGGATGTATGCCTGTAATCCCAGTAGCTTGGGAGGCTGAGACAGGTGGGATCTCAAGTAGAATGTCAGCCTTAGCAATGGCAAAACTCTTAGTAACCCTGTCTTTAAATAAAATTCATAAAAAGACTGGGGATGCGGCTCAATGATTGAGTGTCCCTTAGTTCAATTTCCAGTACCCCCCCCCCAAAAAATCCTTTTGTATGAAATGTTTTGACTTATAAATCACTTTGCATACTTTTTCTACCTGGACTATCAACCAGTGAAAACATATATGTCATTAGAATTGAGCAATAATTTATTTAAGTTCATTTTGAGAGTATAGTAAGTCACATTGTTTGCAATTTGAGAGATGTAGATGACTGAATGTGTTTCACTTATAAAATACCCAGTTTTTATAAACTAGTCCATTCCTGTTATTTTCTGGGTTTCATCATCTTGCCTAAAATATGATGTAAAAGGGACAAAAATAAAATAGCATTCTTGGTATGTGTGAACTATATTGTGACTCAATGTTTTTGTATGATCATATTATACTTGATAAAAATTATATGTACAGGTTTATACACACATTATTATATGTAAATTATTTCAAGTACAATAAGTTATTGTGGCCTCTCTGAAATTGTTGCCTCTTGGAGTATGATACTTTAAGATTATTAACTGTTGACTCAGTGGTCAACACATGGGCTCACCACTTGAGTATAATATGAAATGGGTTTTAGGGCATGTTGTCTTATAGTTCTCCATAACATTAAGGACTAAGGAGAAATGAACAAATGGCCTTTTTAATGCTAAAGCCATTTTTTAGCCTTCTTTATACAAAGTACAAGAATCATATTGGTTTGAAAACTTAAAAATAAAATCACAGCTAACATTTATTGAGCTTTGTGTATTTAGACTTTACCAAGTTGAAATTTCACAGCAACCTCTAATGGGTAAGTAAGCATCTTATAATTCCTGTGTTACAGATGAGAAAACTGAGGCTTAGCTAAGTGACATGCTTTTAGTTTCCAGAGATGCAGCAAGCAGAATTGAATCTCAAATACAGGGTTGTGAAATTTTGATTAGTGCTTCTTTTTTTGGGTACCAGAGAGCCACATCCACAACCCTATTTTGTTTTTTATTTAGAGTAGGGTCTCACTGAATTTCTTAGCACCTTGCTTTTGCTTTTGCTGAGGCTGGCTTTGAACTTGCAATTCTCCTGCCTCAGCTTCACAGTGGGATTACAGGCATGAGCCACTGTGCCTGGCTGGTTAGTGTTCTTAATGAATGTGATTACTAAATAATAGCAGGAAACACTGAACAATAGAAAATGCATCTTTCGATTTTTTATTGTAAAATACACTTACAATTTGCCATTTAGACCATTTTGAAGTGTACAGTTAAGTAACACTAAGTATATTCACATTGTCCAAGGTGGCGTGTATTGCTGCGTCATCAGTTGACAGAAAGCAGAAGGGGGAAAAGGGATGTGAATGATGTGTGAAGCCTCTTATATAAGGGCATTCATTCTGTTAAAAAAATATAGAGCTCTATGACCTAATCACACGTTTTGACTTATAAATCACATTACATACTTTTTCTACCTATACTATCAACCAGTGAAAACATATATGTCATTAGAATTGAGAAATAATTTATTTAAGTTGATTTTGAGAGTATAGTAAGGTCTCATTTTCCCTTTTGCTGCTGTCACAATAGTGATTGTCACAACATATACATTTGGGAAGACCATATTCAGACCATAGCAACCATGTTTAATACACTGTAAAGAGAAATCCTTCTGGGGAAAGAATGTTGGTTTAAATCATGTGGAAAGTCTAACTCTGAACCTAAGACTGTAGGGTAAATAGACCTTGATTCTAGTGGGCTGTTTCCAAATATGTGTCCATACATGGCAGTGCCCTGTGCTGATGCAGCTTGCATCCTGAGGCTTCAGCTACCAGCCAGGGATCACTGCACTGTGGCCCTGGTTTCCATCTCCATCTTGCTACTAACATAAACTGATGTTACTA
Source organism: Callospermophilus lateralis (assembly GCF_048772815.1). Classification (NCBI taxonomy): domain Eukaryota; kingdom Metazoa; phylum Chordata; class Mammalia; order Rodentia; family Sciuridae; genus Callospermophilus; species Callospermophilus lateralis. The sequence continues at coordinate 2,093,208 of NW_027510148.1, forward strand.
TTGGATTGTAGGATTTAAGGACTGTTGTGTAGTTTAAAGCTTTAGGTTGTTGATATTTAATTACAATAATTAAACAAACATTTAATGACAATTTACTATACACCATCACCATGCTAGATAACAGAGACAAGACAATTTTTAAAAACACTTTCTGGGCTGGAATAAAGTTCAGTTAAGTGCTTGCCTAACATGTGCAAGGCTCTGTGTTCAATTTCCAGTACTAAAAACAAACAAAAAACCTTTCTGTATTTGTGGAACTTAGAACTAAATACTATCAGGAATTGGCAGCTAACTCTCAGTGTATTCTATTTTCACATTTGAAAAAGTCAGATTTGTTTAAGTACCATGTTTTCAAGAAAAAAAAATAGCAGAATGTCCTGCAAATAAGGTCTGAGAATAGGACTAAACTTTTAAATTGAAGCTAAAATATGTAACTTGTACTATTTCAAAAACATTATTTCCCATTTGTAAAATTCTTATCTTACCCTTGGAACTTCAGAGTGAACCCTGGGGAGCTTAACCGCTGAGTGACATTTAGAGATCTTATTTTTTGAGACAGGATCTCACTAATTTATTGAGACTGGCTTTGAGCTTATGATCCTCCTGCCTCACACTCCCAAGCCACTGGAATTAAAGGCATGGACCTCCCATTTCTAAAATTGTAATTATTATATTTGTGCACCCAGATTTATTTCAGGAGACTTTAATTGAAAACTCTCCTAAAGGCTGGGATGTGTTTTAGTGGTAAAGCACTTTCCTTGCATGCTGAGGCCCTGGTATTGAGCTCCAGTGCTAGAGAGAAGGAAGGAAGGAAGAAAGGAAGGAAGGAAGGAAGGAAGGAAGGAAGGAAAAAAGAAAGGAAGGAATGGGGGAAGGAGAGAAAGGGAGAAAGAGAAAGGGAAAAGTGAGGGAGAGTGGGAGGAAAAAGGAATGGAAGGAAGGAAGGAACAAAGAAAGGAAGGCAGGCAAGGAAAAAGATCAGGAAAAAAAATTATAATGAACACCAATTAAAAGGTCTTCTGCTAACCTACGTATTAGTCATTCAATACAGGAACCAAAGCCCTTGTATGACTATTTAAATTAATTAAAATTCTACAAAATCAAATTTCAGTATCTCAATCCCACCACTTATTTCAAGAACTCAGTAACCATATGAGCTCATGGGCTGGTGGCTATTATACCTGAGAGTGCAGTGCAGATACTGTACATTTCTGTCATGGCAGAAAGGTCTATTGGACAACACTGATAAAGAGGAAGCATCATATCAAGATACTGGTATTGTGGATGTGTTAAAGAATATTCAATAAAATTAAGCACCATACATGTTAAAAAAAAAAAACACTTAGCAAATTGTGACCTACAAGAGGAAATCCTGAAACTAAAAAAAAAAAAAAGGACCTTCTTAACAAACCAGTCAAATTGGCAGCATCTCATTCATGATGTTGGCAAAATAACATCATTTGGAAAATAGCTTCTTTGCTGTGTATATACAAAAAAGCATCATAATGAGTTTAAATGTCCCAAATCTTGTATACAAATCTGGGTTGATTATCAATTGAATGTTACAAATAGAAAACCAACCAGGAAAACTAGTTCATCTAATGCATAATAGCACAGCACTAAAATAACAGACTGGAAATTCTTCCATGAAACAAAGCCACTGAGGGGTGTGTTAACACAGTGAAAGTTCTTTCTTGACTAACTGCTCAACAGGGGTCAAACTAGACTTTTGAAATTCATAAGGAAATTTCTAACTTTTTTTTGACTGTGGTCTGCCTTTAGTGAATATACATATGTGAATATACTTTTTTTAAACTATATTTCACTCAATTTTTTCTAGTATATTTTTGTTGTAAGAGTTCATAAACACTGATTTAAAAAACTACTTCTTGCTACTGCAGTTCTAGATACTAGTAGAGCTAAATTCCAATTGATATATGAAAATAGGGTCCTATATGATATCTTTGATCTTAAATCTGGTATCAGTAATTATAAAGTCTAAAAACCACTGCACTGAAGTTTAGTAATTCCTATTTATTACATGCTAGGCATTATACAAAGTGCTTAATTCCATTTATTTTATTTACTTCTGAAATAACTGTGTGTTAGGAAGTAGGTAGTATTAATCCTATAGCCTAACAGGCTGATCTTAGTTTAATAATGTGCTCCAAATTGTGCTCCCAATGAGTCCTTCAGTCAGAATTTGAACCCAGCTAGCTTCCATTAATTTTACTATCCCAAGATCTAGAGCTCCTAATGAGGAATATTAAGAAAAGATAAGTTAATTTTTTAAATTTTGACTGCTTATTACATACCAAGTAATTCTAAGCTTCTTCCTTAGTAGATCATTAAGACCACATGCCAACATATCTCCACATAGGAGTCAGTCTTCACAGAAGAAAGCAGGTAGGGCTAGTGCAATGGACTTGTCCAGGGAAGAACTGGAGCAGGAGCTGAGCCAGCACCCAGACAGCTGGCTGCAGAGCCTGCACTCTTCATGGTGCTAGAAATTCTGCAGGACTGTAAATATGTTCAACCATAATGGCTCAGCTCCCTTCTATCAATGTTGAGAAGGGCCCAGGATAGCAAATCACATGAGCAGTGCCTGGGAACCAGGGAAGAGAGGCCAGCAGCCTCAGGTGAAGAAGGAGGTCAGATGAGATGATGACCTGCAAATGATGCTGGTGTGCACCTGTCTGCAAACCGCTGCCCAAGGATGTGGGAGAAGGAGCAGGTGGCAGGGATGAGGACCATGGGCTATGAACAGGGCCATTGAAAAGTCATCAGACCACTGGCAAGGCACACAGTTCCACTATCTCAGGATATATAGTACACAATAAGAAATGTTGATCTTAACCAGGTGATGGTGAAGTGTACTGAGAATTTATTAGGTGAGTTATGGTTCTAAGCACTTTTCATCTCAACAAACTCAAAGGAACTCCTAGTTGATCTACATAAGAGTCGGCCCTTTCTCATTCTAAGAGTTTGTGGTGCTATTTAGTCCAGGGCCAGTGCAGATGGTGTGAACAGTTTGGTCACGTGGGAAAATCCTCAGGGAGTTTAAATTAAAGACACAGACACCATTTTACCTTTAAACCAGCTCTGGGATGGCTCCTTGAACCCTCAGTCTCAAGCCCCCCAGGGAGGCAGTGAGGTTTAACTGAAGAGGAGAGAGAGAGTGAGAGAAAGAGAGAGAGAGAGAGAGAGAGAGAGAGAGAGAGAGAGAGAGAGAGAGAATGCTAGGGATAGGGCTTTTATTGGGGAACAAAAAATTCTGGGGAAAATTTTATCCAATGAAGGTCAAGGGGGGGGAGCAATGTGGCAAGGTCAGGTGCGTTGATTGGATCTTTGAGGCAGTGGTGAGTCATGCCTCCACAGCACACAGAAAAGCTCTCAAACCCAAGAAGGGTGGGGGAGACCTCTGCCACATTAAAAGTGTCTGAGCACCTCACACCTAGCCAGGGAGTAAACTCAGTCAGTTCAAGAATGGACTCCCACAGTGCTGCACTTTGAAGGGAAGGGAAACAAAAATATATAATGATTCCTCTCTAGGGAGTGGAGTGGCTCAGCAGCTCAGCAGCTTGGGGGTCACCCAGTTCCAGGAATGGGGGCGGGTCCAGAAAACTCACCCAGTTCCAGAACTGCAGGGTTCTGGGAGATCACTCCATTGTAGGGTCTAGGATTCTTATCCAGTTCCAGGACTGCAGAATCTTGGGAGGCCTGCCGCCCCCAGCAGCACAGGCATCCAAACTAAAGGTTACTCGAGTGAATTTCCTAGGATACCAATAAAACACCCAGGACAGCTCCTCTACCTCAAGCTCTCCAAATGGGAGAGCAAGGAATGTCACGAGGGGCTGGTGAGAGTGAGCATGTCCAAGAGTGGACTTTTACCAGGGAGACCCTCATTCTTTAGAAAATTTCATCCAAATAAGGTCAAGAGGGGCAGGGTTACAAGGACAAGTAAGGTAATTTGACCCCTGGGGTTATAGGAAGGCATGCCTAAGCATAAAGACACATTCTGATACTTCCAGGATCAGGGAAGCCATGTAGGGCCACTTTGAATGTGGCCAGATCACTGCAAGTGACTGACAGAGCTGCAACCAATCAGGGAAGGAAAATGCAACAGCCCCCCACAGAGGCCTATCCAGTTCTAGGAGTGGGAGTTCTAGGAAGATCACACAGTTCCAGCATTGCAGAGTCCTCAGTCTTACCCAGGGTTGTAGGGTTTTCTGACCTGTAGGGTGAGGATGCAGCTCAGCCAATGCTGTTTTCTGAACCCACGGCACTACATTCATCTCAGCCCTTGCAAGTCTGGCTGCTCTGCTAGGTCCCAAGAAGTGATGTGAAACTTCAGTCAGACGTAGGTTATGACTGCTGTGGGCACTCAGATGCCTCTTCCAGGAGGCAGCCTACAGTCCCAGTTCAGGCCCTGAGGGACAGGGTGCACCAGAGACTGGGAGCACTGATGTGTGGCTTCACTGCAGGCTGGCCCCATGGGGTAGACTATGATAGGGGCTGAGCTCAGGAGTGGCAGGCCACCAAGTGTGGGTGGTTTTGCAGTGCTAAGTCTCAGGGAAGGTGGGGTGCCATGGCTGTTTGTCACCTGAGCAAGACACAATCCAGGAGTATTTCCAGTCCCCAGGTGTCATGGTCTAATAGCTGTGCTGGCCACAGGAGTGGGGTACACCGTCACCTCCTTCTCTTCTGGGAGCTCAGATGTGTGGACTCCAGGCAGTCCCCTCAGGAGAGCTGAGTGGCATGAGAATACAATAGTCCTAGTAGTGAGTATGGAAGATGTCCAAGGTTTGGGTGGGAGCTGCTGGGGTCCTCTTGCTTGATTAGTCCACACAGGGAGGAGGCTCCCTTGTTCTGAGCTGCTCCTGGCTGTTGATGGTGTGTCAGACACTAAGTGTGTCCTATACTCTGTGTGAACATCCCAGGATCCCATGCTCTATCTGGCTTCTGCTGATCCTTAGATGTGCTCTGGGGCTCTCTTCACTTACCCTCACCAAAATGCATTGCTTATTTTGGGAGTTGTCTTTGTGGGAGGGAAGGATGGTAGGACTTCTAGTCAGATTTCTTGCTACCATCTCTCCTCCCTAGAAATGTTTACTTTAAAATCAGAATAATCATACCCGGTATCACCATGTTTAATCAAATTTGTAGTGGAGATCCTCATGAGTAAAATATAATGAGAATAAAAGAAAGTAGAAGAATGAAATACTAAAATATAGAAAGCTTAAACTTGGATTATTTTCAAATGATGACGATTTTTTTAATATATTTTTTATTTTTTAAATTTTATATGGACCCAATATCTTTATTTTATATTTTTAATGTGGTGCTGAGGATCGAACCCAGTGCCTCCTGCATGCCAGGCGAGCGCACTACCACTTGAGCCACATCCCCAGCCCAAACTATTTATATTTTGAAAAAAAAAATGTAATCTCCAGAAAGATTATTGGAAATACCTATAGAAATTGTCAAGGTTCCCGAATAAAAGTTTGCGGTATAAAAGTAAAATTAAAGTTTTATATTCCAGTGGCAAATGATTAGAAATTGTGATTGAACAGGATATACTATTTACAATAGTATCAGAGACTGAAATTGCCTAAATAATCAAATAATAGACTTAAGACTTCTGTAGACAAATTATAAAATTTTATTAGGGGATGTTCAAAAGAACATAAATACATAAAGGCATATACTACATTTGTCAACATAAAACTTAGTCTAGGTCATTTTTAAAAGTATTTTTAAGGTATCCAGGTGCAGTGGCACACACATGTAATGACAGCAGCTCAGGAGGCAGAGACAGGAGGATCATGAGTTCAAAGCTAGCCTCAGCAAAAGCAGGCACTAAACAATTCAGTGAGACAGTGTCTCTGAAATAAAATACAAAATAGGGCTGGGGATGTGACTCCATGGTAGAGTGCCCCTAAATTCAATCCCCAGTACATCCTCCCTGCCAAAAAAAAAAAAAAAGTATTTTAAAGGCTAAAGCACCATGAAATATAAAGAGGAACCTGGAGTGGTTCTGGCCTATCAATTAACTATTAAGCTATTATTATTATAAATTAAGCTATTGTCATTATAAAGTTGTTCTGATTAAAATAGTAAAATGCTGGTGCAGATGTAGAAATTACATTAAGCACAAAACTTTACTTTGACGTAACAGCAACCTCCTATCAATTAGACATTCCATTTTGCATGAAAACACAGAGGCTCACAAAACAACTCAGCATTCTAGAATCACAGAGTGTTTGAAGAATTTAAAAATGTTCAGTAAAATGCAAGAGGAAATTCATTGCAAAATTACACACTAGGGTAGTGAGCAAGAAGAATGCAGAATGGAAGCAATATACAATCTAAATGTTTGAATGTTCTATTCCTCATGACATACCCACTCCCATGCACACATTAGGCTTTCTCGGTAACAGTGTAAGAGGTTAGTTGTGAGGACCAGACTGAAGTTAAGCAAGGCTTCTCAGGAGAGGGAGTTTTCTGAGAGCCATGCACTCTTGCTCTTTTGGGAGATGCAGTGGCAACGCTATTGGTCAAAGCCACAATTCTCTCTTTTTTAAAATTTTTAATTTGTTTTAATTAGTTATACATGACAGCGAAATTCACTTATATACTTTGATATATCATACGTAGATGGGATATAATTTCTCTTTTTCTGAGTGTACATATTGTAGAATCACATTGATCATACAGTCACATATATATAAAGTATAATGTCTGTTTCATTCTACTATCTTTCTTATCCCCATATTCCCTGCCTTCCCCTCCTTTCAATTCCCTCTACCTAAGGTAACACTATTTTTTTTTTGCATTACAATTCTTAATACACATATACCACAATTTTTGTATTTCTGTTTGTATATAAAGTATGTTGACACCCAATTCAAGTATTCATACATCGCATTTCACCATCCTTGCTAATCCCCTGCCCCCTCCCTTTCTCTCCCACCCCTCTACTCTATTTCTCCCATGCTCTCCCTCCCAACCCCACCCTGAGTCAACCTTCTTATATCAGAGAAAACATTCAGTATTTGTTTTTTTGGGATTGACTAACTTCACTTAGCATTATCTTCTCCAGTGCCATCCATTTACATGCAAATGCCGTGGTTTTGTTCTTTTTTAATGCTGAGTAAAATTCCATTGTGTATATATGCCACATTTTTTTAATCCATTCATCCACTGAAGGACATCTAGGTTGGCTCACGTCTATTTCATTCTACTATCTTTCTTATCCCCACATCCCTGCCTTTCCCTCCTTTAGCTAGTGTGAATTGTGCTGCTATAAACATTGATGTGGCTGTGTCTCTGTAGTATGCTGTTTTAAAGTCCTTTGGATATAGTCTGAGGAGAGGAATAGCTGGGTCAAATGGTGGTTCCATACCTCCATACTATATTCTATATTGACAGCACCAATTTGCAGTCCCACCAGCAATGTATGAGTGTACCTTTTTTCCCACATCCTCACCAACACTTATTGTTGTTTGTCTTCATATTAGCTGCCATTCTGACTGGAGTGAGATGATATCTTAGAGTGGTTTTGATTTGCATTTTACTGATTGCTAGAGATGATGAGCATTTTTTCTTATATTTATTGATTGATTGTATATCTTCTTCTGAGAAGTGTCTGTTCAGGTCCTTAGCCCATTTGTTGATTGGGTTATTTATTTATTTATTTATTTATTTATTTATTTATTTATTTTTGGTGTTTAGCTTTTTGAGTTCTTTATGTACCCTAGAGATTAGTGCACTATCTGATATGTGAGGTGTAAAGATTTGCTCCCAGGGAGTAGGCTCTCTGTTCACCTCACAGATTGTTTCTTTTGCTGAAAAGAAACTTTTTAGTTTGATTCCATCCCATTTATTGATTCTTGGTTTTAATTCTTGTACAGTAAGAGTCTTATTAAGGAAGTTGGGGCCTAATCCCACATGATGAAGATTAAGGTCCATTTTTTCTTCTATTAGACGCAGAGTCTCTCACAACTCTCTTTATAATACTGAGTAAGTGGCAATTATTTTACTTGGGTAGACTTTTCATAGGGTCAGAATAGATGTCATGAAAAAGAGAGAGCTGTCCATCGGTAGGGAACAGGTCTCTGCTTCATGGCTACTTAGTGTTGAGTGGGTTCTATAAGCAGAGTTCTGATACTCCCACATTAAAAAATATATATGTCCAACATACATTCTTCCCAAGGAAAACTCTATCACACAGATTACTATATTACCCTTCTATACAAGTGGATGTCTTATGATCATATTTTTTCTTTTTACTCTGTAGTGGAAGGAAACATTCTCAACTAATGTAGCAAGAATCATTTATCAATAGAATAAAAACACAAGTTTATCAACACATTCTTAAGAATCCCAGAAACAGAACTGTCCACATGGACAACTTGGATTCATGATGGAGATGGCATCATAGAGAAGTAGGAAAAGAGAGTATTACTTAACAAATGGGACTGGAGAACTGACATTTCACAAATAAAATACACACTTGCATTCCTACATCATTCCATATGCATGGTCAACTCTAGATATATTAACCATGTTAATATTTAAAAAGGAAATTTTAAAATGATTAGTGGAAAATATTGTGGATAGCTTTTCAAACTTGATCTTACAAAATATTTCCTAAGAACACACGCACACATGAAAAACACATGATCTGAAAGGATTGAGCAGAAAGGATTCTTCTCAAGATTGCAACATAAAAGATTAGCAATTTGAGCACATAAAATTAAAAACATCTGGGGCTGGGGCTGGAGCTCAGCGGTGGAGTGCTTGCCTACCATGTGCAAGGCGCTGGGTTTGATTCTCAGCACCACATAAATCTAAATAAATAAAATAAAAGTATTGTGTCCAACTATAACTAAAAAATACTTTTTAAAAAAATTAAAGACATCTATATGTCCAAAGATGTCTTAAACAGGAAGACCAGCGTGCTGCTGGGTGAAAAAGGTGCCCAGCGAAGATGCTGCTGGACTTGTCGGAAGAGCATAAGGAGGTGGAATTTGGGTGGATCAGGGTGGAGTTCATGAGGCAAGGGACCATCCCCAAGGTCTATGAGGGTGCCGCCAGGAAGCTCAACGTGAGCAGCAACACTGTCCAGCAAGGTGTGGAAGGGTTGACCTACCTGCTCACCGAGAGCTCCAAGTTCATGATTTCTGAAGTGGATTTCCAAGACTCTGTTTTTGTTCTGGGATTCTCTGAAGAACTGAACAAATTATTGCTACAGCTTTACCTGGACAACAGAAAAGAGATCAGGACTATTCTGGATGAATTGGCACCCAGCCTTTCCAGTTACCACAGGCTTGAGTGGCGACTAGATGTACAGCTTGCAAGCAGAAGTCTCAGGGAACAGATTAAGCCAGCAGTGACTATAAAACTACACCTAAATCAGAATGGAGACCACAACACCAAAGTTCAGCAGACAGACTCAGCCACCCTACTTCATTTAGTTCAGCAACTGTAACAATCCTTGGAAGAGATGAAAACAAACCACTGTAGGAGAGTAGTTCACAACTTCAAGTAGTACCAAATGTTAAGATCCTAATGCCTTTGACTCATTTGTGAATGGATGACATTCAGGAATTACTTTTCAGAATTAATTTTTATTAATTGGTGTTGATAAATGCATCTAGATTCCACGAAATTCCTTTTCCTATTCCAGGATATTGAGGTCATGTTCAGAAGCTAAAGTCAAGTTCCTTTTCTGGTGCTAAATGTGGTCAGCTTCTTGACAGATTGAAAAGTAATTTTGTATTTTAAATGTGTAAATAGGATTTAATCAACCAGAAATGAATCTATACTGTTCATATCTTCTGTATATATGAGCAATACCCTGTTTTTTGGTACATTTTTGTCTGCTTAACTAGTATTTTCCTCGTTATTGATCAATTTTGAGAATAAAATTTACAGCTAATTCCTTTCCTATTCAGAGTATTTCTAAATAGTACAATATTTCTGACTTTTAAAAGCATCTCATGATGTTACTAGCTACTGAATAATGTAAAGTGAGTATGAGTTTTTTAAATTATATGCCCATATTGTCATAGGAAGTTCATACATTTTTCTTTGAATGTAAAGATAAGTAGTTTTTACCATATTGCTGAAGTTTGACTTATGGTTCATTGACTTAAGTAGTACTCAATTTTGTGTGATTGTTAGTAATATTTTCACAAGGATTATTTTTTCCCATATACCCAAAGCAACTAAGAGACACACTGTCATTTACATTTATAAATAATGGATACAAAAATAATGTAATCAATGCTTCATTATCTGGGGAAAAAAAGATGTCTTAAACTAAAAATGTTTAGAAATTTAAAAATATATTTTCAATGTAACTGATAGAGTTTCAATATAACTAACACACTTGAAAATTAAAAATATGTAAAGATAACCTACAAATAGGTAAGAAAAATATAATTAATCTAGTTAAAAATGACCAAAATATATGACCAGAAATTTTACAAAGGAATACAAATGTCTATCAAACACAGAAAAGGAATATAATATTATCAATGATAATAAATATAGACCTCATAATCAAATAGTTTCTGAAGGTTTTATTGCCAACAGCTAAGAGACCGTGAGAAAGTGCCTGGACACCTCCAAGGAGACTAGACCAAGGGCATCTCACATGTGATCGACACTTGTGGCAACTGATGCTGCTTCTAGGAAGAGAGCGGGGTGTGATCCCTGGGCTGACCTCTCATATGCCTTGTGACAAGCAGCCACATTCCCAGCACATAATCCAGGGACAGTCCCACACAAGGGAGGCCTGTGCCTGAAGCTCGTAGCAATGAGGTTCAGAGCAGCAAAAACCTGGAGACCTCTCAAAAGTGCATAAGCAGGAGAGTGAGCAAGGAAACCAGGTACATCCACAGGCTGACTCCAGTCAAAATCAGTGAGCACAGTGGGTGAGTTTAAGGACCACCACTCTTTGATGGCTATTTTTATGTGTCCAGATGGCAAGGTTATGGTCCCCAGTTGTTTGGTTAAGCATCAGTCTAGATGTGGAAAAATACTTCTTAGCTGTGATTAACATTGACTTTGCGTAACATAGGCCACCCGTTAGTAGTGTGGGTGGGCCTCATCTAATCAGTTGACAGCCTTAAGAGCAAGAACTGAGGTTCCTAAAGCAGAAAGGATTCTTCTCAAGGCTGCAACAAAGAAGACTCATCTGAGTTTCCAACCTGCTAACTTATGGAATTGACTCGAGATTGCAGCATTTACTTTTCCTAAATTTCCAGCCTGCTGACAAGTGCCATGGATTTCAGATTGTCTGCTCCCATAATATGAAACAACACATCAAAACTAATCTCTCTCCCATTCTTTCTCTCCTTATCTCTTCCAAGACTACACAGAATGCAGATACATTCAACAGAATATTTTTGTTAAATTAAAGGATCACTAAAATGTTATACATTTATATGCATTTGTACACACACACACAAAAAAAAACACATACACATACACATGTAATGTTAGGAATACTAACAGCTGCAATAAAACTTCAAAGAAAGTGAGAGAATAAGGACTCCTAAAGGTGGAAGGAGGCAGGGGAAAGCATATACTTCCATGAAATTTGTTACACTTGAATTTTTAAGGTAGGTTTATGAGAAATAACTAAAAAATTAATAAAAGCAGGCCAGTATGGACAATGTAAGTTTGTTATCAATGTGAGTTATGGGCAATTGAATCTTTGCTATCTGAGATCTTTTGAAACATGAGAAAATTAGCAATCAATGTTTCAATGATGTGCATGGATTTCTGCTGGCAGTGGATGGGGGTAGAAGAGGAAAACAAAGGCCACATGCTGAGGAGAGGCACTTTCCCACACCTGTGCTCACTTTTCAGTCATCTGACCAGCAAACAGAACTGTGGAATCTTGGCTGTCCCTGGAGTCACCTGGGAAGTTCTTAGTGCCTGGATCTCACCTCCAGACATCCACATTTATTGGCCTTAGAATGAGTTTAGGCAAGGACATATCTGAAGGCTCACCAAGGGGTTCTCAGTGCAGGTCTGGGACTCCCTACAGGACAGGATGCTCTCAGGCTACAGGTGTCTGAGCTCTGATTTAAAGTTACTTTCAAGCAAGTGAAGAGCACAACCAGATCTGCTTTGTACAAAGAGTACAGGGCAGAGGGTAGAGGACAGATGAGCAAGAGGACAGGCTGGCAGTCGCAAGGCAGTTGGAGACACTTCTTGGCAGCTTAGGAGAAAGGTGAGGCATTTGGAAGCAAATGTGCTGACTGTGGTGTGTGGAGACCAAGAGGGAAAGATGCTCAGGGGTGTCTAGTGGAACCCAGGATTTCAAGCTGTTGATTATTTAGGTTGTGATAAGTAGTGTTGGTGAGCAGACTGGAACCCCTGGCCCTTTGATGTGCCAGCTTTGCAGCGCCTGGGAACTCTTTGCTGCAGAAAAAATATTTGTTAATCATTGGATGGCTTGAGAGAAGTTTTAAAGCAATGAGTGATTATGGGCCTGGTGACATATTCCTGTAATCCCATCAGCTCAGGAGGTTGAGGCAGAAGGATCCTGAGTTCAAAGCCAGCCTCAGCAAAAGTAAGATGCTAAGCAACTCAATGAGAGCCTGTCTCTAAATAAAATACAAAAAAGGGCTAGGATGTGGCTCAGTGGTTGAGTGACCCTGAGTTTAATCCCTGGTACCCTTACTCCAAAAAAAAATTTTTTTTAAATAAAAGCAATGGGTGATCTGTGCGTTTTTTTCCCAGAGGGCTGTTCAGGAAACTTTCCTCCTCATTCTCTGGTTTCTTGTGCCATGTCTGTTGGTGGCACAACTTTTCTAGAGAGCAGGATTGATGGTTACTATGAAACCCACAGACTTCTCATGAGTTGTTCCATAGGGCCAGTTGCACTCACCTCTGTCTTCAGGTATCCAAAATGCTGGTGCAGTCCCATGAACATCTTCTTGATTTTATTTTATCTGTTTTTAAACAAAAAGTGAGAATCTATTGAATTGTCACCTAAAGTAATTAGCAAATGACATTTTTCCCCTTAGTTCACAGTGTCACAGCAAACCATCTAAAAGGTATTCATGAGCAGAGTAATTTTAATATTAATAAACCTAATGATGATTTAAAAGCAAATTAAAAATTTAATCTTTCATTCATTCATGACATAGTTATAGAAAGCCTAGTTATTATGACTTCAATAAAAGGTCTTTTAGAGATTATCACATTTTATTTGGAAAGAAACTGAAGAGCAAAAGTTTCTAAATCTAACTTGCAGTTCAAATCTTCCAATTCCTCCTTCTTTTCTGAAGGCAGGGTGAGGCTTAAAGACTTCCTTTCACTCTTTTCTGCTTTCTTATTATGGACTTCCCATCTCCTCCTGGCTGAAGATTTATTTGAGTTTCTTAGGATGGAAGAGGAATAATCCAGGGGGTGGAAAACATCCTTCAAGAGCTACAGCTTGACTAGACAGCACATGGACAGGAACCCGGGTGAAGAGCTGCAAGTGCTGGGTCCAGGGCCTCCTGCAGCCTCAGGCACAAATGTTTGCCAAATTAAGCTCCGAAATACGTCAGGATTTTTTAAGGGAGTTGGGAGTAGAGGAAAAGCATCTCTGGTTTGTGAGATCACATGAGGAGAAGATGGTTGCCTGGGCTGCTGCTCTGTCAGGTCACTGGCTCTGGAATAGAGCTCAGTATAGAAAAGGTCAGAGCCCAGTCAGAGGTTGCCCTGCCTCTCCCCTTCCCGTAACTGTGCTTTGGCAGCCTGCACCTTCTGATGGACTCAGTGCCAGTATCTGCAGCTGCTCAGTCTGCCAGAAGAGCTGTGTGAAGATAGGCATGTCAGGAAGTGTCAGGAGTAGTAGGGATGAGAGCCTGGGCCTGGCTCCAACACAGGAGTGAGTCTGAGCTGCACCAGGTTGTAGAGACGGCTGCATGGCAGCCTGGCAAAACTCAACTGTCCTGACCTCTGAAGGTAAGGAGGACCCCACATTGCTTTTAGGACCATGCTACATACCACTTTTAAATATCTTTATAAGGAACTGGCTTCAGAGTTATCACCAGGCACTGCTCACGGAGTTCGATGAGAGGCCAGCACATGTTTCCAGAAGGTAAGACAGAAATACCCAATGAGATCCGACCCCTCACACAGCATCCTCCTCACCCTCTCTCCTCTACAATAAAAGGTGTGAAGGTCGTTACACTTCTCAGCACTGGGCTGGGGACACATGGGTGACTCCGTCCCCTGCTTCAATTCTGACTGATGGTTTGACTATAACAGTGCAGGTCTGGAGTGATAGAGGGGCATTTATGATCATTATAAATAATCAAGTTCAGACCAAGGAAAAAGGTCTAAGACAATGTTCGATAATTTATAGCTAAATGACTTTGTGACCTCAAGATAGAATATCCAGGTGGTTCTTAAAGAACTCATAAATGCTCAATTTAAAGGGGAAATATTAACATGGAGGTTTATGATCAGAGCATTGGAACTACATTGATTATGTCTACTCTGGCTCTAAAAATAAAAATGGAATAATAATCCAGCTACCTAAGCAAGAAGGCTGCAAGCCATGTCTTGCATGGTGAAGCAACATCTGCCATTGGCACAGATCAGGGACCATGCTCCAGGAGACCTTCCTGGAAAAGCCCCCAAGGACTCTCAATGGACCCAGCTTCTAGCCCCAAATCTGCCTGTCAGGGGTGAGTGTGTGCATTGCATCATTTGCTTTTAGATTTTGTTTCTTTGAGGCAGAGAGGACACATATCAGAGTGAGAGAGGTTGATGGAGGCAGCTTCTCAGGAAGAGATCTGCCCATGAGCTGGAATGGGACCTTCCAAATTTCTGGTTGTCCTGGGGCTGACATGGAAAATGCAAAATAAGAAGTTATCTGAGGGTCTTTGGTAAGGGTTTACAGGACAGAGGGGTGAACCACGATGAGAAACGAAGAAGTGTGAGGCCTTCCTAGGGAAGCAGAGTGCCCAGGCCTCTCTTTGATACCTGCAGCTCCTGAGAGGGTCGAGGAATACCAAGCTGGTTCAGACACCTCCTAGAATGGAAATGACAGAAAAACTCACAATTTCTGCCCTACCTACCCTAGGATCTGTTGGGAAAATGCAGTAAGATCATTCTAGAAATAGATGAATTCTAGATAGGGCAGAGGGGTGATAGGGAAAGGGAAGGGGCAAGGGATTAGCAAGGATGGTGGAATGTGATGCACATCATTATCCAAAGTACATGTATGAAGACATGAATTGGTGTCAACATGCTTTATATACAACCAGAGATATGAAAAATTATGCTGTATACATATAATAAGAATTGTAATGCATTCCACTGCCTCATTTATGTTTTTAAAAAGTCAAAAAATATAAATTTTTAAAAATGAGAAGCTAAAAAAAAGATTAATAATAATAAAATAAAAAAATAATAATTATAATAATTTCTCTGAAAAAAAAAAGATCATCCTGGAGAATAAAAAGTGCAGTCCAAATGCAAGCCCCACAAAAAACACATGAACGTTGATTAATTATTTCCTGAATGAACAAAGCCAACAAATGGGTGGTGGTGCAGAGGAGAGAAAAATCACTTCCCAGCAACTAAAAAAAATGAATCACTGCCTCTCCTAAGACATTCACTGGCCATATTGGGTGGATTGGTACATTAGTTAAGAATACAGCCTGGGGCTCTCACTTGACTTCACACTCAGCTTTCTTACTCTCTGTGCCTCAGTTTCCTCATCTACAAAATAAGGCGATTGTGATATTTCCTATTGAAGATTTTCTGTCATGATCTGAGCATATAAAATACTCCATAAAAGAAACACTGAAAGGAAAAACAGGGCTAGAAAAAGAACCTGGGAGTGGAGTTATTGTTTTAGTAGTGGCATCCAAGGTCAGGAGACTGAACAATGCCTCTGGGAAAGATCTACACAGGGAGCTCAAGAATTGAGCCCCAAGGCAAACTGACTTAGGAGGTTAGGAAAATAGCAAAGAAGTTGCCTTTTACCTAAGATTGCACAGCCATTTGGGTTGGAAAGAAGCAGGACAAGAGTGTCATTCTGAGCTCTTGAATGAGCTAAGAGATCTTAAAACTGCTAATGTTATGCCAGATTCATGGAACCCCAATAGACCTCCAGGAGCCGAATCCAATGCAATCACACAAGAGTCTTTATTGCAAGCTCAAGCCTGGACTCACAACCGTTCCCAATGCAGGGGTCCCAGGGAGTGAGTCCTGGTCCTTTGTTCAGTGAGATTTTACAGGTTTTGGCAGGATACTGCATGCATCACAATATCACACAGCAAATCATTCCATATCTCGGGAGGGTCAAACAACAACTCTTAACATTGATTAGCACATTCAATGGCGGGAACAAGTTGGGTAGGGGTGATTGGTTAGTACAAAAGGGGGATTTGTTTGAACTGATTGGTTTAGGCCATGAGGGGTATAAGTGCTGAACTACATGGTTTCCCAACATAAACATAAACTACTTGGGGGTCAACTGGCATTCCAGGTATTTTCCCTGTCTCATGCTGATTGGAGGTTGCTAGGGGGGTTGCTTTGGGCCCTCACCTAGCCTAACTGAGTCAGGGACACCTGGCACCACAGACATCTCCTGTTATTTACAGACAAACAACTCAGCAGGGTGGGTATGTACTTAGGAGTGCTCTGTGGGTTTTTCCAAGGACAAGGGTCATGCCCTCTTCCTTAGGACAGGCCTTGAAGTAGAAGCTGCTGTTATTTATTTATTTTTAAAAATGGAGTCACATTAGCTTCTCAATAAGAGGGGATCAGGGGCTTGATCCCACCTTTGTGGTCTTAACACTATCCAATAAATGCCATTCATGGGTTCGATGACATGAGGCCAAGAATTTCCCATGGATTTCACAGCAATGTGGAGGTCATTGTTGATTTCAGAGGGCACTTTGAAAGGGAGGTGTGTTAAGAGGTTAAGAGGAAACTTGTGGAAGTTAAATTGAACAGTTTATTAAGACCTAATCTAGAGCAACCCTTAACCCATTTGGAATCTTGTAGATGTCATGTGATGAAGGCAAAAATTTGTAATTTCTATCTCATGATAAATGGGTGAGACTGAGGAATGCCTTACTTGAGGAAAGAAACTTAAGGACATGGAATGAAATGAAATGAAATGAATTAGAGTTCTTGTTTGCCCCTGTGAGAAAAAAAAATATGTCTAAAGACTGAGATTCATTCAGAGGCAGATTTTTGTTCAATAATATAAGGGAACTGTTTTATAATTAGAATAGTTCTAAAATGGAACATGTGAACTTGTGATTTTTTAATCATTGGGAACACATTCAAAGTAAAAAATAGACACGCACCTGTGAGCATATTGAAAAGAAAATTCTTTTGAGAAGAGGGTGTTGCTTAAAATCATTTATGAAAAGTGTTACTAACTGAAGCTAAGATTGTTTAAAGACCTTGAGTTAAAGTGAATTCTTTAATCAGTTGTAGACTTGTTTATAATTTCAGCAGAGTAAATCTCTGCTAGTCAGTCTACTTCCAAACATGCTTTGATATATACATAGTGAAAGACCCCAGCCCAGAAACCCCAGGCCCCATTGTGAAACCCTCAGGGCGTGTTGCTAACCCACATAAACACCAGAGAGGTCTATCTGTTAATCAGTTAAGGGTAGTCTATTGTGGAAGGACAGGATGGTTGAGGAAGAACAGAAAAACAGATCCCAAGGTATGCCTGAACAAACAGGAACTGATAATGATAAGCAGGAACAGAAAAACCAGAGTGTTAATATGTAACTGTCATGAGGTTTATCCAGGAACATAAAGTGAAAAACAACTTTGCCCTTTAGGTAATCTATATGTTGGGTTCAAAATAACCAATAAGAAACCTGTTACTTCCCAGGTGCGCGAAACCTGCCCCTTTATCCTATAAAAGACCTTACCCCAAAGCCCGGTGTGCCAGTTCACCAAAGCTCCGGCTGAGGTTTCGCTGAGCACCCGCAGGCGCCTGTGTCTGAATAAACCTCCTGCTTTTACAGCCAGTGTCTCGTGCGTCTTTTTTGGACAGGGAATCGGAGGGTCTTTCATTTGGCGAGCCAGGCAGGAGAACTCCTGTAACCCCATCTGGATCCCTGCCTGAGGAACACCCGATAACCACTGGGAGGTAAGCTGGCCAGCTCGTGTCATTTTGTCCGTCATTTTGTGTCCCTTTTTGCAATCTCCGGTTGATATCTGTCTGTGTGCGGCGTCCGTACGATTGCGCATAATCGCTCTGTTTTCTGGGCAGCTTGAGAAGGAGTTGACGAACTCGGACTTCTCCCCTGTCACCCTGGGAGACATCCAGGGGATTCCTGACACCCTGGGAGACGTCCCAGGGATTCAGAGGGCCCATTTTTTCGGGAGGCCTACTTTAGGTTTGTGCCAAGGCCGCACAACATTCTTTGTGCCCAATCTGATATTTGTGTCTGTCTTCTTGTTTTTGTATTTCTCATTCCATCTGAAACTAACATGGGACAATCTATAACAACTCCCTTGAGCCTTACTCTTGATCACTGGCAGGACGTCCGGAACCAGGCTGACAACCTGTCAGTGGAGATCAAAAAGAAAAAATGGATAACGCTCTGCACTATGGAGTGGCCAGCGTTCAATGTTGGCTGGCCAAAAGAAGGGACATTTAATCTTGATCCCATTTTACAGGTGAAGTCTCAGGTGTTCGCCCAAGGGCCTCAAAGACACCCCGATCAATTGCCCTACATCGTTACCTGGGAAAATTTGGTCTCTGACCCACCCCCTTGGGTCGCTCCTTTCTCTCCGTCTAAGCCTACTCCGCAATCTTCTTCCCTGACTTTTCCTCCCAACCAGCCTCTCCATCTGCCAACTTCCAACCGCTCCACACCTCCGCCATCTTCTGCTCCACTTATCCCTGTACTTACGCCTCCTCCCCCTGCAACCTCTAGACTCTACCCCATTCTCGATAAATCTAAAAAGGTGACTCCAATAGGGACAGAACCCAAAAAGGTTTTACCGCCGGAAGACTCCACTCTCGTAGATTTGATGACTGAAGAACCTCCACCCTATGGGCCCCAGCCTGTACCGGCTCCAGATTCCAACCAGGCTTCCTCAGAGGAAGAAGAAGAACCAGCTGAACCAGTCACCAATAACCCTCCGGGCCCATCCCCCATGGTCGGGAGGCTCCGCGGCCGTTGGGAGCCAACTGCCTCGGGGGATACATCTAGAGTTCTCCCCTTGTGGCAGACGGGAGGCCCCGATGGGCTGTACCAATATTGGCCTTTCTCTGCCTCTGATCTCTATAACTGGAAAACAAATAACCCATCCTTTTCCAGTGACCCTATAGCTCTAACCTCTCTGATAGAATCTATTCTAGTGACTCACCAGCCAACATGGGATGATTGCCAACAGCTCCTACAGACCCTTCTCACTTCTGAGGAGAAACAGAAAGTTCTCCTGGAAGCCCGTAAAAATGTGCCCGGGGACGACGGGTGCCCCACTCAACTTCCAAATTTGATTAACGAAGCTTTCCCCTTGACTCGGCCAGACTGGAACTATAACACTGATGCAGGTAGGAACCACCTACTTCTCTATCGCCAGTTACTCATAGCGGGTCTCCATGGAGCAGGGTGGCGGCCCACCAATTTGGCTCAGGTAAGACAGCCTACTCAGGGATTGACAGAAACTCCCACTGCATTTTTAGAGAGACTAAAGGAAGCTTACCGGAGGTACACACCTTTTGACCCTGACAGTGAGGATCAGAGAGAAAATGTTTCTATGGCCTTTATTTGGCAGTCCGCTCCAGATATTAGCACTAAGTTACAGAGATTAGATAACTTACAAGATTTTTCTCTAGCAGATTTACTGAGAGAAGCAGAAAAGATTTTTAACGAGAGAGAAACTCCAGAGGAAAAGGAGGAAAGAATCAGGAGGATGCAGGAGGAGAGAGATCTCAAATTTAAGGAAGAATTAGACAAGAGAGATCGAAAGCGTGATAAAGAATTAAGTAAGATATTGGCCACTGTAACACAGGCAGGGCAACAAGGAGATAAGCTAAGTAGGGAAAGGGAACAAGGCAGACCCCGTGTAGACCGAGACCAGTGTGCCTACTGCAAAGAAAGAGGACATTGGGTAAAGGACTGCCCAAAGAAACCCCCCAACCCCAGAAGAGGTACAAACCGGACCCCTCAATTGCTAGCCTTGGATGAAGATTAGGGGAGTCAGGGCCAGGAGCTCCCCCCTGAGCCCCAGGTAACCCTGCAAGTAGGGGGGCAACCTGTAACCTTCCTAGTAGATACGGGAGCCCAACACTCGGTGCTAACACGGGCACCAGGACCTATGAGCCACAAGACAACATGGGTCCAAGGCGCCACCGGGGAGCAAACCGTACCGATGGACCACCAAAAGAGAAGTACACCTTGCCACAGGTAAAGTTTCCCATTCATTTCTGCATGTGCCTGATTGTCCGTATCTATTACTGGGAAGAGACTTATTGACCAAATTGAGAGCCCAAATTTATTTTAAAGATGGGAGTGCCTCCATCACGGGACCAAACCAGGCCCCTTTACATGTATTGACTTTCAAATTAGAGGACGAATATAAACTTTTTGACAAACCTTCTGAACCTATGAAGGACATGGACTATTGGCTTGATTCATACCTGGAGGCCTGGGCTGAAACTGGAGGAATGGGAATGGCTAAACAACAACCTCCAATAGTCATTCACCTAAAAGCAACCGCTACTCCCATAAACATTAAACAATATCCTATGTCGAGGGAAGCTCACCAGGGCATCAGACCACATATCAAATGCCTCCTAGACCAAGGCATCCTAACTCCTTGCCAGTCACCCTGGAACACCCCATTGTTGCCAGTCAAAAAGCCAGGAACAAATGACTACAGACCTGTCCAAGATTTAAGAGAGGTAAACAAAAGAGTAGAAGATATTCACCCCACGGTGCCCAACCCTTTCAATCTCCTCAGCACCTTGCCTCCTACCCATACTTGGTATTCCATTTTGGACCTAAAAGATGCCTTCTTCTGCCTAAGATTGTCTCCCCAAAGCCAGGCTCTCTTTGCATTCGAATGGAAGAATCCCAAAGAAGAAGTCTCTGGACAGCTGACCTGGACAAGACTGCCACAAGGGTTTAAAAACAGCCCGACGCTCTTCAATGAGGCCTTACATCAGGATCTGGCCAATTTCAGTGTAAGACACCCCTCCTTAATTATGCTTCAATATGTAGATGACATCTTGCTGGCTGCTACTTCCAAGGAGGATTGCCTGGCAGGTACGGAAGCATTACTACAGACTTTGGGGCAATTGGGGTATAGAACGTCAGCTAAGAAGGCCCAGATCTGTCAGACAACAGTTACTTATCTTGGCTACGAACTTCATGATGGCCAGCGATGGTTGACAGCTGCCAGGAAAGAGACTATCTCGAGCATACCAGCCCCCCAGAGTCCCAAGCAGCTGCGGGAGTTTCTAGGAACCGCAGGTTTCTGTAGACTCTGGATTCCTGGGTTTGCTGAGATAGCAGCCCCCCTGTATCCACTGACTAAACAGGGTAACTCTTTTGATTGGACGGAAGAACACCAATTGGCATTTGATCACATCAAATTGGCCCTTTTATCTGCCCCCGCCTTAGGCTTACCAGATATTACCAAGCCTTTTGACCTATTTATAGATGAAAAGCAGGGCTATGCAAAGGGAGTCTTAACCCAAAAATTGGGGCCATGGAGGCGTCCCATAGCCTATCTGTCTAAGAAACTGGATCCAGTGGCATCAGGATGGCCCCCATGTCTTCGGATGATAGCATCTGTGGCTGTCCTGATCAAAGACACCACCAAACTAACTTTGGGACAACCATTGACTTTATTAACCCCTCATGCTATTAAGACAATAATTCGCCAACCACCTGATCGCTGGGTGTCAAATGCCCAACTCACCCATTACCAATATTTGTTGTTGGACACTGACCGAATTCAGTTTGGCCCCATAGTCACACTGAATCCAGCGACCCTCCTACCGCTGCCAGGAAAAGCTAATCCTCACAACTGCCAGCAGATTCTCGCAGAGACACAGGGAACCCGGCCAGACCTCACGGACCAATCCATGAAAGATGCAGAGCTGGTCTGGTACACGGACGGAAGCAGTTACCTACTCAATGGAGAACGGCAAGCGGGAGCAGCCATCACCACCGAATCTGAGGTAATATGGGCGAGTGCATTGCCGGGAGGGACATCAGCCCAGCGGGCAGAACTGATAGCTCTGACCCAAGCCTTAAAATTGGCAGAGGGGAAGAAACTAAACGTGTACACAGACAGCAGGTATGCTTTTGCCATGGCTCATATACATGGAGAAATTTACAGACGGTGGGGATTACTGACTTCAGAAGGAAAGGAAATTAAAAATAAGACTGAAATATTGGCTTTGCTTAAAGCTTTATTTCTACCCCAAAAGTTAAGCATTATGCATTGCCCTGGTCATCAAAAAGGAGACAATCCAGAGGCCAGGGGAAACAGATTGGCAGATGAAACAGCCAGAAAGGCAGCTTTGGGGCCCCAACTTTTGGTAATGACCCTATTGCCCCAGCACATCCCACATGTGGACTCTTCACTACGAGACCATAAGGACCAATGGATCTATGAGGATAAGGACTTAGATATCATCCAGAAGCTAGAGGCCACTTACAACTCAGAGGACAATACCTGGGAGCATCAAGGAAAAACCATAATGCCCCTTAAAAATGCCAAAGAACTAATAAAATCACTACATGGACTAACCCACCTGGGGGCTAAAAAGATGAAAAAACTCTTGGACCGTGGAGAGGGTACTCTATATCTCCCAAACAGGGATCGACTCCTCCAACAAGTGGCAGAAAATTGTCAAGCATGTGCTCAGGTAAATGCTGGTAAAGTTAAGATTGGGACAGGAGTCCGAGTTAGAGGACACAAACCTGGAACACATTGGGAGATAGACTTCACTGAAGTCCAACCGGGTATGTATGGATATAAATATCTTCTAGTCTTTGTTGATACCTTTTCCGGATGGGTAGAGGCATTCCCCACCCGACATGAAACTGCCAAGGTCGTTGCTAAGAAGCTATTAGAAGAAATTTTCCCAAGGTATGGGGTACCTGGAACAATTGGGTCAGACAACGGGCCTGCCTTCGTCTCCCAGGTAAGTCAGGCAGTGGCCAATTCGCTGGGGATTAATTGGAAGTTACATTGTGCATATAGACCCCAAAGCTCAGGGCAAGTAGAAAGAATGAACAGAACAATCAAGGAGACTTTAACTAAATTAACGCTTGAAACTGACACTAGAGACTGGGTACAACTCCTATCCTTAGCTCTATATCGAGCCAGGAATACTCCTAACTCTCAGGGACTAACCCCCTTTGAAATCCTATATGGTGCTCCACCACCTGCTGTTAACTTCTATGAAACTGAAATTTATGCCTCCCTTACCCCATCCATGCAGACTCATTTACGTGCACTGCAACTAGTCCAGGACGAGGTCTGGAAATCATTGGCAGCGGCATATAAGGAAGAACTCAAAACTCCTTCGGTGCCACACCCCTTCAGGATCGGAGACACCGTCTGGGTATGCAGACATCAGACCAAAAACCTTGAACCACGGTGGAAAGGACCTTACACCGTCCTGCTGACCACACCGACAGCACTGAAGGTAGACGGCATAGCTGCTTGGATCCACGCCTCTCACGTGAAAGCTGCTCATCCACCGGACTTGACCAACACCCCAGAGACATCAGGATGGAAGCTACAACGCACTCCAAACCCACTAAAGATAAGACTTACATGCTGTTAACCGTTCTTGCTCTTTGCTCTACTCCCCTTGTCTTAGGTAGTAACCCCCATGCTCCCATGAAGTTGACTTGGCAGGTATATTCTCAAACCGGGGAGGTAATTTGGTCTATTACAGCAACCCATACCCCTGGCACATGGTGGCCTACCCTGACCCCAGATTTTTGCCAACTAGCCGCTGGATTAGACTCATGGGATATTCCTGACAAATCACATGGCCAACTCCAGACCTACATGGCCCCCAGGCCTCAGCAAGGTACTAATTATGGATACTCAACCCAGGTCGCTAGATGCCGGCTAGCCCAAACTGACTTTTATGTCTGCCCTCGGGACGGTAGAGACAGATCACAGGCTTATAGATGTGGGGGATATGAAGCATACTTCTGCTCCTCCTGGGGCTGCGAAACCACAGGAGATGCATACTGGAGCCCCACCTCAAGCTGGGACCTGATACAGGTGGCCAAAAATTTTACGACCCCCAATTCAGATGGCCATACATGCTACAGGGAAAACTCACAATTTCAGGTGGGCCAGTCGCTGCCCCTTAAGATACAATTCACGGACAAAGGCAGGGAGACTATCGACCCCTGGCTTACTGGAAGAACATGGGGACTCAGATGGCACTTGCCTGGAAATGATCGAGGTGTAATTTTCAAAGTTAGACTATCTCAAACCCCAGCTATGATTAGCTCTATAGGACCTAACCCCCTACTTGGGGGCCAAAAGATCCCTTCACCGCCTAAACAGCCCAAGAGCTTGGCAACAACTCCCTCCAGTAAGCCGCCCGTGCCTCAAATTGTAACCATGGACTATCAATCCTCTAGTTCTTTCCCTGAACCCGTTTACCCAGGGACTGGAGATCAACTATTAGATTTGATTCGAGGAGCATTTTATGCCCTCAATGCCACCAACCCAGATCACACCCAAGATTGTTGGCTGTGTCTCACCTCCGGTCCACCCTATTATGAAGGGATAGCAATGATGTCTAACTGGAATAGTAGTACAAACCCTGACCCTAAGTGTGTATCCCTACCCAGCTATAAGCTTACCATCACTGAAGTATCAGGACAAGGGGTCTGTATAGGGAACATACCCCTATCACACCAACCTCTTTGTAATACTACCCTCCCAACGACAGGCTCACAAAATAGCTATTTATGGGGCCCCCCTGGAACTTACTGGGCCTGCAACACTGGGCTGACCCCCTACATTTCTACGGCTGTCCTCAACGCAACCACTGATTTTTGTGTGTTGATACAATTATGGCCCAGGATATCATATCTAAGATCAGACTATGTCCTAGGACATCTAGAAGGGCAAAAGCGGTACCCTAGAGAGCCCATAAGCCTGATTATAGCCATACTGCTGGGTGTTGGAGGAATAGCCGCAGGGGTAGGAACAGGAACTGCAGCCTTAGTGCAGGGAAACCAATTCTTACATTTACAAGCAGCTATGAACGAAGATCTAACTGCAATGGCCAAGTCTATCACAGCCCTAGAAAAATCTCTCTCTTCCCTCTCGGAAGTTGTGTTACAAAATAGGAGAGGATTAGATTTACTGTTCCTTAGAGAAGGTGGCCTCTGTGTAGCCCTAAAAGAACAATGTTGTTTCTACGCTGACCATACGGGGGTTGTTAGAGAGACCATGGAAAAAGTCACTGAAAGATTAGCGAATAGACAAAAAGAATTTGAAAATCAACAGGGATGGTTTGAACACTGGTTCAGTAAGTCCCCTTGGTTAACAACTTTGTTATCCGCGGTAGCTGGACCCTTGATTATTTTACTGATAATCCTAACGTTTGGGCCTTGCATTCTCAACAGATTAATACGATTTATAAAAGAAAGACTGTCCATTATTCAGACCATGGTTCTTACTCAGCAGTATCAGTTGCTCCAGCAGCAAACAGGGTCACAGACCGATCTGGCTCAAGAACCTGAACAGGCAGAACAATGGATATAAGATTCTATCCATGAAATAGAAAAAGGGGGGAATGAAAGACCCCAGCCCAGAAACCCCAGGCCCCATTGTGAAACCATCAGGGCATGTTGCTAACCCACATAAACACCGGAGAGGTCTATCTGTTAATCAGTTAAGGGTAGTGTATTGTGGAAGGACAGGATGGTTGAGGAAGAACAGAAAAACAGATCCCAAGGTATGCCTGAACAAACAGGAACTGATAATGATAAGCAGGAACAGAAAAACCAGAGTGTTAATATGTAACTGTCATGAGGTTTATCCAGGAACATAAAGTGAAAAACAACTCTGCCCTTTAGGTAATCTATATGTTGGGTTCAAAATAACCCGCGCGCGTGAAACCTCCCCCTTTATCCTATAAAAGACCTGTATCCCAAAGCCCGGTGTGCCAGTTCACCAAAGCTCCGGCTGAGGTTTCGCTGAGCACCCGCAGGCGCCTGTGTCTGAATAAACCTCCTGCTTTTACAGCCAGTGTCTCGTGCGTCTTTCTTGGACAGGGAATCAGAGGGTCTTTCAATAGTAGTGTCCTGTGACATAGTTTGAACTTGTGATTTCAGCTCTTGGCTAGAGATCCCTGGGTTCTCCCTGTTTCCTATCTCCTGATTTACTAATAACATAATTTAATTTTACTATTGGATTATCAGGATCAAATAATTTTTGTGTATTTTAGAAGGCCTTAGATTGTATTGTGTACATTTATTAATAATTTAATAAACACTTAATGACAACTTTACTATTTTGCTAGCCACTCTGTCAGATATTAGATATAGAACATGAATATAAGATACTACCTTTATTATATTTTTATTTTATTTATTTATTTTTATGTGGTGCTGAGGATCAAACCCAGAGCCTTGGACATGCTAGGCAAGCACTCTACCACTGAGCCACAACTCCAGCCCCTAGATAATACCTATCTTTGTGAAGCTTACAACCTCTAATAATTTCTATCAGAAGTTGGCAATAAGTTCTCATAGGAATATATGATCCTAAGTTTTAAATTTATTTTGAAAAGTTAGATAAATTTAGTTAAATTCCTTTTGTTCCCAAGAAGGAATGAGCATTGTAATTCCCTGTTATCTAGAGTATAAGAATAGAAGCAAATTTTTGGATCGAAGCCAATAAAATAGTGTGACTTGCATAATTCCAAAAATATTGTCATTTCCCCTTTCTGTTCTAAAATGAATAGCCAGGCAATGGTATCAACACTTTTCTTTTAGGAGACTTTCATAAAAAACTTCCACAAACTCCATTCAGTGGAACCATGCCTTCTGCAGATGATTTAGAAGAAAGAGAGCCACCTTCCCCTTTAGAAGCTGGTATTATATTGTATTCACCTGAATGAAAACCCATTAAATTAGTTGAAGTAGTAGCATCTCCTAAGATCTGAAAGATAGTATAATTTTAAAGAATCATTACTTTGCTGTGTAATAAATAAAAGCATCACACAGTAACTTAAATATATCCCAGTAATTATGATCAAATATTAGTTAATAATGTACTAATCAGTTATCTGAAATACAAATAGAAGAATAAGTGGCAGGGTTAGGAATTACAGCTTAGTGGTAGAGTACTTGCTTAGCATGCACAAGGTCATAGGTTAAATTCCCAGCACCACACACACACACACACACACACACACACACACACACACACAAATAGCAACAAAATTAGTAGATCTGAGATGTATTGGCATGGTATTAAAATAGCAGGCTAGGTCTAGTCTTCTTTCATTAACCCAGTACAATGACTTACTGTTAAAAGGCAGCATGCCTGAGAAAGTCTGAGAAATCTCCTTTGAAAGAAAGAGTATAAGAAACCAAGCAGGAAGAGCAGATTCAGTGTACTTCTTGAGAATAAGGAATGTTTTGGGTGTCGAAGGATATAAAAGTAAAGTCAGTTACCTTAGTGACTCAAATTAAACTCTCATAAATCAATTTTGTACATTTGATACCTGTAATACCAATATAATATTAAAATATAATAAGCTAGATTGCCTGTAATTTTATAGTGAATTAAGAAGAGCTTTATCCTTAATGTAAATAATTCTAACATACTCGCCTCATGTAATTGTATTTCTTTGAAACATTTATAGCATTTATATGCCACCTATGAACATACTTACCAACTGTGTAAAGGGCATGTTAATATTATTAAGTATAAATATGCTGATTCTTTTTTTTTAATCTTTTTTTTTTCCTGGTACTGGGGATTGAACCCAGAATACTCTATCAAATAAGCTGCAATCCTCAGCCTTTTTCATTTTTCATTTCAAGACAGTGTCTCACTGAGTTGCTGAGGTGGGCGTCAAACTTGTGATTCTCCTGCCTTAGCCCCCTGAGTTGCTAGGATCACCAGCATACACCATTGTGCCTAGCTTAAATGTGCTGATTCTAAAAACATTATGCCATAGTATCTTAAAAATTTTATTGATTTGTTGGTGATTTTTACTCATGGATAAAATGTTGAGTAAAAGTTTGTGTTTTATAAAAGAGATCTATAAAGGAGATTTTTTTCATGTTAAAAACTCAAAATAATAGCTTTTTATAATATATGAATAATCTCAAAGTCTAAAAATTATTCCAAGTACAATATCATGTAGTATATTTTTTTGTCATTCTACCCTTCTTATATTTCTGTTATAAGAACCCAGTTCCCTTGGAACATTTAAGAAACCATTGATGTCAAAGGCAGCTGTTACTCACAAGTTCCGAAAATTGAAATCCCCCTCAAAATGCAGATATTGTGAAGGCATTGTAGTGTTCCAAGGTGTTAAATGTAAGGAGGTAAGATCTTTTTGGAATCACATTGGCCCCCTTATTTTTTTGCTATATACTTTTTTTGTTATGGTTTTACTTATTAGGAGATGTGTGTGTATTCACACACATGTATTAAATATATATACATTTGTTGTTTATACTCCTGGGAATTAAATTCAGGGTCTTGTGCATGCCAGGCAAGCACTCTACCCCTGAGCAATATCCCCACCCCTTTTTAAATTGTGTTTTGAAATGAGGGTCTTTCTATGTTGAGCTGGCCTTCAACTTGTGATCTTCCTGTTTCAACCCCTCAAGTAGCTGGAATCATAGGCATATGCCATCACACCTGGCTCTGCCAGTCCATTTTTAATAAAGTCCCACAGTTTATCTTCTATAGTTTTCTACTTTGTTTTGCTGTTAAATGTATTTCATAAACCACAAGTAATACTTTTTAACTTGTTTTTGTTGTTATTAGTCTGGCTGTAGTTTGCTTAGTTTTAAATAGTTTTAGGGTGAGTTAATCAGTTTTAAAATATCATTTTCTTGTAGTGTCTTCTTGTTTGTCATCAGAAATGTATGGAAAACTTAGTTATCTTTTGTGGTCACTGGAAACTTCTGGGGAAAACACACTTATTTGGAGCAGAATTCACATGAGTTACAAAAAAGGAGCCAGATGACATTCCTTTTATACTCAAAATATGTGCTTCAGAGATTGAAAAGAGACCCTTGTGTTTACAGGTATGTTGTTAACTCTTAAAATTCTAAAAACATAAATGTCTGTGTGATTTGTTTTAATAAAAAAGAGACTTTAAGAAAATCAATACTCTCAGTTTTTAATAACTGAATTTATTCACATTTATTTGGGAAATGTTAATTTATTTGACTTTAACTTGTTTTTTTTCCTAAAATACTAATACAAATTGAAGGGGATACATCAAATATGTTTAGATGTCTAAATTTAGCCCTTTGTACTTAAGTAGAATTTTGCATCATTTTTTTTCTTTTCTATTCAAGGGAATTTATCGTGTCAGTGAAAACAAAGCAAAAACTGCAAAACCGTGTCAAGCTTTGGAGAATGGAATGCATTTGGTAGACATGTCAGAATTTAATTCACACGACATCTGTGAAGCCTTAAAATTATACCTTTGACAGGTAAAGAGAGCAAAAATATATTTTATATTTCATATAATTTCATTGGCACAGATTATGTCGATGTCTTTCTATTTTTTTGATTAGAGCATTATATTTATACATAGTAGCTAGGTTCATCCTGACAATTTCATACATGCATAGATCTGACTCACTCTACTTCGGTCCTCTTTTTTCCTCCCTTTATCTCCCCACTCCACTCCACTGATCCTCCCATGTTGATGTTTTTCTCATTATTAATGTACAGATCATAAAATGTATATAAAATATACATACAATTTAAAGAACAATAATAATAAAACCAAATTCCACTTAAGAAAATAAAATATTACTATTCCTTGTACAAGACTTCCATGTACCTCTTCCATGTTGCAGCCTCCCAACTCCATCTTGGAGGTCCCTCCTAACCATGTTAAAGGGCTAAACATACAGGAATAAATAACACTCAGTAAGTTTTTGTTATCTTTAAGTTTTAGAACACTGATTAAAAGCATAAATGTATCTGTATAAGTAAAGACCAGTGTTCACACTGTTAGGAATATTCAATAAGTAGGACAGTATCTAGATCATAGTCTAGCTTTGCCTTCAGTGATGTTTCAAAATAGCTATTTTGGGAGGTTAGTAGGCAAGGCCATGAAGTTCATAATATTTGGGGCATCAGGCATAACCCTTCCTATAAGGTGGATACTAGAAGTCTAGCAGGAATATGGTCAGGGAGTGGGCTGTCCTATATTGTCATTTTCTATGTTCACTGTTATACCTGCAGTTTGCGGGAATAGGTAAACACACACACACACACACACACACACACACACACACACACACACATCTGTGAAGTGAAGTGACATTGCTGGCTTTAGGCAGCAGCTTACAGAGGGGTTATAGGAACTTAATTGGCATTTTGTCATGAGCCAAGTACAAAATGATTTGGGTTAAATCCAGCTGGCATCTATCCCTGGGTGAAAATGAAGAGATAATGATAGAGTCATGCTGATAAGTCCTTGATCTGTCCTTCTCTGTTGTGCTCCCTTGCAGATCCTTTTTAATTTGGTTATTAGCTGTCATCCTGAGATCATTCTCCTCTCCTCTCTTTTCTGATTGAACACCTCTTCTGTTTTTCTTGTTTGGGGGGTATTCTGTTTTGGTTATGTGTGTCCTTTAAGTAAATATTTGAAACCTGTTCATCCGTAAATGTTTTCCTATTGTCTTGACAGAAATGGACTAGTGTAGATAGTGTGGGACTTTTTAGAATTGTAGGCTGGAAATTCTTTTTCCTCTGAATTTTGAAGGCAAGGGTTTTTTTTGGTTGTTGTTGTTCTGTTCACACCGTGAATCCATCTTATTTCATTCCTAACTCTGTGCCTATTGTTTAGTCCCTGTATAGCTAATAGAATCTCTCCCATGCCACATTATTCTAAGATTTTACAGTGATGAATAATGATGTGGATATATTTCCATCCACTATTCTGGCCACTCCATGAGCTCTGATAGTTGTCAGTGCTTTAGTTCTTTGAACTTTTCTTGATTTTTATTGCCCATTTCCCCCTCTTTCTTTGTACTCTCTAGTTGAAGCTCTTGTTTGCATACTCAATAACCCATACTGGTTCTCTAGTTCCCTTACCTTTCCTCTATTCTTCTTCTTTCTTTCTTCAAAACTTTCTAAGACATTTTCTCAACTTTATCTTCTTGACTAATATAAACTACTTCATTCCTGAGATCATATTTTAATTTTCAAGAATTATGATTTTCTATTCCTTTGTGGATAGTCATAGATTTTTTTGTAAGGGTTCTTTTCTCTATTTAGCCTCTAACCCTCTGTATAAATACAATGTGACCCTCATATATAACATTAAATTTTCTATAGCCATATAAAATTTTAAAAATAGGTAAAGTTAATTTTAATATATTATTTAACATTTTGAATATTATTTTAAAATTATGAGATATTTATTTATTGATTTATATTTGAGCTCTTAGTCTTTGAAATCTAGTGTCTATTTTTTCATTTAGAGCACATCTTAATTTTGATCAGTTGTACTTCCAGTACTTTTTCACCATATATGACTAGTGTTCAGCATATTGACAGCATAGTTTTAGACCTTCAATTTTTTTTTTTTTTTTATACCCATTTTGATTTTTGTCTTTAATGATGTCTAGTTATATTAGATTTTGGACTTGAAATCTCTTTGGAAGCTCTTGAACACATCAAGGCTTTTTAAAAACTTGGAACTTTATTATAAAGTGATCTAGATGGACTGTTTGATATATGCCTGATTACATGTCTCTAGTTCCCTGCTCTTGGACTGGTTTGATCCCCCCTGGAAAAGGGTTTTCCTTGCCTAGAGATATGGTACCAATACTGTGGGAGCCAGGGTGGGAACGATGATTGCAGGATCTGTGCATTCAGTGTGCATACAGCCAACAAATCCCCATTTTCAGACAGTCACCTCTCTGTTCCTTAGGTTTGGCATTGTCCCCATTCAGAGAGCCTCTGTATCATGTTGCCCAGAGAAAACATTTCCAGATTTTTAGGAAGGAGATTGCTCAAGAACATGGAGTGGAGACAGGATTCTATAGAGAGCTAAGCTGTCTTAGCTGGCCCACCTGCACCCTACCCCAAGGTCAGAGGACCTGGTACTTATTGTCCAAGTCCCTTTAGGATTCTGAAAATCATGTTGAATGATAAGGGGTCAGCTTTCTTGGAACTGTTGCATCAGGATTTGTTAATATGCTCTTCTATTTGTGAATTATTGCTTTTGTTTTCTCTATTTTCCTAGTCCTCATTGGCCTACTGTATTTTAGTGGGATCGCAGGAGAGAAAGAAATTAAGTATTAATTGCTGGATCAATAGTGTTATGTCGGGAAATTATTGATAACTCTTTAATCACATTTTACAGATACCTCAACTGAGAAATGGAGGTTGATACCTTTGAATGACTATAAGTCTCATAATGTGTCATCCTTTATTTCTTTTATTAGCCAGTCAGGGAGAGGAGATGAATTGGGTCCAATATGATAAACTTGCATTCTGTTTTAGGAATTTTGTATGTCCAAGACTTTTATGTGGGAAACTGCTCAATTCTAGCAATAGTGTTAGAGAGTAGCCTTCATTATTACCTAAAGCTCCAAGAAGTTAAGTGACTTGCTTCAGACCCCAGAGTAGTGAGGATACAAACTGATCACAGGACAACACCCTAATCTACAGATAATATAGGACATCAAGTAGCCAAAGGTACACTGAAATGATAAAAAAAATCATTTGAGTAACTCTCACTAATTGCTGATTTTTAACAAAAACGAGATATTTTTAATGTAATTTAATCTAATTTTATTTCTTTAAGCTCCCAGAACCATTGATTTTATTCCGATGGTACAAGGAATTTATGGATTTGCACAAGAGATCCAACATATTAATGAAGAGCAAGATACCAGAAATGATAACCCTAAGGACAAAACATACCCAAATACGTGTGTAGAAATAAACCGAATTCTTCTAAAAAGTAAGGTCCTTCTAAGACAATTGCCAACATCAAATTTTAACGGTTTTCATTACCTTATCATACATCTTAAACGGTATGAATTTTTATACTGTCTTAACCATTTTTAATTGTACAGTGCAATACTATTAAGTACATTTATACTGTTGTGGTATTGTTTTCAAAATGATTGTTTCATTTTTTATGATTTTTTATTCTGTGTTGGGAAAGGGAGACATTGAATATATGTTCATGCAGCCAACACTGTTCCCTCAGATGCCCCCTGTATGCCAGGCTCTGGCTGGGCAAACCAGCATGGAAACACAGGGTTTCTGTTTGTGGGCTCATCATCTTGGGGGACAGATCTGTATATAACCAAAGTACAGCATCATCCTTTTTCTAGTAGCTGTGCACAGCATGAAGGCATGCAGAGGATGTTTGGGATTAGGGGTAAAAGAGAGAAGGCAAGCCCTTGAGTCAGATTTTAAGAACTGAGTGGGATTTGGTGAAAAATGTGCAGAAGAGCATACTAGGCAGAGGTTAACAGACATGGAGACACAAGAAAACATTTTACATTTGGAAAATATAATTTCATTAGGCTATAATATAGCAAGAAGTAGCAGGAACTGAGCTACCTACAGGCCTGATAAGAAAATGTATGTACCTGGCAGATGAGTTGACCATATTATTTCTGTACCCACTAAAGACTTGGAATCAGGAATTTCACATGCTCAGATTTTCCTGATAGATCTTTCTGATAGCAATATGAAAAATGCATTGGAGGGGAGGCCTTCTGTAATTCAGATCTCCTTTTTTAAAAATTTATTTAAATTTTTTTATTAGTTCTAATCAGTTATACATGACAGTAGAAAGCTTTTTGATCCATTATACACAAATGGAGCACAACTTTTCATTTCTCTGGTTGTACATGATATAGAATTGTGCCAAATATGCAGTTATACATGCATCTAGGGTAGTGATGTTTCTCTCATTCCACCATCTTTCCTACCCTCATGCCCTCTTCCCTTACCTCCTTCCCCTTGACCCAGTCAAAAATCCTCCTTTCTTCCTACAACATCATCTCTATTATGGATCAGCATCCACTTATCAGAGAGAACATTTGGCCTTTGATGTTTTGGGATTGTCTTACTTTACTTAGCATGATATTCTCCAACTTCATCCACTTACCTGCAGATGCCATAATTTAATTCTCTTTTAATGCTGAGTACCATTCCATTGTGTATATATACACCACATTTTATTTATCCATTCATATATTGAAAGGCATTGAATTATTCCATGAAATAGAAAAAGAGGGAACCCTTCCAAATTCATTTTATGAAGCTAGTATCATTCTGATACCAAAACCAGGCAGAGATACATCAAGGAAACAAAATTTCAGACCAGTATCTCTGATGAACATAGATGCAAAAAATTTTCAATAAAATTCTGGCAATTCCATACAAGAACATATTTTAAAAATAGTGCACCATGATCAAGTGTGGTTCATTCCAGGGATGCAAGATTGATTCAACATACAGAAATCAATAAATTAATTAATCACACTAATAGACTTAAAGAAAAGAATCATACGATTATATCAGTTGATGCAGAGAAAGCATTTGACAAAATACAGCACCCTTTTATGTTCAAAACACTAGAAAAACTAGGGATAGTAGGAATATACCTCAACATTGTAAAAGTTATCTATGCTAAACCCAAGGCTAACAATATTCTAATTGGAGAAAAATTGGAAGCATTTCCTCTAGAAATTGGAACAAGACAGGGATGCCCTCTTTCACCACTCCTATTCAACATAGTCTTTGAGACTTTAGCCAGAGAAATTAGACAGATGAAAGAAATTAAAGGAATATGAATAAGAAAAGAAAAACTCAAGCTATCATTATTTGCTGATGACATGATTCTATCCTTAGGGGATCCAAAAAACTCCACTAAAAAACTAGAATTAATAAATCAATTTGGCAAAGTAGCAGGATATAAAATCAATACCCGTAAATCCTATGCATTTCTATATATCAGTGATGAATCCTCTGAAAGAGAAATTAGGAAAACTACCCCATTCATGATAGCGTCCGATCTCCTTGAATAGTCATAGAACTAAAAAGCAGCGAGTGCTTGAAGTAAAACCAGAACATTGATAGTGGCATAGAACAGAGAGATGTTCAGGAGAGAGAATCATCTAGGCTAGAAAACTAGCTGTCAGGGGCTGGGAGTGTGACTAGTGGTAGAACACTTGCCTAGCACATGTGAGACACTAGGTTTAATACTCAGCACTGCATAAAAAATAAATAAAATAAAGGTAACTAACTAAAAATATTTTTTTAAAAAGAAAACTAACTGTGGGCTATGAGAGAAATTGACAGTGATGTCTCAGTTTCCAGAAACTGGGAGTATATACAAAGATGGAGCAATTTTTTAAGGGGTATTTTTTTTCCTTCTGCTGGTAAGAGTTCAGTAGTTCTTTCTATTTACATGAATTTTATCCTAATATAGTACTCTGAAACTCAGTTTGGTGTGTGGTATTATGATCAAACAAATGATTCTTTCCCTAGACCCACCAAACTTGACCCTTGACAAATGTTTTGTACACTTCTATAGCCCATGTTTTCTTGACCCTTATCAATTCATAGTAAACTACATTAAGGACCTCTAATGGGCAAACCTCATATACTTTATGTGTTCCTCTTTTCAGGGTAGTAGGCCATTCTTAAGAAAACCTGATGAATTCAAAAAACTTGGGGGTGGTATTTGGACCATGTCTCATGAGGCCAAGACCTGCAACCGCTCCTGTTACTATCTCCTCCTCCCTTGCTGCATATGCCAGTCAGGCCCTGTTGGTAGAGTTCTTCATTGCCAACTCACAGATGATCTTCAATGAGTTCCTAGAGTCACAAAATGTTACATGTAGTACAGGTGTTATTGCACCTCTGGTGGATAAAAGCTGTCCTTCCAAACCCGTGATATCACCAGAACATTCCACAAAATCACAATATTTTTCTTCAAAGGAAGTGAGTTTTGATTATTATAGAATTACATTAGAACTTTGTGATGTTTATGTTAATAACTTAACAGTCTTTGAACTGTTTATTTTGAGGTGTATTTTGCTTTTTCAGTTTAAATTTTTTTTGCATTAATGGATATCCACAGTGCAGATAGTGAAAGTGAAAATTTTGAATCAGCTACATCATTTGAGGAATCAGAATGGAAGCAAAATGCATTGGAAATATGTGATGCATATCTCATTGGTGAGTGGTCATGTAACATATATGTTTACATATTTTCAATCTTTGCAAATAAGTCTCGATTAAAAACCAAGGTGAATGAAGTTGAGGGCAGTTCAAACTTCAAGGTTTTATTAGTTAACTTTGCTAGCCATTGAGAAAGTTTAATGAATGTTATTTAAATTATCATTTTTTTTGATTCTTTCTTGTAAGGAGATATCTTGGAATTCATTTTTTGTTCTCCTCTGAGATTCGTTTTTATTTTTACTTCTTGTCATCAATTAAAGTCAAGGAAGAAATAAAGTGGACTCTTGAAACTCAAAAAAAAAAAAATAGACTCCTAAAGTTTTTTGATGTTCCTTTACCTGTGGCCAAACTTTAGCACATTAAGCACACATGTCTTCCATTTTCTTGTCCCAGTCCTTTTGTTCATTTTTTTTTGTTAATTTTATTTCAGTGAATGGTTTCTGTTAAGCTGATCAGAAAGCTTCCATTTGTTACTGCTTTACTGGAGCTAAATTCCAATTTTTTCAAAATATAGCCATATATGTTAAATTAATTAAATATTAATGAATGTAGCCTGACAAAGTCTGAAAACAAAAGAAGTCAATTATCTACCTGCTAAGAAAAGCACTGGACTCACTGATTCCATTTATCTGATTTGATCTTATTAGCACTTCTTTGCTATGAACCTTGGCCTCATTTAAGCCATAGCTAACAGTCTGAGGAAGGTTAATAATGCCAAGGGTCATGTCCCTAAATTATTATTGATTCAGGATTTGAACCTCATCCTGTCTCATTCCTAAATGTAACCTTATTTCACTGTCCAAGGAAATTGGAATCCCAAGTAGGTATAGTAATAACAATAAATAGTGTTTAAATATTGTCAAGTTTTCCTTAAATACCAGGGAATTCTAAGCCTTTTCTTTATTAGATTATTAAGACCACATGCCAAAATAGCTCCATATAGGAGTCTGTCCTGACAGAGGAAGGCAGGAAGGGCCAGTGCAATGGACTGGCCCAGGGCAGAACTGGAGCAGGAGCTGAGCCAGCACCCAGGCAGCTGGCTGCAGAGCCTGCACTCTTCATAATGCTAGAAGTTCTGCAGGACTGTAACTATGGTCTGGAGTTTACCATCCAACCACAATGGCTCAGCTCCCTTCTATTAATGTTGAGAAGGGCCCAGGACAGCAAATCACATGAGTGCTGCCTGGGAACCAGGGAAGAGAGACCAGCAGCCTCAGGTGAAGAAGGAGGTCTGATGAGATGATGACCTGCAAGTGATGCTGGTGTGCGTCTGTCTGCAAACCACTGCCCAAGCATGTGGGAGAAGGAGCAGGTGGCAGGGATGAGGACCATGGGCTATGAACAAGGCCATTGGAAAGCTGTCAGACCACTGGCAAGGCACACAGTTTGTCTGATATTTCTCAGCAGGGAGAGGAGGATCTTGGCCAGAGGGCTGCACCTTTCTAGCAACAGGAGCTTCTGGGGTACATGCAGCAAAGACAGAGTGGGAGATGCTAGGGTTCTAGGTGAGAAAACAGGGACCTTGGAACCAGACTAGAGAAGAAAGAGAAGGAGGTAAATCTGGAGTCACCAGAACCAGTAGCACAATGGCAATTTTGACAGCTCTTCAACCTTCCTTTGACCAGAGGATGTTGCCATGTATTAATGGATCAGCTGGGAGAGCATCCAAGTCCTCTCTGGTGTGTTGCCCTGAGTATGGACAGAATGTAGCTGGAAAGCAGATGAAGTGAGGAGGCAAAGTTCTTGGGATTCAGGACATGACTTTGATTGGTCTATAGAATAGTGTTACTGTTCTGCAGTTACCAGTGTCTGCCTGTTGAAATCAGCACAGTCTTAACCCAGAAAATATTCATTTATAGGTAATATATTAAAACAAGTTACTTCAGGAAGAGTTAATTTTTTTGTTATTGTTTTATTTAACCAACACATGATGTGCTTTTTGGTTATTTATTGTATTGATTTAGATAATTT
The DNA here is from genome assembly GCF_048772815.1 of Callospermophilus lateralis. Classification (NCBI taxonomy): domain Eukaryota; kingdom Metazoa; phylum Chordata; class Mammalia; order Rodentia; family Sciuridae; genus Callospermophilus; species Callospermophilus lateralis. Next base: position 2,131,623 of record NW_027510148.1, read on the forward strand.
TTTTTTAAAAAAGTAATGCTTTAATTCAAAATGTACCTTTAATGCTATGTGAATTTGTAATTCCTCTGCATCGATGACTGAGAATATCATGTTGGGAAAGTTATATAAGACTGTGTTGTTTTGCGAGAGTGACAATTTATGACTAATCACATTTCGTTACTAACCAAGCTCCATGAAGTTAAAAAATCTTTCTTTTTCAGATAACAAAGAACTTGAATCATTATCCCAAAAGATGGATGATATGTGTAAAACCACTGAACCACTTAGTTTGAAATCTGATGTGGCAACGAACGACATACAGAGGCATACACCAACCACCAAGATTGGACATGCAATTTTGTCTGTAGATAGGTTCCATCTTGCAAGCTCTCCTAGTGAGAGAAACAGCAGAAATGTGGGAAATGTAAATTCAGACAAGTTTTGCAAGAATCTTGCTTTTGAAGGACTTAATAACAAAGATACCCCTACGACTGTTTGTTCCAAATTTTATGGCTTTGATCAGCAGTTTCCACAAAAAAATCAGGGACAACAATGTGAACAAAAGAACTTAACTGGCAGGAGTGCAGTGATTGTGTCTAGTGCACTCCAGGAAAAAATGACAGTGAGCATCAGAGTTAGTGGTGACCATTCCATTGGTGCCACAAAGCCCAACACGCCAGCCAGATCAGCAAGAGAGGCATCAGAAAGACGGTCCTCTCATTTTTACCATATTGCTCCTGCAAGAGCAGCAAGAACACTGCAGCCCCATCACTGGACAACATTTTACAAACCTCGTACCCCGACCTGCAAAGTCAGGGGGACTGAGGAGAGACCAGCTTCACCTTCAGCAGCAGTGCCTCCTAGCACAGTTCTTACTCCCCTGAGTCATGTGGAAAAATCTGTTCCAGAGGCAGACAGCACATCAGCTTATGCTTTGAAGCCAGCTCCTGAGCCTAAAGAGCACTCTGAAGAGCACGACCGGCCTGACGTTAATCCAATGTGCCAGGGACTCAGGCTAAAACAAATGGAAGAGTTACAAGACCTTGAAGTTGAAATCCCACAGTTTGTGTAGGTTGTCAAAATTCAGTTTTTCTTTTTCTTGTTTCGTTTTTATGTGTTGTGTTTATTTTTTGAAAGAATGTTTTGACAGAACCCCTTTTGTATAGGATGGCCAAAGTGTATATTTTGCCTTTTGGCCTTGTATCGTGTTTGCTAGTCATATAAAATGGTAGTGTTTTAGTCATATAGAATGATAGTGCTCACTGGTATTATCTTTAAATTCTGTGTTTTTGAAGTTTTGTATAAAATAAGTATTGTGATTTTAAAATTTCAAATGATTTTCCCTATATATGCATCCCTTATATATGATATTGTTCTCAACAAATAGGTGTGGTAGGGGATAACCAGCTTTTTTATGGAGTGAAACTAAGTGCTTATTTATAAAATGTTTCTCAATGCAAGTGCCTGAAAAATCTTTATAGGGTTTGAATATATTTTTTCCCATACAATATTATAGTGAATCTTTGACCACTTTTATTACAGCTTACACACATACATATGGTATGTATGTAAGCTTTTATTTTTCAATTGGCAATTAACTTTATATAAATATCAATTACATAATGGCCAAAAAGCTTGCTAATCTTTATCTAATTGCATTCTATTTGTCAGTTTTTAGATGTGGTAGTCAATTAAATTGTAGAAAGAAAATGCACTTAAATACCAAAAAGTTTGGAACTGTCATAAACTAAAAGTTTATACAGATGAAGTTAAGGGGTAAAACATTATCAAATATATCAAAACCATCTAGAGCCAAATAAGATATAACTAAATATATAATTTAAATTATTGCATATTTAAATATAAATATCATATTATATTAATATACTATTATATAATTCAATTTAAATTATATGTATTATATAATTCATATTATATATTATATACTATGTTAATATAAATTATAGTAATATAAATAATAATAATATAATAATTATATTATCACAAGTAATATAGATTAAAATAATTTATATTATTATGATAGCATAAATTATAATGTCATATAATATAATTTAAATCATATAGTTATATCTTATTAGGTTTTAGATAGTTTTAATACATTTGAGAGTTTTTTACCTCTTAGTTTCATCTGTATAAATTTTTATTTTATGACATTTTCAAACTTTTTGGAATTTTCTATAATGGTCTAAACAAATGCCTACTTTATATCCGCAGCAGGTCTCCAAGGTGAACAGCTGCTGGCATGTTGGAACAATGTAGCAGAAGTTGTCAGAAAAGTTACCATGGGGATAACTGGCTTGTGGCGGCCAAGTGTTCATAGTAATGTCGCTTTTTGATCCTGCGATGTCAGCTCTTCTTATCATTGTGAAGCAGAATTCACCAAGCATTGGATTGTTCACCCACTAAAAGGGAAAGTGAGCTGGGTTTAGACCATTGTGAGACAGGACTTTGGGATCTATTTTCTTCTCCCAACGATGGTGGAACTATGACAAAGGTGATGGTATTGGAGATTTGGAACTTTTAGGTTTTTTGTTTTCCTCCTGGATGGCTGTCAAACCTGCAGCAGCACACACTCAAAGTGGAGAATCTCGAAAGGATCTGCAGGGAAAGCGTGGACAAGGAGGATTAAGTCCCGAAGACTCTTGCCACGAGATGGAAAATCTGCCCAACGACCTCCACTCATTTCTTCTGGAAAATGAAAACACAGAGTTTAAATACCTAATACAAATAAAGACAGGGCAAAATGCAAAAAAAAAAATGCCTACTTTAGAAATTTTTAAATTCAATGCATTTTCTCTTGATATTGTATGGGTTTTGTTAAAACCATTCCTTTTGTATGAAATGTTTTGACTTATAAATCATTTTACATACTTTTTCTACCTGGACTGTCAACCAGTGAAAATGTATATTTCATTAGATTTGAGCAAAGTTTACTTAAGTTTATTTTGAAAGTATAGTAACTGTCATTGTTTAGAATTTGAGAGGTGTACATGACTGGATCTGTTTCATGTATAAAATACTCAGTTTTATAACTATTTTCTGGGTTTCATCATTTTATGAATAGGATGTAAAAGGAACAAAAATAAAATAGCCTGTTTTTGAATGTGTGAAGTATTTTTCTGCTCAATGTTTTTGTATGACATGTTATAATTGATTAAAAAATGATATCTATAGGTTTATATATGCACATATATATTTAAATTATTTCAAGTGTTTCAAGTTATTGTGGCTTCTCTGAATACCAACAATTTTAAATTCCAACAAGTGATACTTTTAATATTATTAACCATTGACTCAGTGGTCAACACTTGGGCTCTATATCACTTGACTATAATATGAAATGTGTTTTATGGCATGTTGTCTTATAGTTCTCTGTAATATTAAGAACTAAGGAGAAATGAATAAACAGCCTTTTTATGCTAAAGCGTTTTTTTAAGTCTTCCTTATACAAAGTACAATCATATTGATATGAAAACCTAAAAGAAAATCAGAATAACATTTATTGAGCCCCTTCTGTGTACTAAAACTCTACCAAGTTGAAATTTCACAGCAACCTATAATGGGTAAGTAAGCATTTTATGATTCCTGTGTTACAGATGAGGAAACTGAGGCTTAATTAAGTGACATGCTTTTAAGTTCCACAGATGTAGCAAGCACAACCAAATCTTAAATACAGGGCTGTCAAATTTTGATGGTTAGTTCTTCTTCTTCTTCTTCTTCTTCTTCTTCTTCTTCTTCTTCTTCTTCTTCTTCTTTTGTACTAGGGATTGAACTCAGAGGCTCTTGGCCACTGAGCCAAATCTCCAGCACTATTTTGTATTTTACTTAGAAACAGGGTCTCAATGAGTTGCTTAGTGCCTTGCTTTTGCTGAGGCTGGCTTTAATCTTATGATCCTTCTTCCTCAGCCTCCCAGTGGGATTACAGGCATGTGCCACTGCACCAGCTGGTTAGTGCTCCTAATGACTGTGATTACTAAATAATAGCAGGAAACACTGAACATTACAAAAATTCATCTTTAGATATTTTTATTGTAAAATACACATAAATTTGCCATTTGAACCATTTTTAAGTGTACAGTTCAGTGACACTAATATATTCACATTGTCCTGTGACTATAAATGTCCATTTCCAGAACCTTTTCATCATCCTGTAATAAAACTTACAGAATTTAAACTCCTTCAGTTTTAATATGTGGATACCACCCAGTCAGAGCATACAGACCTTACAAGTGAGAGTGGCACTGTCATGTCTTTTCTGTCTTTAGGGCCTCCTGGGGATCTTCTTGTTCAGCTTGGAGCCTTCAGCTCGAATCTTCCTGCTTCCTGGAAGCACTGAAGCAAATTGTCTTTGGAGAAGAGGTTGCTGTTTCTAGAGTACCCAGAGTATACACAGTGCCCTTCTACCCAATAATGTGATAGAAATTGTTCATTGCAAAGTTGTCTTAAGACCCTTGGAAACAGATGTGAGCAAGGGGAAAGGGCATCATGGAGATTCTGTTTAGAGCTGCCAGGCCACCTGAAAGCTTTGTGCAAAGCATATTGTTCAAGTTTATGAGAAGTGTTTGTGGAGAGTTGATTATACTTTCCCTCCATGGGCCTGTTTTACATGCTGAGAATTAGAGTTTATGAGTATTTTAAACTACTTTTAATGTACTGTGTTGGTATGATTATGTGTGTAGACAATTCAGTTAATATCTGTAGTTTAGTAAAGTTAGATTCACAATTAGTTTGTAGACACCTGTTGTATTCCTGGATATGGGCACCAAACAAAAATTAAGGTCTAAAATTACAATTATCTTATATCAGACAAAGGTGCCAAAATCATGCATTGGAGAAAAGATAGCCTCTTCAAAAAATGGTGTTTGGAAAACTGGAAATCCATATGCAACAAAATGAAATTAAACCTGTATCTCTCACCATGCACAAAACTCAACTCAAAATGGATCAAGGACCTAGGAATAAAACCATAGACCTTGCAACTAATAGAAGAAAAAGTAGGCCTTAATCTCCATCATGTGGGATTAGGCTCCAACTTCCTTAATAAGATTCCTTTGGTACAGAATTAAAATTAAGAATCAGTAAGTGGGATGGACTCAAACTAAAAAGTTTCTTCTCAGTAAAAGAAACAATCTGTGAGGTAAATAGAGAGTCCACATCTTGAAAGCAAATTTTTATCCCTCACACATCAGATAGAGCACTAATCTCTAGGGTATATAAAGAACTCAAAAAGTTAAGCACCCAAAAACCAAATAACCCAATCAATAAATGGGCCAAGGACCTGAAAAAATACTTATCAGAAGATAATATACAATCAATCAACTAATATATGAAAAAATGTTCATCATCATCTAGCAATTAGAGAAATGCAAATCAAAACCACTCCAAGATTTCATCTCACTCCCATTACAATGGCAGCTCTTATGAATATAAACAACAATAAGTGTTGGTGAGGATATGGGGGAAAAGGTACACTCATATACTGCTGGTGGGACTGCAAATTGGTGCAGCCAATATGGAAAGCAGTATGGAGATTCCTTGGAAAATTGGGAATGGAACTAACATTTCACCCAGTTATCCCTCTCCTCCATCTATACCCTAAGGACTTAACAACTGCATACCACAAGGATAAAGCCACATCAATGTTAATAGAAGCAAAATTCACAGTAGCTAAATTGTGGAAACAACCTAGATGGCCTTCAATAGATGAAAGGATTAAAAAAAGTGGCATATTTACACAATGGAATATTACTCAGCAAAAAAGAATAAAATGATGGCATTTGCAGGTAAATGGATGAAGTTAGAGAAGATAATGGAAGATAATGCTAAGTGAAGTTGGCCAATCCCCAAAATCTAAATGTTTTCTCTGATATAAGGAGGCTAATTCATAGTGGAATAGGGAGGGGGAGCATGGGAGGAATAGAAGAACTCTAGATAGGGCAGAGGGGTAGGAGGGGAAAGGAGGGAACATGGGGTTAGAAATGATGGTGGAATGTGATGGACATTTTTATCTAAAATATGGGTATGAAGAATGAATTGTTGTAAATATACTTTGTATACAACCAGAGATATGAAATATTGTGCTCTATATGTGTAAAAGAATTGTAATGCATTCCACTGTCATATATAAATATCTGGAACTGAACTGGAACTACAGACCAGCTGCCAATATGCAGGTGAGTCACCTGGGAGTTATTTGCCATTCGTCAGCATAGAGGAAGATTAGAATGAAAATCTGTGAAAAACATGGACTCAGTTTTCCCCTATAGAAAAAGCTTCATTCCAGCTGCCTGATATTCCAGCTTAAATAAAGGGATATAACCATGACTGAGCAGGAGGGAGAGTTCACCATGCTTCCTGCACTGGTGGCAATGGCAATTGGGATGATTCTCTACTCATCGAGGCCTTGGAGAGCTCTCTGCAGAAGCTTATGACATTGCATACCAGGAAGGGGAAAATAAAAGTCAAAGGGAGATTCAACCATTCATTTTCTTCTTTGTCAGAGACTTGTGTGGTGGGAAATCATGAGAAGGGCTGTTTCCATCCAACTTCTCTACTAATACACTGTGCCACCTTGGCAGGTCATCCACCCTTTTTGAGAACATTTCCTCATCTGTGAAATGAGACTAGTAACTGCAACACAGGGCAAGAGTGATGGATAGGTAAGCTAGTGTATCTGAATTAGTGCACATTTTAAGCCTATAGAAACGTGAAGCCAGATGCAGCAGCACACACCTGTAATCTCAGTGACTCAGGAAGCTGAGTCAGGAGGATCGAAAGTTTGAGGCCAGCCTTAGTAACTCAGGCCCTAAGTAACTTTAGTGAGACCTTGTCTCAAAAAAAAAAAAAAAAGAAAAAGAAAAAAACGGGGGTGATGGTGGTGCTAGGAATATTGCTCAGTGGTTAAGCACCCTTGGTTTTCAATCCCTAGTGCAAAAAAAAATTATTTTTGTTGCTGTGAAAATATTTGGAGATTATTTGGTGTAGAAATGAGGCAAGAGAGAGAATGTACTTTCTCAAACCTGGAATCTGGATGTAAATAGTAAAATGTTTGGATATAACTGGACTCACAAGTATATTTTTATATGTATGAAGATGGACCTTCATTTTATAAGTGCAATTGTGTCATCATTGATTTTTAAGGTATAAGAAGAAAGACATCAACAGTAGATATTTCTTATCAAAGTCCTAATAATATAGAAGCTATCCTTTGATGCTTCCTTTAAACTCACCACAGTGATAAGCTCTTCTTTTCATATCATCTCATTTAATTACAGCCCCAATGATGTAAGAGTTCTCAGTAGCCATTATCCACAACTCTGTGCAACAGTTAGTGTTATCCCCATTTGCAGATGATGAGTTGGATCAAAATGGAATTTAAAAAATCTTTCCCAGGATCTGCACCTAATAAGCAGCAGAACAGAGTTTCAACACAAGGTGTGTGTGACTCTAAATTTTTTGTTTTAATACTATATATATTTTAACATCTTAAAGAGAATGGAAGCCATGCTGTCTCAGAAGCCCAGACTCTGTGATAAGTTGACCCTGATTTAAATTTGTATCCATCCCTAAAACCAAGGAAGACAGTAAAATACATGTCCCTGAAGGCCCCCTTTCTGTTCTCAGGAACCCAGCCAAGGTAAAGGAACAAGCAAGCCTGGGCTGGGAAGTCCAGATACATACTATCTTGCAGGACACTGGCTTTATATAGGCACACTGGAAACTAGGGCAAGTTAGTGTTATCTGTAGAAAGCTACTTTCTTGCATGTATACCTGGACAGTTCTCCTTGGGATGTTGGTCAGACAAGCTCACTTAGCAAGCTAATGCTGGCGATGCCACTCTTCTGCAACTCGGGATATAAAACACCTTTCAGAGTGGGGACAGGCATGAAACTGAGGGAACTGTGGAAAGAATACATGTCACACATCCAGCCAGCCACCCCGGGACAGAACACTGTGAGGAGGCATGGCTTGGCAGAGCCCCATGAGGGGTGGAGGTGCTACTGTCTGCCTGACACCACTGAACTCTTCTTGGAGCAGTCTCTGATCTCTTGTAAGCTTTCCTCAATAAACCACAGTCTCCCATGCTGTCTCTGGGTACTTTCTTTGGTCTGTTGGCAACCTACCCCACTGCCCTGGCTCTACTGGGCTGTGGAAGAGACAAAGTTCCTGAAATGGGAGCCTGGTGATGAGAGTAGCCTAAACACACACACACACACACACACACACACACACACACACACACACATATGTGGGTGTGCCTCTCACATCTTGTCCCTGTCAGCCATGAGTCTGCTAAGAGGGAGGTGACACACTGACAGGAGGAGCCAGGGAGCTTCAGTTCTTATTCCTGCCCGTGATGGACTAGCCATGTGTCTCTGGGGAAGGAATTTAAACACTGAGCTGTACTCCCCTCTGAGTGGGGACTCATAATGTTTCTTCAGTCCACAGGTGGGACTACCATGGAGTCAGGGGGGCACAGCTGGGACTGCTTCCTTAACTCCTGCCAGCCTGATGGCCCAGGAGCATCAGGACAGGGATTCCTGGTATAGCCTTGGGCCTGCCTTGAGAATGCTTGGGGCACAGCAATAGAGATGGTGTGCTTTCTTCCCAAGCCATGGCCTCAGATGCGGGGTGCTGGCAGGGGCACAGGTGGGGCCTCCTGCCCCACCATGGCCAGGGGGACCAGGGCTGCTGCTCCCGGATGACCCCAGCTATACTCCTGTCACAGGTGGCCAATGTATTCCCTGGCAAGGAAGCCAACAGGAAGAAAATCATACCATTAGTTGGTACGTCTTGTATGAATATGTAATTGTGGAGCCAATGAAAGCTAGAACTAACTCTAGGGCTGAGCCTCCCTGAGCTGGTATTTACATGTTTATAATTATTTACATCATTGTTGGTATCTCTTTATCTGTATCTTTGTCTCCAAGTCTACCACTTAGACTGCCTATTATCCACATTCTCACCACTGTTTTCCTTTGAGGATAAATATTTACATCTCAGATTTTTCCAACCTACTGCCCATGCAACTCAATGGCTAACATGGATTTTAAACTCCAGAAATTCTAAAATAAGATTCAAAAAGTATGAGTAAGCTGGAGTTCCTGGAATTCTTCATGAGCATTTAAATAATTCTAATTTAAAATTATGCACAAATGGCATTAGAATTCAGAGATATAGGGGGACTATGGTGAGACTATTTAGGATGCTTCAACTGAAAACCTGAGGCAGATTTACTTTCATTTAATTCTGTGAAGTAAATTTAATTAAAAGAAGAAATGTAAGTGGTTCTCTGGATTGTTTGTGTGTTTGTTGGCTTTTATGAGTAGGTCATGGTGGGAAGTCTAGAAATATTTATTCTAGCCACATTGCTTTACTTTGGAGCTGGTATACACTTGGTGTCTAATATACTAACTCTGATGGTGATTTGTTACCCATATGAATCTCTATATGTGCCCTTAGAAGATAAAAAGACACTGTGGCTTTTCCTTTTCTACTTCTTTCCTTCTCAGTTATCACCAAAATCAATCAAAATAGACATTATAACATATTAGTTATATATATTTTCACCTTTGCAGACATATTTGCAGGCGAATGAAAATAATACTGACCGGAACAGGCCCAGCGACCCGCCAACGTGGTGTCGTGTCACCCCGGCTAGAGCAGGGGCCGAACAGAGCCGCCGCCCGCGCCCGGAACAGGTCCAGTGACCTGCCGGCATGGTTGTCAAGAAACCCCAATTGGAGTAGGGGGAAAGCAGATCCTCCATCCACGTCCGCAAGGTAGGCAGGCCTGTGACAGACTGGCAGAACAGCCCCAGTGGCCTGCCGGCGTGGTAGACACGTCACGCCACTTGGGGGAGGGACAGAGCAGAGCCACTCCCCGAGCCTGGATCAGGCCCAGCGGCCCACCAGCGTGGCAGTCACATCACTCCATTTGGAGTAGGGGCAGAGCAGAGCCGCCGCCCGAGCCTGCAAGGTAGACAGACTTGCGACCGACCAGCGGAACAGGCCCAGCGGTCTACTGGTGTGGTAGACACGTCACACAAATTGGAGGAGGGGCAGAGCAGAGCAGCCTCCCGAGTCCGCAAGGTAGGCAGACCCGCGTCCGACCGGCGGATCAGGCCCAGCGGCCTGCTGGTGTGGTAGACACGTCACCCGTCATCCCAATTGGAGTAGGGGCAGAGCAGAGCCTTCGCCCGCGGTCGGAGCAGATCCAGCGGCCCGACAGCGTCGTAGTCAGTCAACCCAATTGGAGCAGGGACAGAGCAGAGCCGCCACCCGCGCCCAGAACAGGTCCAGCGACCTGCCGGCGTAGTAGTCAAGACACCCCAATTGGAGTAGGGGCAAAGCAGATCCTCCACCCGCGCCCGCAAGGTAGGCAGGCCTGTGACAGACTGGCGGAACAGGCCCAGCGGCCTGCCGGCGTGGTAGACACGTCACACCACTTGGGGGAGGGGCAGAGCAGAGCAGAGCCACTCCCTGAGCCCGCATCAGGCCCAGCGGCCCGCCAGCGTGGCAGCCACATCACGCCATTTGGAGTAGGGGCAGAGCAGAGCCGCCGCCCGAGCCTGCAAGGTAGACAGACTTGCGACCGACCAGCGGAACAGGCCCAGCGGTCTACTGGTGTGGTAGACACGTCACACCAATTGGAGGAGGGGCAGAGCAGAGCCACCTCCTGAGCCCGCAAGGTAGGCAGACCTGCGACCTACTGGCGGATCAGGCCCAGCGGCCTGCTGGTGTGGTAGACACGCCACCCGTCACCCCAATTGGAGTAGGGGCAGAGCAGAGACTTCGCACGCAGTTGGAGCAGGCCCAGCGGCCCGACAGCGTCGTAGTCACGTCAACCCAATTGGAGCAGGGACAGAGCAGAGCCGCCATCCGCGCCCAGAACAGATCCAGCGACCTGCCGGCATAGTAGTCACGACACCCCAATTGGAGTAGGGGCAGAGCAGATCCTCCACCCGAGCCCGCATGATAGGCAGGCCTGTGACAGACTGGCGGAACAGGCCCAGCGGCCCACCAGCGTGGTAGACAGATCACCCCAATTGGAGGAGGAGCAGAGCTGCCGCCCGCCCCTGCAAGGGAGACTTTTCAACTATACAAGAGCAATATAAATATATAGGGGGAAAATTTCAAAAACAGTTTCACCAAGCAGAAAGAAACACGAGCAATATGAAAGGACAAGGAAAGAAAGGACCACAAGCAATGCAGGTCAACTCAACTTTAGAAGAGGTAATAGCTGCAGCAGATGGAATGTCAGATAAAGAATTCAGGATATACATGCTGCAGATGATCTGGAGTCTCAAGGAAGACATTAGACAGCAAAAAGAGACAATGAAAGATCACTTCGACCGCTTCGACAATGTATTACATAAACAAATCCAAGAAGCAAAAGATCAACTATACAGGGAGATAGAGGTAATAAAAAACAAACAAACAGAAATCCTAGAAATGCAGGAAGCAATAAACCAACTTAAAAACTCAATTGAGAATACTACCAGCAGAGTAGAACACTTAGAAGATAGAACATCAGACAATGAAGACAAAGTATTTCAACTTGAAAAGAACATAGACAGCTCAGCAAAACTGTTAAGAAACCATGAGCAGAACATCCAAGAAATATGGGATAATATAAAGAGACCAAACTTAAGAGTCATTGGGATACAGGAAGGTATAGAAGTCCAAACCAAAGGAATGAGCCACCTATTCAATGAAATAATATGAGAAAACTTCCCAGACTTGAAGAATGAGACAGAATCCCAAATCCTAGAAGCATACAGGACGTCGAATGTGCAAAATCATAAGAGATCCACACCTAGACACATTATAATGAAGATGCCCAACATACAGAATAAGGAGAGAATTTTAAAAGCTACAAGAGAAAGGAAGCAGATTACATTTAGGGATAAACCAATCAGGATAACAGCTGATCTTTCAACACAGACTCTGAAAGCTAGAAGATTCTGGAATAACATATTTCAAAAACTGAAAGAAAATGGGTTCCAACCAAGAATCATGTATCCAGCGAAATTAAGCTTCAGGATGGAAGATGAAATTAAAACCTTCCACGACAAACAAAAGTTAAAAGAATTTGCAGCTAGAAAACCATGTCTTCAAAACATCCTCGGCAAAACATTACAGGAAGAGGAAATGGAAAATAACAATGAAAACCAACAGTGGGAGGTAGGACAGTAAAGGGGGGAAAAATAATCAAAAAGGAAAACAAACCATGTTTAGTAACATAAATAAACAAATATGGCTGGAAGAACAACCCATATCTCAATAATAACCCTAAATGTTAATGGCTTAAACTCACCAAAAAAGAGACACAGGCTAGTAGAATGGATCACAAAACAAGACCCAACAATATGCTGCCTACAGGAGACGCATTTGATAGGAAAAGACATACATAGACTGAAGGTGAAAGGTTGGGAAAAATCATATCACTCATATGGACTTCGGAAACAAGCAGGAGTGTCCATACTCATATCAAATAAAATTGATTTCAAGCCAAAGTTAATCAAAAGGGATAAAGAGGGACACTACATACTGCTCAAGGGAACCATACACCAACAAGACATAACTATCATAAATATATATGCCCCAAACAATGGTGCAGCTATGTTCATCAAACAAATTCTTCTCAAGTTTAAGAGTCTAATAGACCAACATACAATAATCATGGGAGACTTCAACACACCTCTCTCACCACTAGACAGATCTTCCAAACAAAAGTTGAATAAGGAAACTATAGAACTCAATAACACAATTAATAACCTAGACTTAATTGATATATATAGAATATACCACCCAACATCAAGCAGTTACACTTTTTTCTCAGCAGCACATGGATCCTTCTCAAAAATAGATCATATATTATGTCACAGGGCAACTCTTAGACAATATAAAGGAGTGGAGATAATACCATGCATCTTATCTGATCATAATGGAATGAAATTGAAAATCAACGATAAAAGAAGGAAGGAAAAAACATGCATCACTTGGAGAATGAACAATTGGTTACTAAATGATCAATGGGTTATAGAAGACATCAAGGAGGAAATTAAAAAATTCTTAGAGATAAATGAAAGCACACACACAACATATCGGAATCTATGGGACACATTAAAAGCAGTTCTAAGAGGAAAATTCATTGCTTGGAGTTCATTCCTTAAAAAAAGAAAAAAACAACAAATAAATGATCTCATACTCCATCTCAAAATCCTAGAAAAAGAAGAGCAAAACAACAGCAAAAGAAGTAGAAGGCAAGAAATAATTAAAATCAGAGCTGAATTTAATGAAATCGAAACAAAAGAAACAATTGAAAAGATTGACAAAACTAAAAGTTGGTTCTTTGAAAAAATAAATAAAATCTACAGACCCTTAGCCATGCTAACGAAGAGAAGAAGAGAGAGAAATCAAATTACTAGCATACGGGATGAAAAAGGCAATATCACAACAGACACTTCAGAAATACAGAAGATAATCAGAAACTCTTTTGAATCCTTATACTCCAATAAAATAGAAGATAGTGAAGGCATCGATAAATTTCTTAAGTCATATGACATGCCCAGATTAAGGCAGGAGGATATAGACAACCTAAACAGACCAATATCAATTGAGGAAATAGAAGAAACCATCAAAAGACTACCAACTAAGAAAAGCCCAGGACCGGATGGGTATACAGCAGAGTTTTACAAAACCTTTAAAGAGGAACTAATACCAATACTTTTCAAGCTATTTCAGGAAATAGAAAAAGAGGGAGAACTTCCAAATTCATTCTACGAGGCCAACATCACCCTGATTCCTAAACCAGACAAAGACACTTCAAAGAAAGAAAACTACAGACCAATATCTCTAATGAACCTAGATGCAAAAATCCTCAATAAAATTCTGGCAAATCGGATTCAAAAACATATCAAAAAAATTGTGCACCATGATCAAGTAGGATTCATCCCTGGGATGCAAGGCTGGTTCAATATACGGAAATCAATTAGTGTTATTCACCACATCAATAGACTTAAAAATAAGAACCATATGATCATCTCGATAGATGCAGAAAAAGCATTCGACAAAGTACAGCATCCCTTTATGTTCAAAACGCTAGAAAAACTAGGGATAACAGGAACTTACCTCAACATTGTAAAAGCAATCTATGCTAAGCCTCACGCTAGCATCATTCTGAATGGAAAAAAATTGAAGGCATTTCCTCTAAAATCTGGAACAAGACAGGGATGCCCTCTCTCACCACTTCTGTTCAACATAGTTCTCGAAACACTGGCCAGAGCAATTAGACAGACAAAAGAAATTAAAGGCATAAAAATAGGAAAAGAAGAACTTAAATTATCACTATTTGCAGATGACATGATTCTATACCTAGCAGACCCAAAAGTGTCTACAAAGAAACTATTAGATCTAATAAATGAATTCAGCAAAGTGGCAGGATATAAAATCAACACGTATAAATCAAAGGCATTCCTGTATATCAGCGACAAATCCTCTGAAATGGAAATGAGGGCAACCACTCCATTCACAATATCCCCCCAAAAAATAAAATACTTAGCAATCAACCTAACAAAAGAGGTGAAAGAATTATACAATGAAAACTACAGAACCCTAAAGAGAGAAATAGAAGAAGATCTTAGAAGATGGAAAAATATACCCTGTTCCTGGATAGGTAGAACTAACATCATCAAAATGACGATATTACCAAAAGTTCTCTATAGGTTTAATGCAATGCCAATCAAAATCCCAATGGCATTTCTTATAGAAATAGAGAAAGCAATCATGAAGTTCATATGGAAAAATAAAAGACCCAGAATAGCAAAAACAATGCTAAGCAGGAAGGGTGAATCAGGCGGTATAGCGATACCAGACTTCAAACTATACTACAGAGAAATAGTAACAAAAACAGCATGGTACTGGTACCAAAACAGGCGGGTGGACCAATGGTACAGAATAGAGGACACAGAAACCAATCCACAAAACTACAACTATCTTATATTTGATAAAGGGGCTAAAAGCATGCAATGGAGGAAAGATAGCATCTTCAACAAATGGTGCTGGGAAAACTGGAAATCCGTATGCAACAAAATGAAACTGAATCCCTTTCTCTCGCCATGCACAAAAGTTAACTCAAAATGGATCAAGGAGCTTGATATCAAATCAGAGACACGGCGTCTGATAGAAGTAAAAGTCGGCTACGATCTACATACTGTGGGGTCGGGCTCCAAATTCCTCAATAGGACACCCATAGCACAACAGTTAATAACTAGAATCAACAAATGGGACTTACTCAAACTAAAAAGTTTTTTTCTCAGCAAAAGAAACAATAAGAGAGGTAAATAGGGAGCCTACATCCTGGGAACAAATCTTTACTCCTCACACTTCAGATAGAGCCCTAATATCCAGAGTATACAAAGAACTCAAAAAATTATACAACAAGATAACAAATAACCCAATCAACAAATGGGCCAAAGACATGAACAGACACTTCTCAGTGGAGGACATACAATCAATCAACAAGTACATGAAAAAATGCTCACCATCCCTAGCAGTCAGAGAAATGCAAATCAAAACCACCCTAAGATACCATCTCACTCCAGTAAGATTGGCAGTCATTATGAAGTCAAACAACAACAAGTGCTGGAGAGGATGTGGGGAAAAGGGTACACTTGTTCATTGTTGGTGGGACTGCAAATTGGTGCAGCCAATCTGAAAAGCAGTATGGAGATTTCTTGGAAAGCTGGGAATGGAACCACCATTTGACCCAGCTATTCCCCTTCTCGGTCTATTCCCTAAAGACCTAAATAGAGCATGCTACATGGACACTGCTACATCGATGTTCATAGCAGCACAATTCACAATAGCAAGACTGTGGAACCAACCTAGATGCCCTTCAATAGACGAATGGATAAAAAAAATGTCGCATTTATACACAATGGAGTATTACTCTGCATTAAGAAATGACAAAATCATAGAATTTGGAGGGAAATGGATGGCATTAGAGCAGATTATGCTAAGTGAAGCCAGCCAATCCCTAAAAAACAAATGCCAAATGTCTTCTTTGATATAAGGAGAGTAACTAAGAACAGAGTAGGGACGAAGAGCATGAGAAGAAGATTAACAGTAAAAAGGGATGAGAGGTGGGAGGGAAAGGGAGGGAGAAGGGAAATTGCATGGAAATGGAAGGAGACCCTCAGGGTTATACAAAATTACATACAAGAGGTAGCGAGGGGAAAGGGAAAAATAATACAAGGGGGAGATATGAACTGCAGTAGAGGGGGTAGAGAGAGAAGAGGGGAGGGGAGGGGAGGGGAGGGGGATAGTAAAGGATAGGAAAGGCAGCAGAATACAACAGACCCTAGTATGGCAATATATAAATCAATGGAAGTGTAACTGATGTGATTCTGCAATTTGTATACGGGGTAAAAGTGGGAATTCATAACCCACTTGAATCAAAGTGTGAAATATGATATATCAAGAACTATGTAATGTTTTGAACAACCAACAATAAAAAAAAAGATAATAATGCTGAAATTCTCATTGGTGAGATTGACCTGTTGATTTCCCAAAGAAAAGCCATTCTTCAAGCCCAGATGGGTCCACACATCTGTGTACTTCAAAGTCAGGCCTTGCATGACTGGCCTAGGCCTGTGGAGAGATGCTGAGTGTGTTGGCCAGAGTGCGTTGGCCAGGCTGTGCACATCTACTTGGCTTCTTTGATTCCTCTTTCTGAATACATCAAAATCTGTTATCAGGATACTTTGGAATCAAAATTCGAATATATTTGAGTTGGTTGCAAAGACTCCAGTGGATATCCATCAAGACCACATTGTCTTCAAAGTGAGGGCTGGACTGTTGAATTAGCATTGAGTCCTTGAGAGCAGAGTCCAGGACAGCCTGAGTGGGTTGCATGGTTCCTCTTGCTTTTACATCACACCTGGAAAAAGCTCCTTCCCTTGTGCTTCTTTCTGGAAAGGAACAATCTTAAGTATTTTTTTAAAAATTTGAAATGAATTCTTTTTTTCAAAACAAATACTATGGCTACATGTCTGTGTCCATAAACCTAGAGTACATCCCCCTGGGTTCACCCTCCCTCTCCTCCACATGGCCTTGGCATTTGGGAAAGCTGACCACCAGGGAGGTGGACTGTGTGCTCACTTTCCTTCCATCCCAAAGGCACCCACCGGGAGGGACTCCCAGGGAAGGGAGCCAGCCTGCGTTCCTGGAGCTCTCTGACCACTAGGGGCAGAAGCACCCCATGCCCATGTCCCTTGAAGTGGGCCCAAGAGGCGGGCACAAACTCCTCCATGGGGCTTGGTATGGAGGCAGGGGAATTAGTGAAGTCATTAGGTGGAAGTATTCTGTTTCATTCCAAAATGTTGGGAAACCTGTCCTCCTTGTATGCAGGCTTCTTAAAAAACAAAGAAAAAAACCATCTATATTTAGAAATGCAGATTACTGTTAAAATATTCCTTTTTCTTGAGAGACAAATAGTCAACATGCATGTGGCCACATTTGCCATCTTATTTTTTAAACCAGATTAGTATGCAAAATGTCAGTCAACCCTGACCCAGTGTATAGGAACCTCCATCACGGGCCATAACCTTGCTGGGGTGGGCCATGGGCCTGTGCTGCCAGGACACAACCTGCCTTATTCTCTGGCCCCAAATTCATGCACACATACATGAAGGGGACTTTGCAGAGGGTTTTCTAGGAAACTAGGTCTGAGTGTCGGGAGCCCATTTAATTGTTAACTCCTTGTCTGCACAGAGCATCTGTTGACATTAGTAATGTAATTGCAGTGATAATGAGCTCATTGACTTAGTAGCTAAGGAAAAATCAGTGAGGACATTGCATTTATCTTGCTTTATTGACAGCTCATCTCCCACACTGAATAAACCATGTCAGTGAAGACCATTGTTTCAAAGAAACGAGGCAGCATAAAGCTCTCCCCTGTCTCTTTTTCCTTCCCAAGTGCTGGAATGGCTTGCTGTGTGGGACCCACCTTCCCTGCCTTCCCGGGATATCCCCTCTGTGCTGCCTGACAGGTTTAACTCCCCTGTGACTGAAGAGCAGCGAATACAGAGGCTCCAGGTAAACTGGAGTTTAAGTGGCATAAGATTGGGACTGGAGCTGATGGGAGAGTGACTCTGTGGCCTGAGTCATGCTCCTCGCCCCTCATTTTCCTCCAAGGACTCAGTGTGGAAGACAGAATAGAAAGTTTCTTTAGTGGGTGAGGATCAGGTTGATGACAGGTGACTGCTGGCACAGCTGTGTCTTCCCAGGATGAACTGAGTGGGACTTGAGAAGGCAAAATTGAATCAAGTGATATAGAAAACAGTATAGGACACACTCTTTTCCTTTTTTCTCTCTCTAACCCCATCTGTCAGCACAGAGGGATCTGTGTCCTTGGCCCTGGATACCCAACCTCTGAAAAGCCAGGGTCTTTGGCCTCAGGGGACCTGTGGCTCAGGGACCCAGTCCCAAGGGAGAATGACAGAGCCACAGCTCCTCCTGCCTACATGCTTCAGGGAGTCTGACCCTCCCGACTTTCTCTCTAGTGCTCCCTAACATGGCAAGTTCAGGAGATGCAAAAGCACATCTGCTCACCTTAACACTCAGCTCTCTGGAAATCAAATGGATTTCATCTAAGTGTAATCCTAACCCAGAGTGTATCACCCAGATTTTCATCGTTTTCACCCATCTCAGAAGTGTGTGCACACACAGGAAAAGAAGTGAAAATTTGCAATAAGGCCCTCATATTCAATAGAAGGCCCAGTTGTCCCAGCTGGCCTCCACCTGCAGCAGCAGCAGGATTGAAAGCCAGGGTGCTTATGTCTTTGTACCCACCCAGACCTGAGTCATGGCAGAGCCTCAGCGTGCACAGCTAGTCAGAGTCCTGAATCCTGCTGCCCACATCTGGTCCCTATCTGCTCATTCAGGACCACAGGAAGCATTTCTATCTGCCTGGTTTTCTATGCCTCCTACAAACAGGTAGAAATGTTGGCAGCAAGGGTGAGCCTGAGACCACAGACATAGCTGGAGCTGCAGCTGCAGAGACGACACAGGGCTGTGTGTGTGTATGTGGGGGAAGATGCTGTTAGACTGTCAGCAGAGGGGGCTGAAATCCCTCATTGCTGATCATGAACAGCACCATAAGCACCACTGCCTGTCAGCATTTTGTCAAGGTTCCTTAATAGGAAGACTCTAAAAGTCCTCTTCAGGAGGAAGAAGATGATGCCACAGGGACAGCCCAAAGGGACAGGGAGAGACTGAAACAAGTAGGGTCCTAGGCCCACCCCAGCCCAATCGGAGAGTAGGGGAAGGACTCCTCTGAAATAGGCAGGTCTCCCAGTCCCCAGGGGACCTCTCCACCCCTCAAGGTGACAGTCAGTCCATCTCTCAGCCTGAGCCTGCTGACACCCAAACAGTTCTGAATGTGCACTGAAGACATGTGCAGCCCACTTCCTGTACCAGCAGAGGTGGTTCCACAGTCAGGGGAGAAAAGAGCACAGTATATTCTCCACAGATCTTTCCTTCACATTATTAGTACAATAAAATACATTTAAAACACAAATTAAAGTTTGAATAATTTCCTGAAGGTTTTGAGATTCACTAATGAGATTTGACTTAGGGGCAGAAGTGATTAGAATGTATGCCTGTTTTAAATTCCTGCAATATTTATAAACTCTTGGTAGATTAAATGAAGGGTTTCCCATTCTGATCACTTTCTCCCCTGACAAGGTGGAAAATCAGTAGTTCAAAGCAGAGCCAAGTCAAGGTATTCTGTGACCTGTTCTCACAGCACATTAAAACCAGGACGATTTAGATCAGACATTCAGGCATCAACATTTGTCTTCAAAATGCAAATATAATTGTTGATTTTTAAAAAGACAAAAAAAAAAAAAAAAAAAAGCGCACATAGTCCTCACCTGTTGACCAGAGTTTTCAGAGGAGGAAGAATCCATAACAATGCTCAGAGAAAATAAAATGACATTCTCAGGGGGCCAGAGCACATCAGGTGCACAGGCTCAGAGTAAGAACCAAAAGCCAAATAGGAGTTTATCTTAAGGCCGTGGACATAACGGAGTTCCTGAACATAAGAGGCTGTTGACATCCTGACCAACCCACAAACAAGGTTTTAAGACAATACTGAAATGGCCCTGTTGCCAGTGAGAGAGTTGACACAAGCATTGGGGACAGTGATGGAAATGTAACACATGTCCAAGATGGACAGGTTCCTGAGGAAGAAGTACATGGGTGTGTGCAGGTGCTTGTCAGCAGTGGTGATAGTGACAATGAGAAGGTTTCCTAATAAGGTACCCAGGTAGGTCATTGGGAATACTGTGAAATAGAGGAAACTCAGATCCCAGCCATCAGGAGAGCCCAGGAGGAGAAATTCAGTTACCATGGTGACATTGGCCATTTGCTGGAAATTCTGGTTGTCTGGGATGATAAAGAGAGAAGAGAAAGGAAGAAAAAAGAACAGGGTCTGGGTGTGACCTACAGGGCTTGTCCTAAGCTCCCCATCAGACCTCCCTGACCTAATGAGACACCCATGTGGAGCATTTCCAGGGGTTTTCCCCTCTTCTGCATGACCACCTGTCTGACAGTGCATTCTTTAATATTCTCAGATGTATTTACCTTTAATTTATTCCATGAATATAATTTCCACATTATTGTGCCATTGTATTCACCCTTAATAATGCATATAATAATTACTTTCTACTTTTTTTTAAATATATTTTTTTTTATTTTTTTTCATCTTTCATACATTTGATTCAAGTGAGTTATGCATTTCCATTTTTACCCCAAATACAAATTGCAGAATCACATCAGTTACACATTCACAATGTTTACATAATGCCATATTATTGACTGTTGTATTCTGCTGTCTATCCCCCCTTCCCTCCCCTCCCATCTTCCCTCTCTACCTCATCTGTTGTTGTTCCGTTCTCTCCCTTCCCCCCCTTTCCCCTCACAACCTCTTATATGTGATTTTGTACAACGCTGAGGGTTTCCTTCCATTTCCATGCAATTTCCCTTCTCTCTCCCTTTCCCTCCCATCACTCGTCTCAGTTTAATGTTAATCTTTTCCTCATGCTCTTTCCCCCTGTTCAGTTCTTAGTTGCTCTCCTTAAATCAAAGAAGACATTTGGCATTTGTTTTTTAAGGATTGGCTAGCTTCACTTAGCATAATCTGCTCTAGTGCCATCCATTTCCCTGCAAATTCCATGAATTTGTCATTTTTTAGTGCTGCATAATACTCCATTGTGTATAGATGCCACATTTTTTTTTATCCATTCATCTATTGAAGGGCATCTAGCTTGGTTCCACAGTCTAGCTATTGTGAATTGTGCTGCTATGATCATTGATGTGGCAGTATCCCTATAGTATGCTCCTTTAAGGTCCTCAGGGAATAGTCCGAGGAGGGCGATAGCTGGGTCAAATGGTGGTTCCATTCCCAGCTTTCCCAGGAATCTCCATACTGCTTTCCATATTGGCTGCACCAATTTGCAGTCCCACCAGCAATGTACAAGTGTACCCTTTTCCCCACATCCTTGCCAGCACTTGTTGTTGTTTGACTTCCTAATGGCTGCCAATCTTACTGGAGTGAGATGGTATCTTAGAGTGGTTTTGATTTGCATTTCTCTGACTGCTAGAGATGGTGAGCATTTTTTCATGTACTTATTAATTGATTGTATGTCCTCTTCTGAGAAGTGTCTGTTCAGGTCCTTGGCCCATTTGTTGATTGGGTTATTTGTTGTCTTACTGTTTAATTTTTTGAGTTCTTTGTACATTATGGAGATTAGGGCTCTATCTGAAGTGTGAGGAGTAAAGATTTGTTCCCAGGATGTAGGCTCCCTATTTACTTCTCTTATTGTTTCTCTTGCTGAGAAAAAACTTTTTAGTTTAAGTAGGTCCCATTTGTTTATTCTTGTTATTAACTCTTGGGCTATAGGCGTCCTATTAAGGAATTTGGAGCCTGACCCTACAATATGTAGATCGGAGCCAACTTTTTCTTCTATCATTTGCAGGGTCTCTGATTTGATATCCAGCTCCTTGATCCATTTTGAGTTAACTTTTGTGCATGGCGAGAGAAAGGGATTCAGTTTCATTTTGTTGCATATGGATTTCCAATTTTCCCAGCACCATTTGTTGAAGATGCTATCCTTCCTCCATTGCATGTTTTTAGCCCCTTTATCAAATATAAGAAAGTTGTAATTTTGTGGATTGGTTTCTGTGTCCTCTATTCTGTACTATTGATCCACCTGCCTGTTTTGGTACCAGTACCACGCTGTTTTTGTTACTATTGCTTTGTAGTACAGTTTGAACTCTGGTATCGCTATACCACCAGATTCACACTTCCTGCTTAGAATTGTTTTTGCTATTCTGGGTCTTTTGTTATTCCATATGAATTTCATGATTGCTTTGTCTATTTCTACAAGAAATGCCGTTGGGATTTTGATTGGCATTGCATTAAACCTATAGAGAACTTTGGGTAATATCGCCATTTTGATAATGTTAGTTCTGCCTATCCATGAACATGGTACATTTTTCCATCTTCTAAGATCTTCTTCTATCTCTCTCTTTAGGGTTCTGTAGTTTTCATTGTATAAACGTTTCACCTCTTTTGTTAGGTTGATTCCCAAGTATTTTATTTTTTTTGAGGATATTGTGAATGGAATGGTTTTCCTCATTTCCACTTCAGAAGTTTTGTTGCTGATATACAGGAATGCCTTTGATTTATGCGTGTTGATTTTACATCCTGCCACTTTGCTGAATTCATTTATTAACTCTAGCAGTTTCTTTGTAGACCCTTTTGGGTCTGTTAAGTATATTATCATGTCATCCGCAAATAGCGATAATTTAAGTTCTTCTTTTCCTATTTTTATGCCTTTAATTTCTTTTGTCTTTCTAATTGCTCTGGCTAGTATTTCAAGAACTAAATTGAATAGAAGTGGTGAGAGAGGGCATCTCTGTCTAGTTCCCGATTTTAGAGGGAATGCCTTCAGTTTTTCTCCATTTAGAATGATGTTAGCCTGAGGCTTAGCATATATAGCTTTTACAATGTTGAGGGAAGTTCCTGTTATCCCTAGTTTTTCTAGTGTTTTGAACATAAAGGGATGTTGTACTTTGTCAAATGCTTTTTCTGCATCTATCAAGATGATCATATGGTTCTTCTCTTTAAGTCTATTGATATGGTGAATAACATTTATTGATTTCCGTATATTGAACCAGCCTTGCATCCCAGGGATGAATCCTACTTGATCATGGTGCACAATTATTTTGATATGCTTTTGTATTCGATTTGCCAGAATTTTATTGAGAATTTTTGCATCTAAGTTCATTAGAGATATTGGTCTATAGTTTTCTTTCTTTGAAGTGTCTTTGTCTGGTTTTGGGATCAGGGTTATGTTGGCCTCATAGAATGAATTTGGAAGAGCACCTTCTTTTTCTATTTCTTGAAATAGCTTGAAAAGTATTGGTATTAATTCTTCTTTGAAGGTTTTGTAGAACTCTGCTGTATACCCATCTGGTCCCGGGCTTTTCTTAGTTGGTAGTCTTTTGATGGCCTCTTCAATTTCTTCTTTTGTTATTGGTCTGTTTAAATTGTGTGTGTCTTCCTGTCTCAATCTGAGCAGATCATATGCCTTAAGAAATTTATCGATATCTTCACTATCTTCTATTTTATTGGAATATAGGGTTTCAAAATACTTTTTAATTATCTTCTGTATTTCTGTAGTGTCTGTTGTGATATTGCCTTTTTCATCCCGTATGTTGGTAATTTGTGTTCTCTCTCTTCTCTTCGTTAGCATGGCTAAGGGTCTGTCGATCTTATTTATTTTTTCAAAGAACCAACTTTTAGTTTTATCAATTTTTCAATGGTTTTTTTTTGGTTTCAATTTCATTGATTTCCGCTCTGATTTTAATTATTTCTTGTCTTCTGCTATATTTGCTGCTGTTTTGCTCTTCCTTTTCTAAGGTTTTAAGATGTAGTGTGAGTTCATTTATTTGTTGTTTTTTTTCTTTTTTTGAGGAATGAACTCCAGGAAATGAATTTCCCTCTTAAAACTGCTTTCATTGTGTCCCATAGATTCCGGTATGTTGTGTCTATATTGTCGTTTATCTCTAGGAATTTTTTGATTTCCTCCTTTATATCTTCTGTAACCCATTGATCATTCAGTAACATATTGTTCATTTTCCAGGTGATGCAGGATTTTTCCTTCCTTCTTTTATCATTGATTCCCAGCTTCATTCCATTATGGTCAGATATGGTGCATGGTATTATCTCCACACCTTTATATTTACTGAGAGTTGCCCTATGGCATAATATATGGTCTATCTTTGAGTAGGATCCATGTGCTGCTGAGAAGAATGTGTATCCACTTGATGATGGTTGATATATTCTATATATGTCGGTTAAATCTAGGTTATTGATTGCATTATTGAGTTTTATAGTTTCTTTGTTCAGCTTTTGTCTAGAGGATCTGTCCAATGGTGAGAGTGGTGTGTTGAAGTCCCCCATAATTATTGTGTTGTGGTCTATTTGACTCTTGAACTTGAGGAGAGTTTTTTTTATGAACGTTGCAGCACCATTGTTTGGTGCATACAAATTGATAATTGTTATGTCTTGATGGTGGATGGTTCCTTTTAACAGTATATAGTGTCCTTCTTTA
Organism: Callospermophilus lateralis; assembly: GCF_048772815.1. Classification (NCBI taxonomy): domain Eukaryota; kingdom Metazoa; phylum Chordata; class Mammalia; order Rodentia; family Sciuridae; genus Callospermophilus; species Callospermophilus lateralis. The sequence continues at coordinate 2,156,311 of NW_027510148.1, forward strand.
TCCCTTTTGATTACCTTAGGTTTGAAGTTGACTTTATTCGATATGAGAATGGCCACTCCTGCTTGCTTCCGAGGGCCATGTGAGTGGTATGATTTTTCCCAACCTTTCACCTTCAGTCTGTGCATGTCTTTTCCTATCATATGAGTCTCCTGAAGGCAGCATATTGTTGGATTTGTTTTTTTAATCCAGGTTACTAGCCTATGTCTCTTGATTGGTGAATTTAAGCCATTAACATTTAAGGTTATAATTGAAATATGGTTTGTACATCCAGTCATGATTATTTATTTATTTATTTTAGATTGGCTAGTTTTCCCTCTTTGGTTATTTTTTTGGTTATTTTTCTCCCCCTTTACTGAGATACTGGGGCGCTATTTTTCAATTCCTTTTCTTGTAATATTTTGCTCAACATGCTTTGCAGTGCTGGTTTTCTGGCTGCGAATTCTTTTAGCTTTTGTTTATCGTGAAATGTTTTAATTTCATTGTCAAATCTGAAGCTTAGTTTTGCTGGATACAGTATTCTTTGTTGGAGTCCATTATTTTTCAGTGTTTGAAATATGTTGTTCCAGGATCTTCTCGCTTTCAAGGTCTGTGATGAAAAATCAGTCGTTAGCCTAATTGGTTTACCCCTAAATGTAATCTGCCTCCTTTCTCTCGTAGCTTTTAGTATTCTCTCCTTGTCCTGTGTGTTAGCTATCTTCATAATTATGTGTCTCCATCTATTATGGTTTGGGATGGTTGGGGTCCTGTAAGCTTCCAGGATTTGGCAATCCATTCTATCTTTCATCTCTGGGAAGTTTTCTACTATTATCTCATTTAATAAGTTATCCATTCCTTTGGACTGAATCTCTGTGCCTTCTTCTATCCCAATGACTCTCAAATTTGGTTTTTTGATGATATCCCATATCTCTCGGATAGATTGCTCGTGAGATTTCAGCATCTTTTCTGTGTTGACTATATTCTTTTCAAGTTGATATACTTTGTCTTCATTATCTGATGTTCTGACTTCTACTTGATCTAGTCTGTTTGTAATATTCTCATTAGCGCTTTTAATCTGATTTACGGTTTCTTGCATTTCTATGATTACAGCTTGATTCTTTTTTAACACCTCTATCTCCTGGTAAAGCTCATTCTTTGCGGATTGAATTTTTGTGGTTAGTTCCTCTTCAAAATATACTTTCAATGCTTGGATTTGCTGTCTCATGTCTTCTCTAATATTCCGTTCCATCTGAATTAGGTATGCCTTGATTTCTTTCCCTGACCATGTTTCTGATTCTTCTAGGACTTCCTGTATGTTTAGGTTGTCCTGCATTGTTTGTAACCCTTTTTTCCCTTGTTTTTTCATATTGTTCACGTTGCTTTCCAGCTCTGTTTGATTGCTTTGTAACTGCTTTCTCCTATACATTAATTTTGGCTTTGTATATCTCTGTTGTCTCTCTTTTGTGGTGGGAGATTATGCCTGGAAATGTTGTTGTACTTTAAAGCTGATTCATTCAATTCATATAAGGCTTCTAGGTTCTGTATGCATATAATGATTTGCTGTTTGTTCTTAGGACTATATATTTAGGTTAGGTGCCCTGGTGGTACGATGGTTAGTATGTCTTGGCTACTTTAGAAGATTGCTCCACTGAAGGTGGATACTACCAGGCAATTGGATCAGGGTGTTGGTAGTAGCTAGGTATTTAGGAGCCTTATAGACAGTCTCGAGACATTCACCTATTTGCATTTAGACAATTATACGCAATGGAAGATGTAATGCTTGGAATGAGAGTTGGGGTATAGGGGAATGAAGGTGCTGTTAAAAAGAAAAAAGGATAGAGGGAGAGATAGATTAGAGGGGAATGAAAAGAACAATAAAACTTGAAATGGGATAGAAAGAGAGAAGGAAAAAGGGAGAAAGGAACAGGAAAAGAAGAAGGAGAGGGATAAAAAAAAGAAATATCGACAACAGCAACAACGACAAAAAAAAAATTCACAGTCTTAGAGATCCACCTTCTTCTCTTCCAGTAGGCGGAGCTGTGCCCTCCAAGCGGAGCATCTGCTCTCTACCTGCTGAGAGCTATCTCAGTAGAGCTATCTCAGTACGGCGTCTCCTGAGAGTCTCTCAGACTTGTCAGTCCAGAGCCATTTCACTTCTCCAGCCCTTAACCCCCTTCCTCCTGTCAGCCTGCCAGCCAGGACCTGTTCCCCAGATGTGATTCCCCAGAGATCTAGTTACATTTGCAGCTCCACTGCATGTCCCTTTTAAGCCCCCGTACTGTGGTAAACTGGCGGCTAAGACCTTGGGAGTCACCGCTGGTGATATGGGGGGCTGGGAGTCTGGGATCCCCTCTGCTTCCCTATGGACACGAGCCCTGAGAAGTCAATGAAGTTTCTTGGCTGCTTGTATCAGTATGGGGAGTCACGCACCTGCTAAAGTGGCTTCTGCTGAGAAGGAATTCCGCCAGCCGAACTCCGATGACGTCACCTCTCTGCTATGGCGGGCCCCATGCTCCTTGCCGGAGTGTCCGAGGGGAGAGGTGGGACTGGACCGGCCCGGTTTGCCTCAGTTCTGGCTCCTGGAGGCTTGGCTAAAGATTTCTTCCTGCCAAACTGCATCTCGGCGTCTAGCGGGTCCCAGTCACTTTGGCTGCGGGCGGGAGAACGGATCTGCAGCTGTGCCCGCGGTGCGCAGGCTGTGCTGGTGGATCGGAAACTCCGTGGCGGGGTCCCGTTCGTCCGGTTCACACAGATGCTTCAAAAATATCCTAGTAGCTCCTGGGCAGTCTCTCTTCAGTGTAATTTTGCTAGGAGAATCTCCGTTGGTAGAATCCAAGAGTTATCCTTGCGGCTTTGTGACCCCATCACTGGGGGTGCAGGAGAAGCGCAGCCTTTCTGCCCGCCGCCATGTTGGATCCCCCTACTTTTTTAATATATAGGAAACTATTCATAATGGTGGAGAATATATCTCCATGAACACGAAAAAATTGGTCTCATTTGGAAAGCGTCTCAAGAATTCACTTTCCCACCCAGGCTCACAGGTCCAGTGTTGTGAAAACTGAGGTGACCTGACTGCACTTGGACTTGCCTGCAGTCCCCCATTCTCCCTGCTGCTCCCCCAGGACATGCATGGTGCTGTCTTATGGCCACAGGACCTCAGCCAGACCAGTCCCAGCCCCCACTGAGGCTCTTTCCTCTCCCAACTGATCAGGATTAGGTCTTTTCAACCTCCTGGTACCAGCCCAGCTGACATTGACCTAACTTCTACCTTTACCTTGTTCTATTTTTATTTCATGTTCAGCACCATGAAGTTGAAGCTTCTTTTGTCCAACACATAATTTGCCTTAGTCTTGGTGACACCTTCTATTATATTGATTTCTTATCCACATCACAATCCCACAAATTGAAACTGGCTGTAAACCCTAAAAGAAAGGTTTTGCTCATAGTTTCAACACTTCTTCAGCAGTTCAGACAAGTTCACTCCTGCATCTTTATCTCCTCAGCCCTCTGAAAACCATGGTCCTCCTCAGCGCCTTGCCAGGTTAACCACACATGTTCTTAGAAAAAAGACCTTCCTTCTCATTCTGCCTGAGCTCTTCTGGAAGTCTGTGTGTCTTCCAGGGAAATAGGTGGGGTGGTCAGACTCAGCTAGGTTGCTGTTAATTTGGTGGTGAGTGTGAAGTTCAAGGGGTCATTCTACCTGGAATCTGTTCCTCCTGACACACACCTGACATTCAGCCTGAGGGACCCTCTTGTTCACACTTTTTTACTGTGATGTATTAATTTCCTTTTCCCTTTAGTAGGTATTGGGCTTTAAAGGAGACTCCACTGGAATCTTTCCTCTGAAACCTTCATAATCTCTAATTTTTCTTCCAATTTTGTTAAGTATTAGAAATCAACATGGTATACAACCTTTCAGCCAATCAATATATATTCATCACCCCAAGTCATTGGTACAAATTCCTTGATTTGGGACTTTGTATTATCCATCATTTTACCTTTCAGTAGCAGTGCATGACTTCCTGTGCAATGGTTAATAACCTAGCACCTGGTGGCATTGTTCAGACTACTCACTTAGACTGGCTTTCTTTATGCCCCTGATTTACAGCTGAAGAGCTCCCAAGCAGGCTCTGCCCCTTCTGCACTGCTGTAGCACACACAGTTCAGGGTGGTGTGAGGTCAAGTGCACTTGCAAATCGAGATGTCTTTAAAGCAGTACTCGCCCAACAAATATTACTAAGGACATAAATATAGTGACAGGTATTTCAGACATTGAGTATTTGAAAAGATAAAAAATATTGGTATTTTAAAATACATTGGTTACCATTGGAGGACAAATATAATAATACAATATCTAAGGTGTAAATATATATGACAAATTGAGAATGTGATGAGTGATGAGATAATTCCATGTTAAAAACCCAACAGCTTTCCCCACTTCTATACTGACTTCTAGGCACTTCATGGGTGATTGCTGACCAACCCCCGCCATTTGTGACAAATATTAGTTGGAAAATCAACTATCTTTTAGGATTTGGAAGCTGACATAGAACCACTTGAGACATTTTCTTTGTTTCACCTTTTTAATACTAATCCATTTACTGTTTTTGTTTTTGCAACAGAATTTAGTAATTTCTCTAGTAAGTATTTTGCATTATATCAACTTATTTGATGTCCTTCTTTGCTTATGTGGTTTAACTACAACTTGAAAACTTCTCTAAATTTAATTAATTTTCTCATTGGTGAGTCTCCTAGAAAATTTCAGACTATGGATGTAATAGAGTAAATATATGAATCACCACCTAACTTTCATAGGTCCTCAGAGTATTCTGAAGATCTCCAAAATATTATTACTTTATGAACCTAGATTTTGAGAAATAAGAAATAGGCTTTAATTTTTATGGTTTGACCTCCATATTTTTAGAGTGTTCAGAACTACATTCTCCTTTAATGGGTGAAAAATTCTTATTGAAAATCCCTTTGAAAACACAAAAAACATAAATAAAAGAAAAAAAGCACGACCAGATATTTTGAGGGTTCAAAAAATAAGTACAAGGAAATGTTAGAAAATGTTTAATGGCGGAAGTATGTAGAGAGACTGCTCCAAGTGCTTCCCTTTGTAAGTGGGGACAGCTTATATTCTATATTCTATAGATGTAGCAGTAGAAAATATAGCAAATACTACACTGTTTACAAGACTTCTCTGTGCCTATTATTCTTGCACAATTAACCAAGCATTTCCTGGGATACCTCACAATATGAATGAGATGAAAATTTGCTGAGCAGCATCAAAATGAGGCTCAGATGAGTTTGAACTCTAATTGCCAAGTACTCACTCCTTAGTTTTGCCTGTTTTTGACCTGGGAGCAGAGCTCTGTCTCTCCTTGGCATCTCCCATCCACTGTGTCTGCAGCCAGATGGGTCAGTCCAGCCAGCTCTGTACCATGTGGGATTTGGGGAGCTCAGTCATCTCTGCTTTACGTGAACCTGGTGCCTGGCCAGTGGGAACAGGGCCCCGGGGAGCCCAGAGCTCAGCCTACAGAGACAGCAGGAGGCCTGAGCACACCACCAGGCAGCAGCCCTCCTGAGCCCAAGAGAGAGGACCTGGCCATGTGCCAGGGTGGACAGTGGATATCACAGTGAAACTCCTCTGCTGAGCATAGCCCTAAGTCATTATTGGAAATCAAGTAACACTGAGGAGAGACTGATGGTGCTCACTGTGAGTTTTAGTCTCTGCCCTTAGTGTGAGTGAGGGGTGTTTACAAGGGATCAGTTAACATTAAGGGTGGTGGGTAACTCTCTCTCACCCACCCACCTGTAAGTGGGAAACCTCTAACAGTATCTCCAGGTCAGCAGCATCATTTCTTATCCTTGAGATGAAATCCACATGATATAAAGTTAACATTGGTAACAGTCTATGGTTATCAATTCAGTGTTATATACTATATTTCAAAATTGCACAACATCCAACTATATCTTGTTACCAAATATTTCTATTTCTTCAAATAAACCATCTAATATATTACACACACTATATCTGCTTATCATTAATTACAGTCACTGGAAACCACTGTGTATAATCTCCAGTTTTTAATTTATATGTCCTAGACTTTTTGTTTGACTAGAATAATTCAATATGTGTTGCTTTTATGTCTTAACTATTCCTGGTGTTTTCAAAATTAGTCCACATTGTAGCATTTACCACTATTTCATTTCTTTAAGTCAATGGATAAGAGTCCATTATATATTTACACCAGCATTTAAAAAAACCATGTCCACTGATAGATGTTTTTCCCTTCACTCTTTTAACACAATGTGGGATTTGATGGTGATCTTCTATAGGGGCTTCTTTGCATCCTGGGAGAAAGTACACATGAATGTGGTCTATAATCCATCTGATGTGTTGCTGGACTTTTTTGCTAGGTTTTATTGAGAATGTTAGTCTATATTCTGATTAAAGCAATTATTATGTAATCTTCTTTTCTTGTACTTTGTGGTCACTCTCTTCTCCAGTGAGGAGGTCCACAGAACAGGGTAGAGGAGAATGTGGCTGTGGAGTCACTATTGAAGACCTCCAGAGACCAAGCAGGAAACAGGTCTGATTTTATTTGCAGTTACCATGTATATATACTCAGGCAGCAGCCAAGCAGATTACATGCCACCACCAATACAATTTTTGGCCAACTGTCTTTGCAGTGACCAATTGAGGAGCAGGCCTTGGAGTAAGAACAGGGACTGCAACACAGGGCCTCATGCCTCATGCCCAGGTCTGTACCTATGGGTTAAGAGGTTTGCCGCTCACACGCCTTGCATCGGGGATGGTTTGCCACTCAGATTCCCTTAACGTATGCCTTGTATGCAGAACTCCATTCATTTGACTCCACATTGTGCTGCCATTTTCCATATTGTCTTTAACTACTCATCCCCAATCTTGTGCCCATCCTAAAGAAAAAATAAGAAAGAAAATAAATCTGTGTTGATCCAGAAAAAGAGAGAACAAAGACCATGTATCTATAGCCATAGGAATGATGGCAACCTTGGTCTTTAGGCCACTAGGTCTGTGAGATTGAAAGACCCAATAAGCAGGCATGTTACTGTACGGTCCCAGGGGACTCCGAGGCTAGGAAAAGAATACAATGTAAGTGACTTTATCTGCAGTAGAGACAACATTACTTATTATGTCTATATACCTTATTTGGCTTTGAGTCCCATGGACAATGAAAGGAAGGGAAATGTCCAGGAACAGGATTCAGTATTTGACTTGGTCACCATTGTATAGCTAAAGGGTGATCCTACATTCCTGAAAATTCAAAAGTTACAAAGGAATCTTTAACCTTTTGTACTTGTATTGGTACATACCAAACTAAGGCCCAGAGCCCAGCACAGGGAAGGAACTCTGATTATGATGAGCCACAGAGGGAAAGCTAATGAAGGACTGTCACAGAATGACCCATGAGCATCGTCTCCTTGTCTCATTCATGATCTTCAGCAGACCCTGGGCCAAGGCCAGCAGCCTCCACTCCTTTATGGACATTTCATGTGAGACATAGTGAGCAGGACCTGGCGTTGGTCATCAGAGCAATGTAGTTTCTAAAGTAAGAACAATCTCAGGTGTACTGATGATCGGTCTAGCTTTCACAGGTTATCTATTATTTCTAGTATAACCTTCCCTATGTCTAGGAAGAAAGTACAAAATGAAAAAGCATTATAAAAGAATACTAAGTCAGATGCCTAGAAAGAAGTTTAATGGAGAAAGAATGATGTAGATGGATACCTTCTCTTCAATCCATCAGCAGTGTTCCACAAGTGAGGTATCCCAGGTAAAAAGGACTCCTCTGTTTTTATATTTATGAGAAGGAATGATTAGGAAATCAGGAAAGAAAGTTAAGAATAATGAAGAAGAGGAATCTGCTTCTTGGATCCCCAGAGGGGTCCGGGAGTCATAGTGCTCACCATGGAGGGAGAGGAGCTCTATGACCTTCCATGGAATCCTGTCCTTCTTGGCCTTGGACTGTCCCTGGACTATTGGAATTGTTTTTCCTCCCATCCTCAGGACCTCAGAGAGGCCAGCATCATTGCTCAGGGAAGAGCCAGCTGCAGACTCCTCATGAACACAACTCTCATCAAACATTCTCCAGAGTGAGGGGCAAGTGAGTTTGGGGCCTGCCCCTCCTAGGCACAATGGCCTCTGTGGAGGTGGGAGGCCTGTGCTCAGGGCTGGAGCAAATCCAGTTGTCCTGTGGGCTTTTTCTTTAGAGGGATGCATTAAGTCTCTAATCTACAGCAAGCACAGTGTGAAAACAGGGTTTTCTCAGCAGAGGCTGGAGCCATACTGATCCTGGCAGCCAACAGCAGCCCATCTGCTCCATGCATGTCCCTGAGCATGCTCAGAGTCATGTCCACCATGCACCCCAGGTATGGTCAGTGGTTTCTGTGTCAAGTTTCTGAGTCCTCAAGAGACCTCCTGGCTGCTCTCCCAAGAGTTTCCATTTGAATTTATACATTTGTACCCTCTCACATGCAGAGGGACACAGAGAAAAATACCTTTTACTCAGAATGGTCTTTATTATTTATATTTGTGCCTGAGATAAAATGTATTACTGCTACAATGTGGACGCTGTTTCATAGCTCAGCAGGTAGTCTCATATGTGGAGTAAGTCTTAAATATGTCACTGCTTTCTCTTTTTCTACAGTTCAACCTAATGTCATTTTATGAAGGTTGAATATAAATAATAGTGTAAATCACAAAATTATTATATTAAAACTTTCATGGGTCTTAATTAAGTGATACCAGGGTAGGCAGTGTAACTTGTAAAGCCCAGATTTGAAGACCTTCATCTAATCATATATCTTAACAGTAAAGTTAGGCAAATGCTGACAGGCAGCTTTATAATTTCCCTGAGAACTACTCTCTTTGCATTTATGTTTCCACAGCTTCCTTTACCTGCTTGTTCCTGAGACTGTTCCACTTGAAAATGGGGGAAAGGCTGGGCAGGTTGGCACGTACCTGTAATTTCAGTGTGAGGCTGAAGCAGGAGGATCACAAGTTCATGGAAAACCTGGGTAACTAAGCATGGACCTGAGCAACTTAGACCCTGTCTCAAGAATACCAGTGGCAGTATGTCCATAGCACCTAGGGGAGCTGTTCTTGTGCCCCAGGACCTCTGGCAGGATCCAAAGCCAAAGAGTGATAGACATCTTTTAAATGTCCCAAATATCAATGAAATCCAAACCAAGATTCAGTAAGAATTTCATTCAGTTTGGCATGGTTTACTACAAAGAATTCTAATGTGAGCACACAAACTGTGGCCTGTCGGTGTATCCTGAGGTAAGCAATGTGGTTTAGAATTTTGAATTATACTTTTGTTTGAATTTCTCTTTCTATTCATTTATATTTTCAAATTTATTAATTATATTTTATCTTAATTTTTTGTCTTCCAAATTAATTATTTCTCTTTTAATATTTTGAATTTTGTCTTATTTAACTCAAGATTTTAAGTAGTCTTTTTCAAATTATTAAACATGTACAGCAGTTTCTACATTTAAGTTATTCTTGACATAATTTTATTTTTTCTCTTTTATTTGAAACCCCAAGTTTGCTGACTTACAATGTTAGCTTCAATTTTTGTTTTATATTTCTCCTTGGATACCTCATACATAATATTTGAGTTCTATTTCACAATAGCATCACCAAATATTACATTTTTCTTTAAAGAAAATTATTTGTATCATCAATTCTGATTCTAATTTTCTATCATATGAGGCTTTTTCCCCAGGGGCTTAAGCACTTAGATCTTTTTGTCCACCCAGGGACTCCAATTGCTGGGTTTTGTTCATGACCAAAACACTCATGGGTCACTCCAGGGGAACTGGGCTAACTGGGCTGTTCAAAATAACCACACAAGAGATACAAATACCTTTTTCATTGGGGTCACTGTGACAGCTCCTCTGACTTTAAGGGTCCTTAGAAGGAGAGAGAGAGAGAGAGAGAGAGAGAGAGAGAGAGAGAGAGAGAGAGAGAGAGAGAATGCTCTGAGCACTTTTATTGAGAAGAAGCTATTCAAATGAGGCAAGGGGTCAGGTTTCAGAGGGCTGAGTCTAGCTTCATGATGCCCACTGTCAGCAGGTTGACTGACACCTGGTAGGCCACACCCAAGGGCACAGTAAGATAAGGGGACACACAAAGGCATTTTCATGGAACACTCTATCCTAAACAGGGCAAGGGGTTATATTACAAAGGAACAGGTGAGCATAGCTCCACCTATGGGGCTGTAGCAAGACAATGTCCCTGGAACCCACAAAGGGCAGGGCAGTCTGGCATGGCTGCTGCCAAATGCCTCAATCACTCAGCCAGAAAGTGACTCAGTCACATACAAGGTTGGTCTCCCACAATCATGCTGTTGTTGACTTTCTTCTCACATTTCCTTCAACTTTTTTACATTTGATTATGATGTTTCCTACACTGAAGTATCTTAAACTTAAAAGAAGAATGTTTTTATTCCAAGCCATCAAGGTCTATATTCAGAATATTTTTTAGAGATGAGTTTGTGCCTGCTACACCTGCTATGTTATGGATGATTCCCAGGATAATTGATGAACTCCACCAAAAACTGTTAGAAATAATAAACAAATTCAAAAGAAATAAGGATACAAAATAAATACACAAAACAAGTATCATCTCTACAGAGTAATAGCAAAATTGCTACAAAACAAATCAAGAAGTCAATATATTTTAATGGTTTCAAAAGATATCTAAAAATAAATTTAATTGTCTGCTTAGGTTGTCTGGGATGAACCTCTTTGTCTTCATCTTCTACTTTGTCATTAAGCATCCCAACCCTCATATTAAAATGTGATTCTGTCTGATGTAACTTTTCTTTGAATTGTCCAATATCTCTGTTTTAGTTTTGGAATAATACTTGCAATTAAGGTCAAAAAGGCAACAGAGCTGTTTGGCCTTTTTTGGCTTTCTCCTGTCTCTGTTCTGTCTTCACAGGTGTTGCAGGGTGGGTTGCAGCAGGCACTCAGTGAACCTGATGTCATGAGTAATAAACCATGCCCTCCTGCAACCTTTAGAAGATATAATCACTAAACCAATTGATCAGTGTTCATGGCAATGAATTTAAACAGTCAAGTGATAACAGTTGAAGAAGTAGGGAATTTATTCACTGAAGACAAGGGAAACATTTAATTCATTTTATTTTATTTTCATTCTTTCAACTTGCCACATCTTGGGACTGGCCACTAATTACTGTGAGGAACAATGCCCTAGAGACAGTTTCTTCTAATCACTTTCTTTCTTTATGGAAAAAAAAAAGTTGTTGCCCTTTTACTTCCCAACTGCTACTGTCTGTGCCCTCCTTGTATTTAAACACAGAGATATTCAGGGCTGAGAGAAGTCTCAAGACAGGTAGGTCTGCAGGTGATGCCTGGTCTGGACCCTGCTTTGCCCAGCTCTGTTGCTGACCTGCTTCCTCACTGGTAAGCTGCTGATTTTGTGAGATAGAAAGTAGATATGACAATAGAATAAATAAAACTAGAAAAGGCTCAGAAGGCATAACAGGTCTCAGACTTGAAGGGGATTGAAGCTATGTGCAACTGTGGAGCAGAATATATTAAAAACACACAAATTATCAACCTCAAGAATATCATGTTTGTGTTGTAGATTTTTCATGCTACAGCAGACACACACCCACACACAGGCACACACACACACACACACACACACACACACACACACTCACACACACCTGTTTTCACTACTGTTGCAGAAATCTCTTAGCACATTTTCATTTCCACACCACAGCAATGAACTTAAAACACCTCATATTGAGAGGTGTGAAGCTAGGTGGAGGATTATTAAGTGAAGCATCACTGTCAAGCAAGCCTAGTGATTAATTATCACACATTTCTTCACTTTACATGTGCTCGTAAGAATCACAATCAGTCATAGTAAAACTATACCTAGTTAGAATTGAAATGCACATGTTTCTTTATGTAAGATAACTTGATGTAACAGCTGAGGTGTTCTTGAGCCCAAATCTGACAATTCCAGAGGGAGGCAGGAGCAGGGCAGATTCTCCCTCAGCAGATGAGGTAGTTTGGGGCCTTAACCTGGACAATGGTGGCTTTTGGAAAATACCAGTGCAAAATGGCCATTGTTTCAGTGAGATGAAAGAGGAGTCTCAGTGAAGTACTCTGAATATTTAATAAGTTAGGAATTGCATTTGCATTTCATTTTCAACATTTCAAAATCCAATTGATTTAAACTTCAGGTGCAGAAAGTGATATTAGAAAACAAGGACACAAATGCCTTGGTAAAAATTTACCTAAACTATAAAAAAGGCAATGAATGAAATACCAATAAAAGTGAAGAAAGAAAAAAAATCACATAGAAGAAGAAAGGATGGTAAACAATATTAAATTCTTTTAATTGGGGATTTGTGTTGTTTATATAATAATCCAAGGCTAAGCATGAAGGCTAAAATATCAAATAAGCTAAAACATATTTAAATATAGGTATAAGCTCAAAGGTTAATTCCTATTATCAGGGAATGAGTACTATTAACTTTAGAAAAATAAACTACATAAATTTAAATAGAATCATAAATATTTTATTTTAGTGAGGAAGAATTCCCAGATGATCCTGAATACAAAATAATAGATTTGTAATGAAAATGTAAATCACATGCCCACGAGGGCCTTACCATCTTAGTTCTGAATTACAGAGAGGAGATACAGAGGTTATTTATTGGTGGTGTGATGAGTTAGGTAAAAATCAGCCCTGCACGTGGGGCAGGGGGAGGGCATCTCCCATCCCTGCTTGGAAGCTCTGTCATTATAGATTTTGGAAAGAGATGGGTTGCTCTCATAAAAAATGCACTCATGGCAAGAATGGAGGAATTATTTACACCGATATTTTTCTCAGTGTTTAGATAAGAAAAACATGAATAGAAAATACATCCAAAATATGATTAAAATCATTACACAAAGTCTGGCACTAAGGTCAAGTAGTATGAAGCTCTGAATCACACTCAAGGATTGACACTTATGAAGGAGTTTAAAGACATGAGGCTGCATGCACAACTGTAATGCTCCTGGACTTGGGATTCTAATCCATATCTGGCATCCTTTATGAAAAACAGTTACGTATATTTACAAATCACATCTAATAAAATGTATTATGAAAATAAGAAATCAAACCTCTATAGTAAATATTTTATTGAAGTTACAGTGGGATTACAGTTGATTTTATTGCTTCTTTTTAATGTATCTTTATTTGTAGTATTCACAAAATTCATTTATAAAGAAAGCATATAATCTTTTACAAATATAATTCAATACATTTTTTTAAAAGTAAACACATAATATCACTGACCTCAACTTACTTTTCCCTTTTGTATGAAGAACCAGAACCTGTTGAAGTCATTTCAAAAGTCAAATCCCAGTGCATAATCTGCAAGCTCTAGTCCAGTGCCAGAGTCCAGTGCCAGAGTCAGCATAAGTAAGTGGTCACGTGAGACTCAGGGGATGGGGCACCCGGAGGAGGGGGAACTCCTAACATAACACAGTGCAGGTCAGTCCTGAGACGTGGTGGGCACCCCAGGAGAGGGGTGAGTTCAGCTGCAGGCCTGTGGCCTCTGCTCCTGCACCCTTGCCCTCCTTGCTGGGCTCTCAGGCTGTGCCCTGTTCAGTGCTTGGCTTCCAGTCCTTATGGCAGCAGCCATCTCCACTTCTAGCCCCCTTCACCACCATCTGCAGTTATGACAGCCAGCCTTGTTTGCTTTTGTAGAACACATTGTTTCAAAAAATGGGACGCTTATGATTTATTTGTTCATCAATGTACTTACTTTCTCCATGGGTTTCTGAGCTGCACCAAAGCAAGAATTTCATCTCTTGTTCGCAGTATGTCCACCGATCAGAGCAAAGCACCTGGCTCATGAGAATCAATTACTGAAGAACAGTGATAGGTTTCTAGAATGTTCCATAAGATTTTACACTATTTGGCCACATTCAAAGGCTAATTTCCAAATGAACAACTACAATTCCCTTTCACCTAACACAAGTTTTATGTCCTCTGCCTCTCACGTTCCTGATTTCTTTGGAAGATTTCTACATTTCTGGGAAGACAAAAAAAAAAAAAATCAGTATTCTGGTGCTAAGTTCTGTGACCTAGTTAGTTTATTTAACCAATGCCTCTGCCAAACCTTTTCCACCTTGCCAAGTAGAAAAATTTCTCTCTCTCTCTCTCTCTCTCTCTCTCTCTCTCTCTCTCTCTCTCTCTGTTTTGGTACTGGGGATTGGACCCAAGAGCACTTAACCACTGAACCACATATCCAGCTCTTTTTTATTTTTTGTTTGGAGACAGGGACTCACTGAGTTGCTTAACCCTCAAGAAATAGCCAAGGCTGGATTTGAAGTCACCTGAGCTCCCTGCACCAGGTCTATCTCTATTTTTCAGGAATGGTAATTTCTTGATATTTATACGTTATTCCTAGTTGGTTTTTGAGGATTACGATGATGGACATGTATAGGGTAGAATCAAACAGCAGTTATAGTGATTTCAGTTTCACCAGTTCTGGGAATGTCAGCACTTGTTTCTGGAAGGAACCTGTCGCCCCCTTTCTTCTGGAACAGAATCCTCTATGGCAATGGTTGTTGTAGCCATTCATCAGGTAAGAACAGTAATGGGGTTGCTATGCTTGGTTCTATAATCTAAGTTGCTTAAGGCCAAGGAAGTGGTGCCCAACCCACTTTACACTCCTTAAACATTGGTATCTCTTCTATGCCCAGGTACTGCTTCAATCACTCAGAGAACGGTATTGAAGATTACACTGGGGGCACAGGACTATTGGTTCTGGGATAATCTATAGCCCATGCATTTCTATTAATATCACCAAATAATGCTAAATAATATCTGCTTCTTTTGGAGGAAAACATAGATAAATGAAAGATAAGCTTTTTCCACTTTTAATTCCATGTGTAAGCATGGCTGAGTGTATAATCTGGAAGGAGTGTGTAAGTATTCTAAGGTAACCATGTAAGGTTTTCATCTGGGAATGCAGGGCCTGCAGATTTTACAGAACAGTTACAAGAAGTGTTGGAAAACCACCTTTAAACAGACATTTATAAGAAAGTCATTGCATCCAATTATCCTCTCCAAATAAATGGCAGTAGAGTCTTTCTCCAAATTTCATACACAAAATTTTGCTTACCATTATGTTCGAGCCCCGATGCCAAAAACCACAGGGAGGATCAACCAGAGCTTCCCTGTGGGCTTCGTCCTGCTCGGGATCTCTGAGTGGCCCCAGCTGGAAAGGATGCTCTTCTGGGTTGTGATCTTCTTGTTCTCCGTGACCATCCTCGGCAACTCCAGCATCGTCCTGCTGTCCTGCATGGACCCCCATCTCCACACCCCCATGTACTTCTTTCTTGGCAATCTTTCCTTCTTGGATCTCTGCTTAACCACAGCCTCTGTGCCCCAGATGTTGTCTCACCTGTGGGGGGCAGACAAGAGCATCACCTACACAGGGTGTGTCATCCAGCTGAGTGTGTTCCTCTGTGTTGGAGCGACAGAAGGCGTGCTGCTGGTGGAGATGGCCTTTGACCGCTACATTGCTGTCTGCCAGCCCCTGCGCTACACTGTCCTCATGCACCGTCCACTCTGTTGGAAGCTGGTTTTCCTAGCCTGGCTGTCTGGTCTGATAGTGTCTCTGTTCCAATCTTTCACCACCTTCCAGTTGCCCTTCTGCCCCCATCACCTCCTGGATGGCTTTCTGTGTGAGGTGCCTGTCCTCATGCGCCTTGCCTGTGGAGACACCACTGCCAATGAGTGGCAGATGACCATCACAGCTGTCATCTTCACCATGGTCCCTGTGGGGCTGATCCTGGCTTCCTATGGCTGCATAGCTCAGGCTGTGAGGAGCATAAAGTCAGAGGAAGGAAGGAAGAAAGCCATTTCCACCTGCTCCTCTCACCTCCTCGTGGTCTTCATGTTTTATGGGACAGTGGCCATGGTGTACACTGACCCTAAGAGCAACTTTCTTCAAAGAATGGCAAGTTTTTTACCTTCTTCTACACTGTGGTCACACCCTTGTTGAACCCTCTCATCTACACCCTGAGGAACCAAGAGGTACAGGACGCTTGGCTGAGACAGCTGGGAAAGTGGGTGAGCCCAAGGAAAAGCAAATAGTGGAGGATTTGAATCAAAAAGGAAGCTTATTAATGACATGCACACAGTCTCCTAAACAGAATCTCTCTGCAAAAGAGGTGTAAACCCTTTTGCAAACATACTATTTATATGTTAAACTACAATTGATCACACCATTTCTGTTTATTGTGACAAAACTGTGGATGTTTAGTAAGAGCTATTAAGTTTAAGGCTATATATTGTTTGCATTGGGTGCTGTTGATATTGATCTTCTTCTTAAAGGTGAGATATTGAAGACTTTAGGGGACAATATAAGTCTATAGGGTAGAAACTGTGCTGCCTCAGATCCACAGTATGAGAAGCCACATGAACAACATGAAAAAACAAGGGAACAAAGTGCCCCAGAGAAAGAAAGATGCTAGAACAATAGAATCCATTGACGAAACAGTGGAAGAAATATCAGAGAAGTTCAGAATGTGTGTAGTTAAGCTGATCTGTCACATAAAGTATGATGGAAAGAGTGAAATCAGAGGCAAATTTTAGGAGGTAAAATATAACTTCAATAAATACAGATTATGAAATGAAATCAAACAGAAATTCTATAATCTCTTGGGCTGGGGATGTGGCTCAAGTGGTAGCGTGCTCGCCTGGCATGCATGTGGCCCGGGTTCGATCCTCAGCACCACATACAAACAAAGATGTTGTGTCTGCCAAAAACTAAAAAAATATATGTTAAAAAATTCAAAAAAAAAAAAAAGAAAATTCTATAATCTTGAATGCTGAGAGCCACAGCCAAGTTGGAAGGATGCATGGCATTTTTGCCAGAAGGGAGTGGTTGAGAGGTGATGCCAGCGAGCCATTGAGATGATGATGGTTATGTTAAGCTGTGTATTCAATTGTATATTAGACCCCTGATGTTTGCCTCTGGCACCCGCTACCTTGGAGTTCTTGCAGGGATGTCTGGGGAGTTCACATTGGTTGGAGAAGTTCCTGGGGAGGGATTTCTGGTTGGTGGTGTTCCTGGAAGGGCCCTGTGGGTGGCATTCATGGGCATTTGGGCAATAAAGGAGTTCCTGTTTTGAACCTACAAGTGCCTCATGGCGGCTCGGTTATTTTGTGCCCAGCCAGACTGCGGCACTTGAAAATAAAGTTGACCACAAAGAGATGATGGTAAGAAACCACAAACCAAAATTCCAAGAATTATGGGACAATATGAAAAAACAAAATGTAAGATTTATCAGTATAGAAGAAGGCACAGATATACAAGTCAAAGGAATGCATGATCTTTTCAGTGAAATAATACAGAAAATTTCCTCAAACTGAGAAATGAAATGGAAAGTAAAATACAAGAGTCTTTCAGGATCCCCAAACGAACAAAATTACAACAGACCTACATGAATGCACAAATGCCTAACACAGAGAATTAGGATAAAATTTTAATAGCCACAAGAGAAAATTATGAGATTACCTATGGGGAAACTATTTTGGATCTCATTTAATTTCTCAACCCACACCCTCAATGCTAGGAGCTCCTGGAACAACATATACCAACTCCAAAAGAAAATGGATGCCAGCAAGAATCTTATATCCAAAACAATTAAGCTTCAGATGTGAAGATAAAATAAAAACTGCCCATGATAAACAAAAGTTAAAATAATACACAACTAGAAAGCCTGCACTACAGAATATTCTCAGCAAAATATACCATGAGGATGAAATAAAAAAAGTGAAAACCAGCATAGGGCAGAAATACACTAAAGAAAATGCCAATCAAAGGAGAAACTAAATCAAGTTAAAAACTGATAATATGTTGTTCCAGGATATCCTGCCTTTGAGGATCTGGGTTGAAAAATCTGCTGTGATCTGAATTGGTCTTCCTTATATGTAATTTCATTTTTTTCTCTTGTGGCCTCTAAAATTCTATCCTTATTCTGTAGGCTGGGCATTTTCATTGTAATGTTTCTTGGTGTAGATATATTGTAATTTTGTACATTTGGCCTCTTGTATTTGATTTTCTAATTCATTTTTATGCTTGGGAAATTTTCTGCTATTATTTCTTTGAAGAGATTGTGCATTCCTTTGATTTGAATCTCTGAACCTTCCTCTCTCTCAATAAATCTTAAATTTGGTCTTTTGATGGTATCTCATAATTCTTGAGTATTCTGTTCATGTTTTTTTTTTTACCATCTTCACTGTGAGGCCAATTTTCAAGATTGTATATTTTTTCTTTATTTTCTGAGGTTCTGTCTTCCAAGTGATCTAGTCTGTTGTTGATGCTCTCTATTGTGTTTTTTATTTGGCTTATTGTTGCTTTCATTTCAAAACTTTCTGTTTGTTTGTTTGTTTTTCAGAATCTCTATCTCTTTCTTGAAGTAATCTCTTGCTACCTGTATTTGCTCTCTTATCTCTTTGTTGGTGTGATTGATGGTTGCATGTATTTTCTCTCTTATCTCTTTGTTGGAGTGATCAATTTTTGCCTGTAACTGCTCACTTAAGTTGTTCTTTAATTCCCAGATCATTTTAGTTATGTATATTCCAAACTCCTTCTCTGATACATCATCTATGGTGCTATCTATGGATTCTATTATTGTAGTATCTTGGTTTGTTGGGGCACTTTCCTCCCTTGTGTTTTCATGATGTCTATGTGACTTCCTCTCTTGCAGCGTAGATCTGATGTATTACAGTTTCTGCCCTATTGTCTTATAATGTCTCTATAGGTTACGAATACCTCACCTTTAAGG